>NW_027255940.1:1340250-1673437 GCF_043229965.1 Drosophila suzukii | reverse complement strand
GTGTACTGAAATGGGCCTTCTTTCTATCTTTAAAAGCCCATAACTTGGTCAAATGAACTCGGATTTCGATATGGCATACCTTTATAGGCTTGTGGAATGATTATGTTGTTATCTGCATTAAAATATATAACCTTAAAGGTAGTAAAAAATATGACCGTTTTTATGTCATTGATTTTAATTTTGCAAAGGTTTACTGAAATGGGCCTTCTTTCCATCTTTAAAGCCCATAGTTTGGTCAAAAGGACTCGGATTTCGATATGGCATACCTCTATGGGCTTGTGGAATGATTATGTTGTTATCTGCATTAAAATATATAACTTTAAATGTAGAAAAAAATATGACGGTATTTATGTCATTGACTTTAATTTTGCAAAGGCTTACTGAAATGGGCCTTCTTTTCATCTTTAAAAGCCCATAACTTGGTCAAAAGGACTCGAATTTCGATATGGCATACCTCTATGGGCTTGTTGAATGATTATGTTGATATCTGCATCAAAATATATAACTTTAAAGGTAGTAAAAAATATGACAGTTTTTATGTCATTAATTTTAATTTTGCAAAGGCTTACTGAAATGGGCCTTCTTTTCATCTTTAAAAGCCAATAGCTTGGTCAAATGAAATCGTATTTCCATATGGCATACCTCTATGGGCTTGTGGAATGATTATTTTGTTATCTGCATTAAAATAAATAACTTTAAGAGTAGTAAAATATATGACCGTTTTTATGTCATTGATTTTAATTTTGCAAAGATTTACTGAAATGGGCCTTCTTTCCATCTTTAAAGCCCATAACTTGGTCAAAAGGACTCGAATTTCGATATGGCATACCTCTACGGGCTTGTGGAATGATTATGTTGTTATCTGCACTAAAATATATAACTTTAAAGATAGTAAAAAATATGACGGTTTTTATGTCATTGATTTTAATTTTGCAAAGGTTTACTGAAATGAGCCTTCTTTCCATCTTTAAAGCCCAAAACTTGGTCAAAAGGACTCGGATTTCGATATGGCATACGTCTATGGGCTTGTGGAATGATTATGTTGTTTCCTACATTAAAATATATAACTTTAAAGGTAGTAAAAAATATGACGGTTTTTATGTCATTGATTTTAATTTTGCAAAGGTTTACTGAAATGGGCCTTCTTTCCATCTTTAAAGCCCATAACTTGGTCAAAAGGACTCGGATTTCCATATAGCATACCTCTATGGGCTCGTGGAATGCTTATGTTGTTATCTGCATTAAAATATATAACTTAAAGGTAGTAAAAAATATGACCGTTTTTATGTCATTGATTTTAAATTTGCAAAGGTGTACTGAAATGGGCCTTCTTTCCATCTTTAAGAGCCCATAACTTGGTCAAAAGGACTGGGATTTCGATATGGCATATCCTATGGGCTTGTGGAATGATTATGTTGTTATCTGCATTAAAATATATAACTTTAAAGGTAGTACAAAATATGACCGTTTTTATGTCATTGATTTTAATTTTGCAAAGGTTTACTGAAATGGGCCTTCTTTCCATCTTTAATGCCCATAGCTTGGTCAAAAGGACTCGAATTTCGATATGGCATACCTCTATGGGCTTGAGGAATGATTATGTTGTTATCTGCATTAAAATATATAACTTTAAAGGTAGTAAAAAATATGACCGTTTTTATGTCATTGATTTTAATTTTGTGAAGGTTTACTTAAATGGACCTTCTTTACATCTTTAAAAGCCCATAACTTGGTCAAATGAACTCGGATTTCGATATGGCATACCTCTATGGGCTTGTGGAATGATTATGTTGTTTCCTACATTAAAATATATAACTTTAAAGGTAGTAAAAAATATGACGGTTTTTATGTCATTGATTTTAATTTTGCAAAGGTTTACTGAAATGGGCCTTCTTTCCATCTTTAAAGCCCATAACTTGGTCAAAAGGACTCGGATTTCCATATAGCATACCTCTATGGGCTTGTGGAATGCTTATGTTGTTATCTGCATTAAAATATATAACTTTAAAGGTAGTAAAAAATATGACCGTTTTTATGTCATTGATTTTAATTTTGTGAAGGTTTACATAAATGGGCCTTCTTTACATCTTTAAAGCCCATAGCTTGGTCAAAAGGACTCGGATTTCGATATGGCATACCTCTATGGGCTTGTGGAATGATTATGTTGTTATCTGCATTAAAATATATAACGTTAAAGGTAGTAAAAAATATGACCGTTTTTATGTCATTGATTTTAATTTTGCGAGGGTTTACTGAAATGTGTCTTCTTTCCATCTTTAAAAGCCCATAACTTGGTCAAAATGACTCGGATTTCGATATGGCATACCTCTATGGGCTTGAGGAATGATTATGTTGTTATCTGCATTAAAATATATAACTTTAAATGTAGAAAAAAATATGACCGTTTTTATGACATTGATTTTAAATTTGCAAAGGTGTACTGAAATGGGCCTTCTTTCTATCTTTAAAAGCCCATAACTTGGTCAAATGAACTCGGATTTCGATATGGCATACCTTTATAGGCTTGTGGAATGATTATGTTGTTATCTGCATTAAAATATATAACCTTAAAGGTAGTAAAAAATATGACCGTTTTTATGTCATTGATTTTAATTTTGCAAAGGTTTACTGAAATGGGCCTTCTTTCCATCTTTAAGAGCCCATAACTTGGTCAAAAGGACTCGGATTTCGATATGGCATACCTCTATGGGCCTTCTTTCCATCTTTAAAAGCCCATCACTTGGTCAAAAGGACTCGAATTTCGATATGGCATACCTCTATGGGCTTGTGGAATGATTATGTTGTTATCTGCATTAAAATATATAACTTTAAATGTAGAAAAAAATATGACGGTATTTATGTCATTGACTTTAATTTTGCAAAGGCTTACTGAAATGGGCCTTCTTTTCATCTTTAAAAGCCCATAACTTGGTCAAAAGGACTCGAATTTCGATATGGCATACCTCTATGGGCTTGTTGAATGATTATGTTGATATCTGCATCAAAATGTATAACTTTAAAGGTAGTAAAAAATATGACAGTTTTTATGTCATTAATTTTAATTTTGCAAAGGCTTACTGAAATGGGCCTTCTTTTCATCTTTAAAAGCCAATAGCTTGGTCAAATGAAATCGTATTTCCATATGGCATACCTCTATGGGCTTGTGGAATGATTATTTTGTTATCTGCATTAAAATAAATAACTTTAAGAGTAGTAAAATATATGACCGTTTTTATGTCATTGATTTTAATTTTGCAAAGATTTACTGAAATGGGCCTTCTTTCCATCTTTAAAGCCCATAACTTGGTCAAAAGGACTCGAATTTCGATATGGCATACCTCTACGGGCTTGTGGAATGATTATGTTGTTATCTGCACTAAAATATATAACTTTAAAGATAGTAAAAAATATGACGGTTTTTATGTCATTGATTTTAATTTTGCAAAGGTTTACTGAAATGAGCCTTCTTTCCATCTTTAAAGCCCAAAACTTGGTCAAAAGGACTCGGATTTCGATATGGCATACGTCTATGGGCTTGTGGAATGATTATGTTGTTTCCTACATTAAAATATATAACTTTAAAGGTAGTAAAAAATATGACGGTTTTTATGTCATTGATTTTAATTTTGCAAAGGTTTACTGAAATGGGCCTTCTTTCCATCTTTAAAGCCCATAACTTGGTCAAAAGGACTCGGATTTCCATATAGCATACCTCTATGGGCTCGTGGAATGCTTATGTTGTTATCTGCATTAAAATATATAACTTAAAGGTAGTAAAAAATATGACCGTTTTTATGTCATTGATTTTAAATTTGCAAAGGTGTACTGAAATGGGCCTTCTTTCCATCTTTAAGAGCCCATAACTTGGTCAAAAGGACTGGGATTTCGATATGGCATATCCTATGGGCTTGTGGAATGATTATGTTGTTATCTGCATTAAAATATATAACTTTAAAGGTAGTACAAAATATGACCGTTTTTATGTCATTGATTTTAATTTTGCAAAGGTTTACTGAAATGGGCCTTCTTTCCATCTTTAATGCCCATAGCTTGGTCAAAAGGACTCGAATTTCGATATGGCATACCTCTATGGGCTTGAGGAATGATTATGTTGTTATCTGCATTAAAATATATAACTTTAAAGGTAGTAAAAAATATGACCGTTTTTATGTCATTGATTTTAATTTTGCAAAGGTTTACTGAAATGGGCCTTCTTTCCATCTTTAAAGCCCATAGTTTGGTCAAAAGGACTCGGATTTCGATATGGCATACCTCTATGGGCTTGTGGAATGATTATGTTGTTATCTGCATTAAAATATATAACTTTAAATGTAGAAAAAAATATGACGGTATTTATGTCATTGACTTTAATTTTGCAAAGGCTTACTGAAATGGGCCTTCTTTTCATCTTTAAAAGCCCATAACTTGGTCAAAAGGACTCGAATTTCGATATGGCATACCTCTATGGGCTTGTGGAATGATTATGTTGATATCTGCATTAAAATATATAACTTTAAAGGTAGTAAAAAATATGACAGTTTTTATGTCATTGATTTTAATTTTGCAAAGGCTTACTGAAATGGGCCTTCTTTTCATCTTTAAAAGCCAATAGCTTGGTCAAATGAAATCGTATTTCCATATGGCATACCTCTATGGGCTTGTGGAATGATTATTTTGTTATCTGCATTAAAATAAATAACTTTAAGAGTAGTAAAAAATATGACCGTTTTTATGTCATTGATTTTAATTTTGCAAAGGTTTACTGAAATGGGCCTTCTTTCCATCTTTAAAGCCCATAACTTGGTCAAAAGGACTCGAATTTCGATATGGCATACCTCTACGGGCTTGTGGAATAATTATGTTGTTATCTGCACTAAAATATATAACTTTAAAGATAGTAAAAAATATGACGGTTTTTATGTCATTGATTTTAATTTTGCAAAGGTTTACTGAAATGAGCCTTCTTTCCATCTTTAAAGCCCAAAACTTGGTCAAAAGGACTCGGATTTCGAAATGGCAAACCTCTATGGGCTTGTGGAATGATTATGTTGTTATCTGCATTAAAATATATAACTTTAAAGGTAGTAAAAAATATGACGGTTTTTATGTCATTGATTTTAATTTTGCAAAGGTTTACTGAAATGGGCCTTCTTTCCATCTTTAAAAGCCTATAATTTGGTCAAATGAACTCGGATTTCGATATGGCATACCTTTACGGGCTTGTGGAATGATTATGTTGTTATCTGCATTAAAATATATAACTTTAAAGGTAGTTAAAAATATGACCGTTTTTATGTCATTGATTTTAATTTAGCGAAGGTTTACTGAAATGGGCCTTCTTTCCATCTTTAAAAGCCCATAACTTGGTCAAATGAACTCGGATTTCGATATGGCATACCTCTATGGGCTTGTGGAATGATTATGTTGTTTCCTACATTAAAATATATAACTTTAAAGGTAGTGAAAAATATGACGGTTTTTATGTCATTGATTTTAATTTTGCAAAGATTTACTGAAATGGGCCTTCTTTCCATCTTTAAAGCCCATAACTTGGTCAAAAGGACTCGGATTTCCATATAGCATACCTCTATGGGCTTGTGGAATGATTATGTTGTTATCTGCATTAAAATATATAACTTTAAAGGTAGTAAAAAATATGACCGTTTTTATGTCATTGATTTTAATTTTGCAAAGGTTTACTGAAATGGGCCTTCTTTCCATCTTTAAAGCCCATAGCTTGGTCAAAAGGACTCGGATTTCGATATGGCATACCTCTATGGGCTTGTGGAATGATTATGTTGTTATCTGCATTAAAATATATAACTTTAAAGGTAGTACAAAATATGACCGTTTTTATGTCATTGATTTTAATTTTGCAAAGGTTTACTGAAATGGGCCTTCTTTCCATCTTTAATGCCCATAACTTGGTCAAAAGGACTCGGATTTCCATATAGCATACCTCTATGGGCTTGTGGAATGATTATGTTGTTTCCTACATTAAAATATATAACTTTAAAGGTAGTAAAAAATATGACGGTTTTTATGTCATTGATTTTAATTTTGCAAAGGTTTACTGAAATGGGCCTTCTTTCCATCTTTAAAGCCCAAAACTTGGTCAAAAGGGCTCGGATTTCGATATGGCATAACTCTATGGGCTTGAGGAATGATTATGTTGTTATCTGCACTAAAATATATAACTTTAAATGTAGAAAAAAAATATGACCGTTTTTATGTCATTGATTTTAATTTTGCGAAAGTATACTGAAATGGGCCTTCTTTCCATCTTTAAAAGCCAATAGTTTGGTCAAATGAACTCGTATTTCGATATGGCATACCTTTAGGGGCTTGTGGAATGATTTTGTTGTTATCTGCATTAAAATATTTAAATTTAAAGGTATAAAAAAATATGACGGTTTTTATGTCATTAACTTTAATTTTGCGAAGGTTTACTGAAATGGGCCTTCTTTACATCTTTAAAAGTCCATGACTTGGTCAAATGAACTCGGATTACGATATGGCATGCCTTTATAGGCTTGTGGAATGATTATGTTGTTATCTGCATTAAAATATATCTCTTTAAAGGTAGTAAAAAATATGACGGTTTTTATGTCATTGATTTTAATTTTGCAAAGGTTTACTGAAATGGGCCTTTTTTCCATCTTTAAAGCCCAAAACTTGGTCAAAAGGACTCGGATTTCGATATGGCATAACTCTATGGGCTTCAGGAATGATTATGTTGTTATCTGCACTAAAATATATAACTTTAAATGTAGAAAAAAATATGACCGTTTTTATGTCATTGATTTTAATTTTGCGAAAGTATACTGAAATGGGCCTTCTTTCCATCTTTAAAAGCCAATAGCTTGGTCAAATGAACTCGTATTTCGATATGGCATACCTTTAGGGGCTTGTGGAATGATTTTGTTGTTATCTGCATTAAAATATTTAAATTTAAAGGTTTTAAAAAATATGACCGTTTTTATGTCATTGATTTTAATTTTGCAAAGGTTTACTGAAATGGGCCTTCTTTCCATCTTTAAAGCCCATAACTTGGTCAAAAGGACTCGAATTTCGATATGGCATACCTCTACGGGCTTGTGGAATAATTATGTTGTTATCTGCACTAAAATATATAACTTTAAAGATAGTAAAAAATATGACGGTTTTTATGTCATTGATTTTAATTTTGCAAAGGTTTACTGAAATGAGCCTTCTTTCCATCTTTAAAGCCCAAAACTTGGTCAAAAGGACTCGGATTTCGAAATGGCAAACCTCTATGGGCTTGTGGAATGATTATGTTGTTATCTGCATTAAAATATATAACTTTAAAGGTAGTAAAAAATATGACGGTTTTTATGTCATTGATTTTAATTTTGCAAAGGTTTACTGAAATGGGCCTTCTTTCCATCTTTAAAAGCCTATAATTTGGTCAAATGAACTCGGATTTCGATATGGCATACCTTTACGGGCTTGTGGAATGATTATGTTGTTATCTGCATTAAAATATATAACTTTAAAGGTAGTTAAAAATATGACCGTTTTTATGTCATTGATTTTAATTTAGCGAAGGTTTACTGAAATGGGCCTTCTTTCCATCTTTAAAAGCCCATAACTTGGTCAAATGAACTCGGATTTCGATATGGCATACCTCTATGGGCTTGTGGAATGATTATGTTGTTTCCTACATTAAAATATATAACTTTAAAGGTATTGAAAAATATGACGGTTTTTATGTCATTGATTTTAATTTTGCAAAGATTTACTGAAATGGGCCTTCTTTCCATCTTTAAAGCCCATAACTTGGTCAAAAGGACTCGGATTTCCATATAGCATACCTCTATGGGCTTGTGGAATGATTATGTTGTTATCTGCATTAAAATATATAACTTTAAAGGTAGTAAAAAATATGACCGTTTTTATGTCATTGATTTTAATTTTGCAAAGGTTTACTGAAATGGGCCTTCTTTCCATCTTTAAAGCCCATAGCTTGGTCAAAAGGACTCGGATTTCGATATGGCATACCTCTATGGGCTTGTGGAATGATTATGTTGTTATCTGCATTAAAATATATAACTTTAAAGGTAGTACAAAATATGACCGTTTTTATGTCATTGATTTTAATTTTGCAAAGGTTTACTGAAATGGGCCTTCTTTCCATCTTTAATGCCCATAACTTGGTCAAAAGGACTCGGATTTCCATATAGCATACCTCTATGGGCTTGTGGAATGATTATGTTGTTGCCTACATTAAAATATATAACTTTAAAGGTAGTAAAAAATATGACGGTTTTTATGTCATTGATTTTAATTTTGCAAAGGTTTACTGAAATGGGCCTTCTTTCCATCTTTAAAGCCCAAAACTTGGTCAAAAGGACTCGGATTTCGATATGGCATAACTTTATGGGCTTGAGGAATGATTATGTTGTTATCTGCACTAAAATATATAACTTTAAATGTAGAAAAAAAATATGACCGTTTTTATGTCATTGATTTTAATTTTGCGAAAGTATACTGAAATGGGCCTTCTTTCCATCTTTAAAAGCCAATAGTTTGGTCAAATGAACTCGTATTTCGATATGGCATACCTTTAGGGGCTTGTGGAATGATTTTGTTGTTATCTGCATTAAAATATTTAAATTTAAAGGTATAAAAAAATATGACGGTTTTTATGTCATTAACTTTAATTTTGCGAAGGTTTACTGAAATGGGCCTTCTTTACATCTTTAAAAGTCCATGACTTGGTCAAATGAACTCGGATTACGATATGGCATGCCTTTATAGGCTTGTGGAATGATTATGTTGTTATCTGCATTAAAATATATCTCTTTAAAGGTAGTAAAAAATATGACGGTTTTTATGTCATTGATTTTAATTTTGCAAAGGTTTACTGAAATGGGCCTTCTTTCCATCTTTAAAGCCCAAAACTTGGTCAAAAGGACTCGGATTTCGATATGGCATAACTCTATGGGCTTCAGGAATGATTATGTTGTTATCTGCACTAAAATATATAACTTTAAATGTAGAAAAAAATATGACCGTTTTTATGTCATTGATTTTAATTTTGCGAAAGTATACTGAAATGGGCCTTCTTTCCATCTTTAAAAGCCAATAGCTTGGTCAAATGAACTCGTATTTCGATATGGCATACCTTTAGGGGCTTGTGGAATGATTTTGTTGTTATCTGCATTAAAATATTTAAATTTAAAGGTTTTAAAAAATATGACGGTTTTTATGTCATTAACTTTAATTTTGCGAAGGTTTACTGAAATGGGCCTTCTTTACATCTTTAAAAGTCCATGACTTGGTCAAATGAACTCGGATTTCGATATGGCATGCCTTTATAGGCTTGTGGAATGATTATGTTGTTATCTGCATTAAAATATATCTCTTTAAAGGTAGTAAAAAATATGTTCGTTTTGATGTCATTGATTTTAATTTTGCGAAAGTTTACTGAAATGGGCCTTCTTTCCATCTCTAAAAGCCCATAACTTGGTCAAATGAACTCGGATTTCGATATGGCATACCTCTATGGGCTTGTGGAATGATTATGTTGTTTCCTACATTAAAATATATAACTTTAAAGGTAGTAAAAAATATGACGGTTTTTATGTCATTGATTTTAATTTTGCAAAGGTTTACTGAAATGGGCCTTCTTTCCATCTTTAAAGCCCATAACTTGGTCAAAAGGACTCGGATTTCCATATAGCATACCTCTATGGGCTTGTGGAATGCTTATGTTGTTATCTGCATTAAAATATATAACTTTAAAGGTAGTAAAAAATATGACCGTTTTTATGTCATTGATTTTAATTTTGCAAAGGTTTACTGAAATGGGCCTTCTTTCCATCTTTAAGAGCCCATAACTTGGTCAAAAGGACTCGGATTTCGATATGGCATACCTCTATGGGCTTGTGGAATGATTATGTTGTTATCTGCATTAAAATATATAACCCTAAAGGTAGTAAAAAATATGACCGTTTTTATGTCATTGATTTTAATTTTGCAAAGGTTTACTGAAATGGGCATTCTTTCCATCTTTAAAGCCCATAGCTTGGTCAAAAGGACTCGGATTTCGATATGGCATACCTCTATGGGCTTGTGGAATGATTATGTTGTTATCTGCATTAAAATATATAACTTTAAAGGTAGTACACAATATGACCGTTTTTATGTCATTGAGTTTAATTTTGCAAAGGTTTACTGAAATGGGCCTTCTTTCCATCTTTAATGCCCATAACTTGGTCAAAAGGACTCGAATTTCGATATGGCATACCTCTATGGGCTTGAGGAATGATTATGTTGTTATCTGCCTTAAAATATATAACTTAAAAGGTAGTAAAAAATATGACCGTTTTTATGTCATTGATTTTAATTTTGTGAAGGTTTACTTAAATGGGCCTTCTTTACATCTTTAAAAGCCCATAACTTAGTCAAATGAACTCGGATTTTGATATGGCATACCTTTACGGGTTTGTGGAATGATTATGTTGTTATCTGCATTAAAATATATAACTTTAAAGGTAGTAAAAAATATGACCGTTTTTATGTCATTGATTTTAATTTTGCGAGGGTTTACTGAAATGTGTCTTCTTTCCATCTTTAAAAGCCCATAACTTGGTCAAAATGACTCGGATTTCGATATGGCATACCTCTATGGGCTTGAGGAATGATTATGTTGTTATCTGCATTAAAATATATAACTTTAAATGTAGAAAAAAATATGACGGTATTTATGTCATTGACTTTAATTTTGAGAATGTTTACTGAAATGGGTCTTCTTTCTATCTTTAAAAGCCCATAACTTGGTCAAATGAACTCGGATTTCGATATGGCATACCTTTATAGGCTTGTGGAATGATTATGTTGTTATCTGCATTAAAATATATAACTTTAAAGGTAGTAAAAAATATGACCGTTTTTATGTCATTGATTTTAATTTTGCAAAGGTTTACTGAAATGGGCCTTCTTTCCATCTTTAAAGCCCATAGTTTGGTCAAAAGGACTTGGATTTCGATATGGCATACCTCTATGGGCTTGTGGAATGATTATGTTGTTATCTGCATTAAAATATATAACTTTAAATGTAGAAAAAAATATGACGGTATTTATGTCATTGACTTTAATTTTGCAAAGGTTTACTGAAATGGGCCTTCTTTCCATCTTTAAAAGCCCATAACTTGGTCAAAAGGACTCTAATTTTGATATGGCATACCTCTATGGGCTTGTGGAATGATTATGTTGATATCTGCATTAAAATATATAACTTTAAAGGTAGTAAAAAATATGACAGTTTTTATGTCATTGATTTTAATTTTGCAAAGGCTTACTGAAATGGGCCTTCTTTTCATCTTTAAAAGCCAATAGCTTGGTCAAATGAAATCGTATTTCCATATGGCATACCTCTATGGGCTTGTGGAATGATTATTTTGTTATCTGCATTAAAATAAATAACTTTAAGAGTAGTAAAAAATATGACCGTTTTTATGTCATTGATTTTAATTTTGCAAAGGTTTACTGAAATGGGCCTTCTTTCCATCTTTAAGAGCCCATAACTTGGTCAAAAGGACTCGGATTTCGATATGGCATACCTCTATGGGCTTGTGGAATGATTTTGTTATTATCTGCATTAAAATATTTAAATTTAAAGGTATTAAAAAATATGACGGTTTTTATGTCATTAACTTTAATTTTGAGAATGTTTACTGAAATGGGCCTTCTTTCTATCTTTAAAAGCCCATAACTTGGTCAAATGAACTCGGATTTCGATATGGCATACCTTTATAGGCTTGTGGAATGATTATGTTGTTATCTGCATTAAAATATATAACTTTAAAGGTAGTAAAAAATATGACCGTTTTTATGTCATTGATTTTAATTTTGCAAAGGTTTACTGAAATGGGCCTTCTTTCCATCTTTAAAGCCCATAGTTTGGTCAAAAGGACTCGGATTTCGATATGGCATACCTCTATGGGCTTGTGGAATGATTATGTTGTTATCTGCATTAAAATATATAACTTTAAATGTAGAAAAAAATATGACGGTATTTATGTCATTGACTTTAATTTTGCAAAGGCTTACTGAAATGGGCCTTCTTTTCATCTTTAAAAGCCCATAACTTGGTCAAAAGGACTCGAATTTCGATATGGCATACCTCTATGGGCTTGTTGAATGATTATGTTGATATCTGCATCAAAATATATAACTTTAAAGGTAGTAAAAAATATGACAGTTTTTATGTCATTGATTTTAATTTTGCAAAGGCTTACTGAAATGGGCCTTCTTTTCATCTTTAAAAGCCAATAGCTTGGTCAAATGAAATCGTATTTCCATATGGCATACCTCTATGGGCTTGTGGAATGAATTTTGTTATCTGCATTAAAATAAATAACTTTAAGAGTAGTAAAAAATATGACCGTTTTTATGTCATTGATTTTAATTTTGCAAAGGTTTACTGAAATGAGCCTTCTTTCCATCTTTAAAGCCCAAAACTTGGTCAAAAGGACTCGGATTTCGATATGGCATACCTCTATGGGCTTGTGGAATGATTATGTTGTTATCTGCATTAAAATATATAACTTTAAAGGTAGTAAAAAATATGACCGTTTTTATGTCATTGATTTTAAATTTGCAAAGGTTTACTGAAATGGGCCTTCTTTCCATCTTTAAGAGCCCATAACTTGGTCAAAAGGACTGGGATTTCGATATGGCATATCCTATGGGCTTGTGGAATGATTATGTTGTTATCTGCATTAAAATATATAACTTTAAAGGTAGTAAAAAATATGACCGTTTTTATGTCATTGATTTTAATTTTGCAAAGGTTTACTGAAATGGGCCTTCTTTCCATCTTTAAAGCCCATAGCTTGGTCAAAAGGACTCGGATTTCGATATGGCATACCTCTATGGGCTTGTGGAATGATTATGTTGTTATCTGCATTAAAATATATAACTTTAAAGGTAGTACAAAATATGACCGTTTTTATGTCATTGATTTTAATTTTGCAAAGGTTTACTGAAATGGGCCTTCTTTCCATCTTTAATGCCCATAACTTGGTCAAAAGGACTCGAATTTCGATATGGCATACCTCTATGGGCTTGAGGAATGATTATGTTGTTATCTGCATTAAAATATATAACTTTAAAGGTAGTAAAAAATATGACCGTTTTTATGTCATTGATTTTAATTTTGTGAAGGTTTACTTAAATGGACCTTCCTTACATCTTTAAAAGCCCATAACTTAGTCAAATGAACTCGGATTTTGATATGGCATACCTTTCCGGGTTTGTGGAATGATTATGTTGTTATCTGCATTAAAATATATAACTTTAAAGGTAGTAAAAAATATGACCGTTTTTATGTCATTGATTTTAATTTTGCGAGGGTTCACTGAAATGTGTCTTCTTTCCATCTTTAAAAGCCCATAACTTGGTCAAAATGACTCGGATTTCGATATGGCATACCTCTATGGGCTTGAGGAATGATTATGTTGTTATCTGCATTAAAATATATAACTTTAAATGTAGAAAAAAATATGACGGTATTTATGTCATTGACTTTAATTTTGAGAATGTTTACTGAAATGGGCCTTCTTTCTATCTTTAAAAGCCCATAACTTGGTCAAATAAACTCGGATTTCGATATGGAATACCTTTATAGGCTTGTGGAATGATTATGTTGTTATCTGCATTAAAATATATAACTTTAAAGGTAGTAAAAAATATGACCGTTTTTATGTCATTGATTTTAATTTTGCAAAGGTTTACTGAAATGGGCCTTCTTGCCATCTTTAAAGCCCATAGTTTGGTCAAAAGGACTCGGATTTCGATATGGCATACCTCTATGGGCTTGTGGAATGATTATGTTGTTATCTGCATTAAAATATATAACTTTAAATGTAGAAAAAAATATGACGGTATTTATGTCATTGACTTTAATTTTGCAAAGGCTTACTGAAATGGGCCTTCTTTTCATCTTTAAAAGCCCATAACTTGGTCAAAAGGACTCGAATTTCGATATGGCATACCTCTATGGGCTTGTGGAATGATTATGTTGATATCTGCATTAAAATATATAACTTTAAAGGTAGTAAAAAATATGACAGTTTTTATGTCATTGATTTTAATTTTGCAAAGGTTTACTGAAATGGGCCTTCTTTTCATCTTTAAAAGCCTATAATTTGGTCAAATGAACTCGGATTTCGATATGGCATACCTTTACGGGCTTGTGGAATGATTATGTTGTTATCTGCATTAAAATATATAACTTTAAAGGTAGTTAAAAATATTACCGTTTTTATGTCATTGATTTTAATTTAGCGAAGGTTTACTGAAATGGGCCTTCTTTCCATCTTTAAAAGCCCATAACTTGGTCAAATGAACTCGGATTTCGATATGGCATACCTCTATGGGCTTGTGGAATGATTATGTTGTTTCCTACATTAAAATATATAACTTTAAAGGTAGTAAAAAATATGACGGTTTTTATGTCATTGATTTTAATTTTGCAAAGATTTACTGAAATGGGCCTTCTTTCCATCTTTAAAGCCCATAACTTGGTCAAAAGGACTCGGATTTCCATATAGCATACCTCTATGGGCTTGTGGAATGCTTATGTTGTTATCTGCATTAAAATATATAACTTTAAAGGTAGTAAAAAATATGACCGTTTTTATGTCATTGATTTTAATTTTGCAAAGGTTTACTGAAATGGGCCTTCTTTCCATCTTTAAGAGCCCATAACTTGGTCAAAAGGACTCGGATTTCGATATGGCAGACCTCTATGGGCTTGTGGAATAATTATGTTGTTATCTGCATTAAAATATATAACTTTAAAGGTAGTAAAAAATATGACCGTTTTTATGTCATTGATTTTAATTTTGCAAAGGTTTACTGAAATGGGCCTTCTTTCCATCTTTAAAGCCCATAGCTTGGTCAAAAGGACTCGAATTTCGATATGGCATACCTCTATGGGCTTGTGGAATGATTATGTTGTTATCTGCATTAAAATATATAACTTTAAAGATAGTAAAAAATATGACGGTTTTTATGTCATTGATTTTAATTTTGCAAAGGTTTACTGAAATGGGCCTTCTTTCCATCTTTAAAGCCTATAACTTGGTCAAAAGGACTCGGATTTCCATATAGCATACCTCTATGGGCTTGTGGAATGCTTATGTTGTTATCTGCATTAAAATATATAACTTTAAAGGTAGTAAAAAATATGACCGTTTTTATGTCATTGATTTTAATTTTGCAAAGGTTTACTGAAATGGGCCTTCTTTCCATCTTTAAGAGCCCATAACTTGGTCAAAAGGACTCGAATTTCGATATGGCATACCTCTATGGGCTTGTGGAATGATTATGTTGATATCTGCATTAAAATATATAACTTTAAAGGTAGTAAAAAATATGACAGTTTTTATGTCATTGATTTTAATTTTGCAAAGGCTTACTGAAATGGGCCTTCTTTTCATCTTTAAAAGCCAATAGCTTGGTCAAATGAAATCGTATTTCCATATGGCATACCTCTATGGGCTTGTGGAATGAATATTTTGTTACCTGCATTTAAATAAATAACTTTAAGAGTAGTAAAAAATATGACCGTTTTTATGTCATTGATTTTAATTTTGCAAAGATTTACTGAAATGGGCCTTCTTTCCATCTTTAAAGCCCATAACTTGGTCAAAAGGACTCGAATTTCGATATGGCATACCTCTACGGGCTTGTGGAATGATTATGTTGTTATCTGCACTAAAATATATAACTTTAAAGATAGTAAAAAATATGACGGTTTTTATGTCATTGATTTTAATTTTGCAAAGGTTTACTGAAATGAGCCTTCTTTCCATCTTTAAAGCCCATAGCTTGGTCAAAAGGACTCGGATTTCGATATGGCATACCTCTATGGGCTTGTGGAATGATTATGTTGTTATCTGCATTAAAATATATAACTTTAAAGGTAGTACAAAATATGACCGTTTTTATGTCATTGATTTTAATTTTGCAAAGGTTTACTGAAATGGGCCTTCTTTCCATCTTTAATGCCCAAAACTTGGTCAAAAGGACTCGAATTTCGATATGGCATACCTCTATGGGCTTGAGGAATGATTATGTTGTTATCTGCATTAAAATATATAACTTTAAAGGTAGTAAAAAATATGACCGTTTTTATGTCATTGATTTTAATTTTGCAAGGGTTTACTGAAATGTGTCTTCTTTCCATCTTTAAAAGCCCATAACTTGGTAAAAATGACTCGGATTTCGATATGGCATACCTCTATGGGCTTGAGGAATGATTATGTTGTTATCTGCATTAAAATATATAACTTTAAATGTAGAAAAAAATATGACGGTATTTATGTCATTGACTTTAATTTTGAGAATGTTTACTGAAATGGGCCTTCTTTCTATCTTTAAAAGCCCATAACTTGGTCAAATGAACTCGGATTTCGATATGGCATACCTTTATAGGCTTGTGGAATGATTATGTTGTTATCTGCATTAAAATATATAACTTTAAAGGTAGTAAAAAATATGACCGTTTTTATGTCATTGATTTTAATTTTGCAAAGGTTTACTGAAATGGGCCTTCTTTCCATCTTTAAAGCCCATAGTTTGGTCAAAAGGACTCGGATTTCGATATGGCATACCTCTATGGGCTTGTGGAATGATTATGTTGTTATCTGCATTAAAATATATAACTTTAAATGTAGAAAAAAATATGACGGTATTTATGTCATTGACTTTAATTTTACAAAGGCTTACTGAAATGGGCCTTCTTTTCATCTTTAAAAGCCCATAACTTGGTCAAAAGGACTCGAATTTCGATATGGCATACCTCTATGGGCTTGTGGAATGATTATGTTGATATCTGCATTAAAATATATAACTTTAAAGGTAGTAAAAAATATGACAGTTTTTATGTCATTGATTTTAATTTTGCAAAGGCTTACTGAAATGGGCCTTCTTTTCATCTTTAAAAGCCAATAGCTTGGTCAAATGAAATCGTATTTCCATATGGCATACCTCTATGGGCTTGTGGAATGATTATTTTGTTATCTGCATTAAAATAAATAACTTTAAGAGTAGTAAAAAATATGACCGTTTTTATGTCATTGATTTTAATTTTGCAAAGGTTTACTGAAATGGGCCTTCTTTTTATCTTTAAAGCCCATAACTTGGTCAAAAGGACTCGAATTTCGATATGGCATACCTCTACGGGCTTGTGGAATAATTATGTTGTTATCTGCACTAAAATATATAACTTTAAAGATAGTAAAAAATATGACGGTTTTTATGTCATTGATTTTAATTTTGCAAAGGTTTACTGAAATGAGCCTTCTTTCCATCTTTAAAGCCCAAAACTTGGTCAAAAGGACTCGGATTTCGAAATGGCAAACCTCTATGGGCTTGTGGAATGATTATGTTGTTATCTGCATTAAAATATATAACTTTAAAGGTAGTAAAAAATATGACGGTTTTTATGTCATTGATTTTAATTTTGCAAAGGTTTACTGAAATGGGCCTTCTTTCCATCTTTAAAAGCCTATAATTTGGTCAAATGAACTCGGATTTCGATATGGCATACCTTTACGGGCTTGTGGAATGATTATGTTGTTATCTGCATTAAAATATATAACCTTAAAGGTAGTTAAAAATATGACCGTTTTTATGTCATTGATTTTAATTTAGCGAAGGTTTACTGAAATGGGCCTTCTTTCCATCTTTAAAAGCCCATAACTTGGTCAAATGAACTCGGATTTCGATATGGCATACCTCTATGGGCTTGTGGAATGATTATGTTGTTTCCTACATTAAAATATATAACTTTAAAGGTAGTAAAAAATATGACGGTTTTTATGTCATTGATTTTAATTTTGCAAAGATTTACTGAAATGGGCCTTCTTTCAATCTTTAAAGCCCATAACTTGGTCAAAAGGACTCGGATTTCCATATAGCATACCTCTATGGGCTTGTGGAATGCTTATGTTGTTATCTGCATTAAAATATATAACTTTAAAGGTAGTAAAAAATATGACCGTTTTTATGTCATTGATTTTAATTTTGCAAAGGTTTACTGAAATGGGCCTTCTTTCCATCTTTAAGAGCCCATAACTTGGTCAAAAGGACTCGGATTTCGATATGGCATACCTCTATGGGCTTGTGGAATGATTATGTTGTTATCTGCATTAAAATATATAACTTTAAAGGTAGTAAAAAATATGACCGTTTTTATGTCATTGATTTTAATTTTGCAAAGGTTTACTGAAATGGGCCTTCTTTCCATCTTTAAAGCCCATAGCTTGGTCAAAAGGACTCGGATTTCGCGTTGGCATACCTCTATGGGCTTGTGGAATGATTATGTTGTTATCTGCATTAAAATATATAACTTTAAAGGTAGTACAAAATATGACCGTTTTTATGTCATTGATTTTAATTTTGCAAAGGTTTACTGAAATGGGCCTTCTTTCCATCTTTAAAGCCTATAACTTGGTCAAAAGGACTCGGATTTCCATATAGCATACCTCTATGGGCTTGTGGAATGCTTATGTTGTTATCTGCATTAAAATATATAACTTTAAAGGTAGTAAAAAATATGACCGTTTTTATGTCATTGATTTTAATTTTGCAAAGGTTTACTGAAATGGGCCTTCTTTCCATCTTTAAGAGCCCATAACTTGGTCAAAAGGACTCGGATTTCGATATGGCATACCTCTATGGGCCTTCTTTCCATCTTTAAAAGCCCATCACTTGGTCAAAAGGACTCGAATTTCGATATGGCATACCTCTATGGGCTTGTGGAATGATTATGTTGATATCTGCATTAAAATATATAACTTTAAAGGTAGTAAAAAATATGACAGTTTTTATGTCATTGATTTTAATTTTGCAAAGGCTTACTGAAATGGGCCTTCTTTTCATCTTTAAAAGCCAATAGCTTGGTCAAATGAAATCGTATTTCCATATGGCATACCTCTATGGGCTTGTGGAATGAATATTTTGTTATCTGCATTAAAATAAATAACTTTAAGAGTAGTAAAAAATATGACCGTTTTTATGTCATTGATTTTAATTTTGCAAAGGTTTACTGAAATGGGCCTTCTTTCCATCTTTAAAGCCCATAACTTGGTCAAAAGGACTCGAATTTCGATATGGCATACCTCTACGGGCTTGTGGAATGATTATGTTGTTATCTGCACTAAAATATATAACTTTAAAGATAGTAAAAAATATGACGGTTTTTATGTCATTGATTTTAATTTTGCAAAGGTTTACTGAAATGAGCCTTCTTTCCATCTTTAAAGCCCAAAACTTGGTCAAAAGGACTCGGATTTCGAAATGGCAAACCTCTATGGGCTTGAGGAATGATTATGTTGTTATTTGCATTAAAATATATAACTTTAAAGGTAGTAAAAAATATGACGGTTTTTATGTCATTGATTTTAATTTTGCAAAGGTTTACTGAAATGGGCCTTCTTTCCATCTTTAAAAGCCTATAATTTGGTCAAATGAACTCGGATTTCGATATGGCATACCTTTACGGGCTTGTGGAATGATTATGTTGTTATCTGCATTAAAATATATAACTTTAAAGGTAGTTAAAAATATGACCGTTTTTATGTCATTGATTTTAATTTTGCGAAGGTTTACTGAAATGGGCCTTCTTTCCATCTTTAAAAGCCCATAACTTGGTCAAATGAACTCGGATTTCGATATGGCATACCTCTATGGGCTTGTGGAATGATTATGTTGTTTCCTAGATTAAAATATATAACTTTAAAGGTAGTAAAAAACATGACGGTTTTTATGTCATTGATTTTTATATTTTTATTTTGCAAAGGTTTACTGAAATGGGCCTTCTTTCTATCTTTAAAGCCCATAACTTGGTCAAAAGGACTCGGATTTCCATATAGCATACATCTATGGGCTTGTGGAATGCTTATGTTGTTATCTGCATTAAAATATATAACTTTATGTCATTTTTTATGTCATTGATTTTAATTTTGTGAAGGTTTACTTAAATGGGCCTTCTTTACATCTTTAAAAGCCCATAACTTAGTCAAATGAACTCGGATTTTGATATGGCATACCTTTACGGGTTTGTGGAATGATTATGTTGTTATCTGCATTAAAATATATAACTTTAAAGGTAGTAAAAAATATGACCGTTTTAATGTCATTGATTTTAATTTTGCGAGGGCTTACTGAAATGTGTCTTCTTTCCATCTTTAAAAGCCCATAACTTGGTCAAAATGACTCGGATTTCGATATGGCATACCTCTATGGGCTTGAGGAATGATTATGTTGTTATCTGCATTAAAATATATAACTTTAAATGTAGAAAAAAATATGACGGTATTTATGTCATTGACTTTAATTTTGAGAATGTTTACTGAAATGGGCCTTCTTTCTATCTTTAAAAGCCCATAACTTGGTCAAATGAACTCGGATTTCGATATGGCATACCTTTATAGGCTTGTGGAATGATTATGTTGTTATCTGCATTAAAATATATAACTTTAAAGGTAGTAAAAAATATGACCGTTTTTATGTCATTGATTTTAATTTTGCAAAGGTTTACCGAAATGGGCCTTCTTTCCATCTTTAAAGCCCATAGTTTGGTCAAAAGGACTCGGATTTCGATATGGCATACCTCTATGGGCTTGTGGAATGATTATGTTGATATCTGCATTAAAATATATAACTTTAAATGTAGAAAAAAATATGACGGTATTTATGTCATTGACTTTAATTTTGCAAAGGTTTACTGAAATGGGCCTTCTTTCCATCTTTAAAAGCCCATAACTTGGTCAAAAGGACTCGAATTTCGATATGGCATACCTCTATGGGCTTGTGGAATGATTATGTTGATATCTGCATTAAAATATATAACTTTAAAGGTAGTAAAAAATATGACAGTTTTTATGTCATTGATTTTAATTTTGCAAAGGCTTACTGAAATGGGCCTTCTTTTCATCTTTAAAAGCCAATAGCTTGGTCAAATGAAATCGTATTTCCATATGGCATACCTCTATGGGCTTGTGGAATGATTATTTTGTTATCTGCATTAAAATAAATAACTTTAAGAGTAGTAAAAAATATGACCGTTTTTATGTCATTGATTTTAATTTTGCAAAGGTTTACTGAAATGGGCCTTCTTTCCATCTTTAAAGCCCATAACTTGGTCAAAAGGACTCGAATTTCGATATGGCATACCTCTACGGGCTTGTGGAATAATTATGTTGTTATCTGCACTAAAATATATAACTTTAAAGATAGTAAAAAATATGACGGTTTTTATGTCATTGATTTTAATTTTGCAAAGGTTTACTGAAATGAGCCTTCTTTCCATCTTTAAAGCCCAAAACTTGGTCAAAAGGACTCGGATTTCGAAATGGCAAACCTCTATGGGCTTGTGGAATGATTATGTTGTTATCTGCATTAAAATATATAACTTTAAAGGTAGTAAAAAATATGACGGTTTTTATGTCATTGATTTTAATTTTGCAAAGGTTTACTGAAATGGGCCTACTTTCCATCTTTAAAAGCCTATAATTTGGTCAAATGAACTCGGATTTCGATATGGCATACCTTTACGGGCTTTTGGAATGATTATGTTGTTATCTGCATTAAAATATATAACTTTAAAGGTAGTTAAAAATATGACCGTTTTTAGTCATTGATTTTAATTTAGCGAAGGTTTACTGAAATGGGCCTTCTTTCCATCTTTAAAAGTCCATAACTTGGTCAAATGAACTCGGATTTCGATATGGCATACCTCTATGGGCTTGTGGAATGATTATGTTGTTTCCTACATTAAAATATATAACTTTAAAGGTAAAAAAAAATATGACGGTTTTTATGTCATTGATTTTAATTTTGCAAAGATTTACTGAAATGGGCCTTCTTTCCATCTTTAAAGCCCATAACTTGGTCAAAAGGACTCGGATTTCCATATAGCATACCTCTATGGGCTTGTGGAATGCCTTTGTTGTTATCTGCATTAAAATATATAACTTTAAAGGTAGTAAAAAATATGACCGTTTTTATGTCATTGATTTTAATTTTGCAAAGGTTTACTGAAATGGGCCTTCTTTCCATCTTTAAGAGCCCATAACTTGGTCAAAAGGACTCGGATTTCGATATGGCATACCTCTATGGGCTTGTGGAATGATTTGTTGTTATCTGCATTAAAATATATAACTTTAAAGGTAGTAAAAAATATGACCGTTTTTATGTCATTGATTTTAATTTTGCAAAGGTTTACTGAAATGGGCCTTCTTTCCATCTTTAAAGCCCATAGCTTGGTCAAAAGGACTCGGATTTCGCGTTGGCATACCTCTATGGGCTTGTGGAATGATTATGTTGTTATCTGCATTAAAATATATAACTTTAAAGGTAGTACAAAATATGACCGTTTTTATGTCATTGATTTTAATTTTGCAAAGGTTTACTGAAATGGGCCTTCTTTCCATCTTTAAAGCCTATAACTTGGTCAAAAGGACTCGGATTTCCATATAGCATACCTCTATGGGCTTGTGGAATGCTTATGTTGTTATCTGCATTAAAATATATAACTTTAAAGGTAGTAAAAAATATGACGGTTTTTATGTCATTGATTTTAATTTTGCAAAGGTTTACTGAAATGGGCCTTCTTTCCATCTTTAAGAGCCCATAACTTGGTCAAAAGGACTCGGATTTCGATATGGCATACCTCTATGGGCTTGTGGAATGATTATGTTGTTATCTGCATTAAAATATATAACTTTAAATGTAGAAAAAAATATGACGGTATTTATGTCATTGACTTTAATTTTGCAAAGATTTACTGAAATGGGCCTTCTTTCCATCTTTAAAAGCCCATCACTTGGTCAAAAGGACTCGAATTTCGATATGGCATACCTCTATGGGCTTGTGGAATGATTATGTTGATAACTGCATTAAAATATATAACTTTATGTCATTTTTTATGTCATTGATTTTAATTTTGTGAAGGTTTACTTAAATGGGCCTTCTTTACATCTTTAAAAGCCCATAACTTAGTCAAATGAACTCGGATTTTGATATGGCATACCTTTACGGGTTTGTGGAATGATTATGTTGTTATCTGCATTAAAATATATAACTTTAAAGGTAGTAAAAAATATGACCGTTTTAATGTCATTGATTTTAATTTTGCGAGGGTTTACTGAAATGTGTCTTCTTTCCATCTTTAAAAGCCCATAACTTGGTCAAAATGACTCGGATTTCGATATGGCATACCTCTATGGGCTTGAGGAATGATTATGTTGTTATCTGCAACTTTAAATGTAGAAAAAAATATGACGGTATTTATGTCATTGACTTTAATTTTGAGAATGTTTACTGAAATGGGCCTTCTTTCTATCTTTAAAAGCCCATAACTTGGTCAAATGAACTCGGATTTCGATATGGCATACCTTTTTAGGCTTGTGGAATGATTATGTTGTTATCTGCATTAAAATATATAACTTTAAAGGTAGTAAAAAATATGACCGTTTTCATGTCATTGATTTTAATTTTGCAAAGGTTTACCGAAATGGGCCTTCTTTCCATCTTTAAAGCCCATAGTTTGGTCAAAAGGACTCGGATTTCGATATGGCATACCTCTATGGGCTTGTGGAATGATTATGTTGATATCTGCATTAAAATATATAACTTTAAATGTAGAAAAAAATATGACGGTATTTATCATTGACTTTAATTTTGCAAAGGTTTACTGAAATGGGCCTTCTTTCCATCTTTAAAAGCCCATAACTTGGTCAAAAGGACTCGAATTTCGATATGGCATACCTCTATGGGCTTGTGGAATGATTATGTTGATATCTGCATTAAAATATATAACTTTAAAGGTAGTAAAAAATATGACAGTTTTTATGTCATTGATTTTAATTTTGCAAAGGCTTACTGAAATGGGCCTTCTTTTCATCTTTAAAAGCCAATAGCTTGGTCAAATGAAATCGTATTTCCATATGGCATACCTCTATGGGCTTGTGGAATGATTATTTTGTTATCTGCATTAAAATAAATAACTTTAAGAGTAGTAAAAAATATGACCGTTTTTATGTCATTGATTTTAATTTTGCAAAGGTTTACTGAAATGGGCCTTCTTTCCATCTTTAAAGCCCATAAATTGGTCAAAAGGACTCGAAATTCGATATGGCATACCTCTACGGGCTTGTGGAATGATTATGTTGTTATCTGCACTAAAATTTATAACTTTAAAGATAGTAAAAAATATGACGGTTTTTATGTCATTGATTTTAATTTTGCAAAGGTTTACTGAAATGAGCCTTCTTTCCATCTTTAATGCCCAAAACTTGGTCAAAAGGACTCGAATTTCGAAATGGCAAACCTCTATGGGCTTGAGGAATGATTATGTTGTTATCTGCATTAAAATATATAACTTTAAAGGTAGTAAAAAATATGACGGTTTTTATGTCATTGATTTTAATTTTGCAAAGGTTTACTGAAATGGGCCTTCTTTCCATCTTTAAAAGCCTATAATTTGGTCAAATGAACTCGGATTTCGATATGGCATACCTTTACGGGCTTGTGGAATGATTATGTTGTTATCTGCATTAAAATATATAACTTTAAAGGTAGTTAAAAATATGACCGTTTTTATGTCATTGATTTTAATTTTGCGAAGGTTTACTGAAATGGGCCTTCTTTCCATCTTTAAAAGCCCATAACTTGGTCAAATGAACTCGGATTTCGATATGGCATACGTCTATGGGCTTGTGGAATGATTATGTTGTTTCCTACATTAAAATATATAACTTTAAAGGTAGTAAAAAATATGACGGTTTTTATGTCATTGATTTTAATTTTGCAAAGGTTTACTGAAATGGGCCTTCTTTCTATCTTTAAAGCCCATAACTTGGTCAAAAGGACTCGGATTTCCATGTAGCATACCTCTATGGGCTTGTGGAATGCTTATGTTGTTATCTGCATTAAAATATATAACTTTAAAGGTAGTAAAAAATATGACCGTTTTTATGTCATTGATTTTAATTTTGCAAAGGTTTACTGAAATGGGCCTTCTTTCCATCTTTAAGAGCCCATAACTTGGTCAAAAGGACTCGGATTTCGATATGGCATACCTCTATGGGCTTCTGGAATGATTATGTTGTTATCTGCATTAAAATATATAACTTTAAAGGTAGTAAAAAATATGACCGTTTTTATGTCATTGATTTTAATTTTGCAAAGGTTTACTGAAATGGGCCTTCTTTCCATCTTTAAAGCCCATAGCTTGGTCAAAAGGACTCGGATTTCGATATGGCATACCTCTATGGGCTTGTGGAATGATTATGTTGTTATCTGCATTAAAATATATAACTTTAAAGGTAGTACAAAATATGACCGTTTTTATGTCATTGATTTTAATTTTGCAAAGGTTTACTGAAATGGGCCTTCTTTCCATCTTTAATGCCCATAACTTGGTCAAAAGGACTCGAATTTCGATATGGCTTACCTCTATGGGCTTGAGGAATGATTATGTTGTTATCTGCATTAAAATATATAACTTTAAAGGTAGTTAAAAATATGACCGTTTTTATGTCATTGATTTTAATTTTGTGAAGGTTTACTTAAATGGGCCTTCTTTACATCTTTAAAAGCCCATAACTTAGTCAAATGAACTCGGATTTTGATATGGCATACCTTTACGGGTTTGTGGAATGATTATGTTGTTATCTGCATTAAAATATATAACTTTAAAGGTAGTAAAAAATATGACCGTTTTTATGTCATTGATTTTAATTTTGCGAGGGTTTACTGAAATGTGTCTTCTTTCCATCTTTAAAAGCCCATAACTTGGTCAAAATGACTCGGATTTCGATATGGCATACCTCTATGGGCTTGAGGAATGATTATGTTGTTATCTGCATTAAAATATATAACTTTAAATGTAGAAAAAAGTATGACGGTATTTATGTCATTGACTTTAATTTTGAGAATGTTTACTGAAATGGGTCTTCTTTCTATCTTTAAAACCCCATAACTTGGTCAAATGAACTCGGATTTCGATATGGCATACCTTTATAGGCTTGTGGAATGATTATGTTGTTATCTGCATTAAAATATATAACTTTAAAGGTAGTAAAAAATATGACCGTTTTGATGTCATTGACTTTAATTTTGCAAAGGTTTACTGAAATGGGCCTTCTTTTCATCTTTAAAAGCCAATAGCTTGGTCAAATGAAATCGTATTTCCATATGGCATACCTTTACGGGCTTGTGGAATGATTATGTTGTTATCTGCACTAAAATATATAACTTTAAAGATAGTAACAAATATGACGGTTTTTATGTCATTGATTTTAATTTTGCAAAGGTTTACTGAAATGAGCCTTCTTTCCATCTTTAAAGCCCAAAACTTGGTCAAAAGGACTCGGATTTCGAAATGGCAAACCTCTATGGGCTTGGGGAATGATTATGTTGTTATCTGCATTAAAATATATAACTTTAAAGGTAGTAAAAAATATGACGGTTTTTATGTCATTGATTTTAATTTTGCAAAGGTTTACTGAAATGGGCCTTCTTTCCATCTTTAAAAGCCTATAATTTGGTCAAATGAACTCGGATTTCGATATGGCATACCTTTACGGGCTTGTGGAATGATTATGTTGTTATCTGCATTAAAATATATAACTTTAAAGGTAGTTAAAAATATGACTGTTTTTATGTCATTGATTTTAATTTTGCGAAGGTTTACTGAAATGGGCTTCTTTCCATCTTTAAAAGCCCATAACTTGGTCAAATGAACTCGGATTTCGATATGGCATACCTTTATAGGCTTGTGGAATGATTACGTTGTTATCTGCATTAAAATATATAACTTTAAAGGTAGTAAAAAATATGACGGTTTTTATGTCATTGATTTTAATTTTGCAAAGGTTCACTGAAATGGGCCTTCTTTTCATCTTTAAAAGCCCATAACTTGGTCAAATTAACTCGGATTTCGATATGGCATACCTTTATAGGCTTGTGGAATGATTATGTTGTTATCTGCATTAAAATATATAACTTTAAAGGTAGTAAAAAATATGACCGTTTTTATGTCATTGATTTTAATTTTGCAAAGGCTTACTGAAATGGGCCTTCTTTCCATCTTTAAAGCCCATAGTTTGGTCAAAAGGACTCGGATTTCGATATGGCATACCTCTATGGGCTTGTGGAATGATTATGTTGTTATCTGCATTAAAATATATAACTTTAAATGTAGAAAAAAATATGACGGTATTTATGTCATTGACTTTAATTTTGCAAAGGTTTACTGAAATGGGCCTTCTTTCCATCTTTAAAAGCCCATAACTTGGTCAAAAGGACTCGAATTTCGATATGGCATACCTCTATGGGCTTGTGGAATGATTATGTTGATATCTGCATTAAAATATATAACTTTAAAGGTAGTAAAAAATATGACAGTTTTTATGTCATTGATTTTATTTTGCAAAGGCTTACTGAAATGGGCCTTCTTTTCATCTTTAAAAGCCAATAGCTTGGTCAAATGAAATCGTATTTCCATATGGCATGCCTCTATGGGCTTGTGGAATGATTATGTTGTTATCTGCACTAAAATATATAACTTTAAAGATAGTAACAAATATGACGGTTTTTATGTCATTGATTTTAATTTTGCAAAGGTTTACTGAAATGAGCCTTCTTTCCATCTTTAAAGCCCAAAACTTGGTCAAAAGGACTCGGATTTCGAATTGGCAAACCTCTATGGGCTTGGGGAATGATTATGTTGTTATCTGCATTAAAATATATAACTTTAAAGGTAGTAAAAAATATGACGGTTTTTATGTCATTGATTTTAATTTTGCAAATGTTTACTGAAATGGGCCTTCTTTCCATCTTTAAAAGCCTATAATTTGGTCAAATGAACTCGGATTTCGATATGGCATACCTTTACGGGCTTGTGGAATGATTATGTTGTTATCTGCATTAAAATATATAACTTTAAAGGTAGTTAAAAATATGACTGTTTTTATGTCATTGATTTTAATTTTGCGAAGGTTTACTGAAGTGGGCCTTCTTTCCATCTTTAAAAGCCCATAACTTGGTCAAATGAACTCGGATTTCGATATGGCATACCTTTATAGGCTTGTGGAATGATTACGTTGTTATCTGCATTAAAATATATAACTTTAAAGGTAGTAAAAAATATGACGGTTTTTATGTCATTGTTTTTAATTTTGCAAAGGTTCACTGAAATGGGCCTTCTTTCCATCTTTAAAAGCCCATAACTTGGTCAAATGAACTCGGATTTCGATATGGCATACCTTTATAGGCTTGTGGAATGATTATGTTGTTATCTGCATTAAAATAAATAACTTTAAAGGTAGTAAAAAATATGACCGTTTTTATGTCATTGATTTTAATTTTGCAAAGGTTTACTGAAATGGGCCTTCTTTCCATCTTTAAAGCCCATAGTTTGGTCAAAAGGACTCGGATTTCGATATGGCATACCTCTATGGGCTTGTGGAATGATTATGTTGTTATCTGCATTAAAATATATAACTTTAAATGTAGAAAAAAATATGATGGTATTTATGTCATTGACTTTAATTTTGCAAAGGTTTACTGAAATGGGCCTTCTTTCCATCTTTAAAAGCCCATAACTTGGTCAAAAGGACTCGAATTTCGATATGGCATACCTCTATGGGCTTGTGGAATGATTATGTTGATATCTGCATTAAAATAAATAACTTTAAAGGTAGTAAAAAATATGACAGTTTTTATGTCATTGATTTTAATTTTGCAAAGACTTACTGAAATGGGCCTTCTTTTCATCTTTAAAAGCCAATATCTTGGTCAAATGAAATCGTATTTCCATATGGCATACCTCTATGGGCTTGTGGAATGATTATTTTGTTATCTGCATTAAAATAAATAACTTTAAAGGTAGTAAAAAATATGACCGTTTTTATGTCATTGATTTTAATTTTGCAAAGGTTTACTAAAATGGGCCTTCTTTCCATCTTTAAAGCCCATAACTTGGTCAAAAGGACTCGAATTTCGATATGGCATACCTCTATGGGCTTGTGGAATGAATATGTTGTTATCTGCACTAAAATATATAACTTTAAAGATAGTAAAAAATATGACGGTTTTTATGTCATTGATTTTAATTTTGCAAAGGTTTACTGAAATGAACCTTCTTTCCATCTTTAAAGCCCAAAACTTGGTCAAAAGGACTCGGATTTCGAAATGGCAAACCTCTATGGGCTTGTGGAATGATTATGTTGTTATCTGCATTAAAATATATAACTTTAAAGGTAGTAAAAAATATGACGGTTTTTATGTCATTGATTTTAATTTTGCAAAGGTTTACTGAATTGGGCCTTCTTTCCATCTTTAAAAGCCTATAATTTGATCAAATGAACTCGGATTTCGATATGGCATACCTTTATAGGCTTGTGGAATGATTATGTTGTTATCTGCATTAAAATATATAACTTTAAAGGTAGTAAAAAATATGACGGTTTTTATGTCATTGTTTTTAATTTTGCAAAGGTTCACTGAAATGGGCCTTCTTTCCATCTTTAAAAGCCCATAACTTGGTCAAATGAACTCGGATTTCGATATGGCATACCTTTATAGGCTTGTGGAATGATTATGTTGTTATCTGCATTAAAATATATAACTTTAAAGGTAGTAAAAAATATGACCGTTTTATGTCATTGATTTTAATTTTGCAAAGGTTTACTGAAATGGGCCTTCTTTCCATCTTTAAAGCCCATAGTTTGGTCAAAAGGACTCGGATTTCGATATGGCATACCTCTATGGGCTTGTGGAATGATTATGTTGTTATCTGCATTAAAATATATAACTTTAAATGTAGAAAAAAATATGACGGTATTTATGTCATTGACTTTAATTTTGCAAAGGTTTACTGAAATGGGCCTTCTTTCCATCTTTAAAAGCCCATAACTTGGTCAAAAGGAGTCGAATTTCGATATGGCATACCTCTATGGGCTTGTGGAATGATTATGTTGATATCTGCATTAAAATATATAACTTTAAAGGTAGTAAAAAATATGACAGTTTTTATGTCATTGATTTTAATTTTGCAAAGGTTTACTGAAATGGGCCTTCTTTCCATCTTTAAAAGCCTATAATTTGGTCAAATGAACTCGGATTTCGATATGGCATACCTTTACGGGCTTGTGGAATGATTATGTTGTTATCTGCATTAAAATATATAACTTTAAAGGTAGTAAAAAATATGACAGTTTTTATGTCATTGATTTTATTTTGCAAAGGCTTACTGAAATGGGCCTTCTTTTCATCTTTGAAAGCCAATAGCTTGGTCAAATGAAATCGTATTTCCATATGGCATGCCTCTATGGGCTTGTGGAATGATTATGTTGTTATCTGCACTAAAATATATAACTTTAAAGATAGTAACAAATATGACGGTTTTTATGTCATTGATTTTAATTTTGCAAAGGTTTACTGAAATGAGCCTTCTTTCCATCTTTAAAGCCCAAAACTTGGTCAAAAGGACTCGGATTTCGAAATGGCAAACCTCTATGGGCTTGGGGAATGATTATGTTGTTATCTGCATTAAAATATATAACTTTAAAGGTAGTAAAAAATATGACGGTTTTTATGTCATTGATTTTAATTTTGCAAAGGTTTACTGAAATGGGCCTTCTTTCCATCTTTAAAAGCCTATAATTTGGTCAAATGAACTCGGATTTCGATATGGCATACCTTTACGGGCTTGTGGAATGATTATGTTGTTATCTGCATTAAAATATATAACTTTAAAGGTAGTTAAAAATATGACTGTTTTTATGTCATTGATTTTAATTTTGCGAAGGTTTACTGAAGTGGGCCTTCTTTCCATCTTTGAAAGCCCATAACTTGGTCAAATGAACTCGGATTTCGATATGGCATACCTTTATAGGCTTGTGGAATGATTACGTTGTTATCTGCATTAAAATATATAACTTTAAAGGTAGTAAAAAATATGACGGTTTTTATGTCATTGTTTTTAATTTTGCAAAGGTTCACTGAAATGGGCCTTCTTTCCATCTTTAAAAGCCCATAACTTGGTCAAATGAACTCGGATTTCGATATGGCATACCTTTATAGGCTTGTGGAATGATTATGTTGTTATCTGCATTAAAATATATAACTTTAAAGGTAGTAAAAAATATGACCGTTTTTATGTCATTGATTTTAATTTTGCAAAGGTTTACTGAAATGGGCCTTCTTTCCATCATTAAAGCCCATAGTTTGGTCAAAAGGACTCGGATTTCGATATGGCATACCTCTATGGGCTTGTGGAATGATTATGTTGTTATCTGCATTAAAATATATAACTTTAAATGTAGAAAAAAATATGATGGTATTTATGTCATTGACTTTAATTTTGCAAAGGTTTACTGAAATGGGCCTTCTTTCCATCTTTAAAAACCCATAACTTGGTCAAAAGGACTCGAATTTCGATATGGCATACCTCTATGGGCTTGTGGAATGATTATGTTGATATCTGCATTAAAATATATAACTTTAAAGGTAGTAAAAAATATGACAGTTTTTATGTCATTGATTTTAATTTTGCAAAGACTTACTGAAATGGGCCTTCTTTTCATCTTTAAAAGCCAATAGCTTGGTCAAATGAAATCGTATTTCCATATGGCATACCTCTATGGGCTTGTGGAATGATTATTTTGTTATCTGCATTAAAATAAATAACTTTAAAGGTAGTAAAAAATATGACCGTTTTTATGTCATTGATTTTAATTTTGCAAAGGTTTACTGAAATGAACCTTCTTTCCATCTTTAAAGCCCAAAACTTGGTCAAAAGGACTCGGATTTCGAAATGGCAAACCTCTATGGGCTTGTGGAATGATTATGTTGTTATCTGCACTAAAATATATAACTTTAAAGATAGTAACAAATATGACGGTTTTTATGTCATTGATTTTAATTTTGCAAAGGTTTACTGAAATGAGCCTTCTTTCCATCTTTAAAGCCCAAAACTTGGTCAAAAGGACTCGGATTTCGAAATGGCAAACCTCTATGGGCTTGGGGAATGATTATGTTGTTATCTGCATTAAAATATATAACTTTAAAGGTAGTAAAAAATATGACGGTTTTTATGTCATTGATTTTAATTTTGCAAAGGTTTACTGAAATGGGCCTTCTTTCCATCTTTAAAAGCCTATAATTTGGTCAAATGAACTCGGATTTCGATATGGCATACCTTTACGGGCTTGTGGAATGATTATGTTGTTATCTGCATTAAAATATATAACTTTAAAGGTAGTTAAAAATATGACTGTTTTTATGTCATTGATTTTAATTTTGCGAAGGTTTACTGAAGTGGGCCTTCTTTCCATCTTTGAAAGCCCATAACTTGGTCAAATGAACTCGGATTTCGATATGGCATACCTTTATAGGCTTGTGGAATGATTACGTTGTTATCTGCATTAAAATATATAACTTTAAAGGTAGTAAAAAATATGACGGTTTTTATGTCATTGTTTTTAATTTTGCAAAGGTTCACTGAAATGGGCCTTCTTTCCATCTTTAAAAGCCCATAACTTGGTCAAATGAACTCGGATTTCGATATGGCATACCTTTATAGGCTTGTGGAATGATTATGTTGTTATCTGCATTAAAATATATAACTTTAAAGGTAGTAAAAAATATGACCGTTTTTATGTCATTGATTTTAATTTTGCAAAGGTTTACTGAAATGGGCCTTCTTTCCATCATTAAAGCCCATAGTTTGGTCAAAAGGACTCGGATTTCGATATGGCATACCTCTATGGGCTTGTGGAATGATTATGTTGTTATCTGCATTAAAATATATAACTTTAAAGGTAGTACAAAATATGACCGTTTTTATGTCATTGATTTTAATTTTGCAAAGGTTTACTGAAATGGGCCTTCTTTCCATCTTTAATGCCCATAACTTGGTCAAAAGGACTCGAATTTCGATATGGCATACCTCTATGGGCTTGAGGAATGATTATGTTGTTATCTGCATTAAAATATATAACTTTAAAGGTAGTAAAAAATATGACCGTTTTTATGTCATTGATTTTAATTTTGCAAAGGTTTACTGAAATGGGCCTTCTTTCCATCTTTAAAGCCCATAACTTGGTCAAATGAACTCGGATTTCGATATGGCATACCTTTATAGGCTTGTGGAATGATTATGTTGTTATCTGCTGTGAGGATGCGTGAAACACACCCTCCACATTTCGCCATTTCTATTCTTTCTGCCACGAAGGCATACAATTGGAGATTACGCCACGAAGGCAATTTACTTATATAAGTTCAAACTAGAAGCTAAGCTTATCCGATTTAAATATTGCGCGCACCAGGGCTGGAAAACCACCCAGTGTTGGTCGACCGAGGGCCAACAGCTGATAGTGCCGATAGCGATAGGCGGGAGGTTCGATAAGAAACTGTGTTGGGAAACGAAGAAACCCGGCAAGCCGGGCTTACATGCGGCCGCAAGGGCGGAAGCTCGCTCTCATTCTCGAATGGCAGCCAAGGCGAGCAGACCTAGGAGCGGACTTCAACCCGGAGTGGTACAGCGGCACGAGCGTCGGCACGCCGGATCCAAGGAGTAAGTGGGACAGACAATAGCGATCAGACTGAGTGCGAGTAGGGGTAGTAGTAGTAGTACTAGCGAATAATAAAGACAAGAGAGAATGAAGAAGTATGTGTCCGTGTGAATTTGTGCATTTTTCGGGAACCCACATGCAGTGATTTGTGCCGGTCGGGAATCGTGTTGCGCAAGAGCTGCTTACTCAGTGCAAACGACCACCCGATCGCCCACAAGGAGCATAGGAAAGGATCGCCTCTGGCCACCCTCTCCTGGGAACCCCGCCCCAATTACGGTTTAGGTAGGCGCGAGCCACGTGCAGTGATTTGTGCCGGTCGGGAATCGTGTTGCGCCAGAGCTGCTTACTCAGTGCAAACGACCACCCGATCGCCCACAAGGAGCATAGGAAAGGATCGCCTCTGGCCACCCTCTCCTGGGAACCCCGCCCCAATTACGGTTTAGGTAGGCGCGAGCCACGTGCAGTGATTTGTGCCGGTCGGGAATCGTGTTGCGCCAGAGCTGCTTACTCAGTGCAAACGACCACCCGATCGCCCACAAGGAGCATAGGAAAGGATCGCCTCTGGCCACCCTCTCCTGGGAACTCCGCCCCAAATACGATTTAGGTAGTCGCGAGCCACGTGCAGTAATCTGTGCCGGTCGGGAATCGTGTTGCGCCAGAGAAGCTTACTCAGTGCAAACGACCACTCGACCGACCACAGGGAGCACAGGGAAGGGTCGCCTCCGGCCATCCTCCCCTCGGATCCCTACTCCCTTACCCCAGTAGCTTGTGAGTCGCACATCCAGGGGGAACGGCCACGCTGTCCAGTTTTGTTGGTATTTTCTCAGGGATCGGCGCCGCTCGTTTCGTTAGTATTTTCGCCGGGAGCAGCCCCGCCCTCCACTATACCTTTCGGGTGCCGTGTTGCGTTAGAGCTGCTTACTCGGTGCAACGCGGATACTCTGGCCTCCTTTCCCTACAAATCCCCGCGGCAAATCCCCGTCCAGTTTCGTCCCAACACTTTTCTACAAATTTAACTGTAGAGGACCCTGGCCGGACTGAGTTTTATCCCAGCCCATGAAAAAGGTCCTTACAGTTTGGCGCCCGAACAGGGACGGATAAGGACGACTAGATATCCTTCAGGAGAGTTGGGTTTTTACCACCAACCGCATGGCCTAAAGACCCATGTCCAGTAGACGAGATTTAGAGAAAGATAGGAGACCGCAGGAATAGTTAGAGTAGGTGATCCCGTAACGCTGCGCCCGCCAATGCCAACCCACTCCCGGAGCGGCACATAGCCACGTGGTCTCCCACGAAGCCGTCAAGCGCATACCGCGCCCCGAGCAGCGCCAACAGAGCGGCCCAGCAGCGCCCAACAAGCGTCCAGCGATCGGCGTCAGTGCACCACCAGCGGCACCCACCCACGTGCCCACCAGGTGCCCACAGAGCGCCACCAGCAGCGCCGACAGCGCCGGACACGTGGTCACCAGCCACACAACGAGCGCCACCAGGAGCGCGCAACGAGCGGCCCCACGCCCTCCGCAGCGTTCAGCGCCCATCGGGCGGCGCCATTTGCACCACCAGCAGCACCCACCGAGTGCCTACCGAGTGCCCACCGAGCGCCACCAGTAGCGCCCACAGCAGCGCCCATCAGCAGCGCCCAGCAGCGCCCTCAGCAGCGCCAACCGCGCCGGATACGTGGTCACTAGCCACGCTACGAGCGCCACCAGGAGCGCCTAACGATCAGCGCCGCCGCTCACCAGCCGCACTCACCGAGCGCCAACGAGAGCGCTAGCCGCAACCACATCGGTCAGCCAGTGCCGCACGTCAGCAGCACCTGCCGTGCGCCCAGCGCCCAGTCACGCCACTAGGAGCGCTCACCAAGTGATCCCCAGCAGAGCCATCGGCAGCGCCACCGCGCGTATGCCCAGTGTCTCGGGAAAGAAAACGTCAGAGGACGCAGAATCAAAGCCAGATCCGGCAGCTGCCGGACTGGAAGAGGACAGGTTTTTCACCGCATCCGGGGGTGATTCCACGACCGCAAACATGGGGGTCAGGTGGATAGCCTACCGCCGGAAGGACGAGCTGCAGGCTCTGCTAAAAGAGTTTGGACTTGACCCGAACGGCCAAGTAGACGAACTACGACCACGATTGGCATCCTTCATCGGAGGAGGAGACCACAGCCCGGCTCTACGAGAGCGCTTTGCCGCACTGGAGGCAATATACCCGGAAGCACCCACCCAGAGGACGTCCACCAGTCGGGCCACCTCACCGATGCCCGGAATCGAGGATCACACGTTTTCCGTGCCCTGCTTAGGGAACCTACGGAAAAGCCCTGGACGGGAGATACCGGCCGCCAACCCAGCCGCCCATCTTCCGCACAGCTCCATATCCGCGGCCGTGTTCGCCGAGAAACTGCGAGGATGGGGAGTACTTTTTGACGGACAGTCAGACCCCGTTCATTTTATAGAACGCATCGAGGAAGGTGCCACTGCCTACAATGTGAGAACGAGTGACATACCGAGGGCCGTCATTGGACTTCTCTCAGGCCGCGCCGAAGGCTGGTACCGGGCATACCAAATGCACACCGAGCCATGGGAAACTTTCCGGAGAGAGTTTCTGGAGTTTTTCTTGCCTCCGCGGTACTACCAGAGCCTAGAAGATGCCATCCGGACCAGGCAACAACAAGTGGGCGAGCCCTTCAAAATATACGTAGTGGAATTACGCCTGATGATGCAACGCGCCAAGTACTCACTAGGCCAGGAGCTCGAGCGGATCTACGAGAATTTGATGCCGGAGTACCAGCTTTTCATACGGCGACATGAGTTCTCCTCACTAGAGGGGCTTACCCAACTGGCAATTGCGTTCGAAATCGCACGGGATCGAGACCCCGTTCGACATGCAGCCTTAATTCCAACCGCAAGCTGGAATTCCGGCAGGGAGAGCAGCGGAAGACCCACACCTCGACTCCAGAACTTTCTCGCTCCAACGCCCTCTGGACCCAGGAGGCCGGCGATATCCAACGGGATGATCGCCCAGGAAGCGGAACCACCGGTTGACGCCGGCCGAGCTTGTCACCGCTGCGGAGAAATTGGACACTTCACACGAGAATGCCGAAACCCACCGCTGATGTACTGCTGGGACTGTGGGAAACGAAGCATCCGTACCATCGACTGCTGCCGCCGGACGGAAAACGGCCAGGGTCGCCGCCCACGTCGGGAGCCCGCGGTGACCCACTCGGTGCTCCCCCATCACTAGATTCCCCACTCCGCCTGGCGGGGGGGCGAATTGTTGCCAATGTTACCATCGAGGGACAACCTTTCTCGGCAACAATTGACACAGGAGCCTCGCGAAGCTTTGTCAGCGAAGCGATCGCCAAGCGCTTAGACTCAGGAAGAAACAGCAGAGAAGTCCGCTCCCGCATCTCTCTGGCGGATGGATCCCAGAAAGAGGTGACCAAGGCCCTCCGGGCGCAAGGATTTTGGGCATCGACTTTCTTTGCGCCATCAGCGCAACTCTAATCTGCGGGCAAGTCTGCTTGCAACTAGCCCCACCTGCCACCCGGAAGGTAGAACCAACCCCAGATACGCGGGCGACTCCTACGGCCGCAACCGCGCAATCCCCAAGCACACCCGGTACGCCGCAATCATCGCAAGGCACCGAGGGGGGGACCAAAACAGTTCCAAAGCCTGCTCCGAGGACTCACATAAAGCCAAACGCGCCAGTGCGGAAGACAAGTCCTGACCCCTCGGGACCCCCGTTGTCAAGGAACCCGTCAGGCGACACCGCGGGAACCTGCATCACCACGGATAACAGGTACGGCCTACAACCGCAGGCGGACGCCGCCACGGCAAAGGAGAAGAACCCGTTTCGACGCCCCTCCACGAGCGCCCTGTTGGCCACCACAACGGTGGAAACTCACACGCGCAAACCAGCCACCTCACCTGGGCCTGGGGAACCACAACGGAAAATCGGTGTATATCAGCTGCCAGCCCAGTCGGACGCAGCCAGCGCACGGAAGCACAACCCGTTCCGGAGCCACTGTCCCCACGGACACCTGGCCACTGTAGCGGAGGACCCAACCAGGCTACAAGTGACCGAAGAACCTCACGCCGAGGAAACCGCCCACTTTCTGCAGGAGGAGCTACAGCTTTTCGACGAGCTAAGCGGGCCAACGGAGATCGCCGAGCATACCATCACTCTCCGGGAGAATAAGCCACTAAAGCAGCGGTATTATCCAAAGAACCCCGCCATGCAGAGCATAATCAATCAGCAGTTGGACGAGCTATTACGAGACGACCGAATCGAGCCCTCCCGTAGCCAGCACAGTGCCCCGCTGGTGCTCGTGCGGAAGAAGACAGGGGATATGCGGATGTGCGTCGACTATCGACAACTCAACGCACATTCCATACCCGATGCGTACCCACTCCCACGAATCAACCACATATTGGAGCGGCTACGGAACGCCCGGTTCATCTCAACACTGGATCTTAAGAATGGATACTGGCAGATCCCTATGGCGGAAGGAAGCCGCGAATGCACGGCTTTTACCGTCCCTGGGCGTGGACTCTTCCACTGGAAAGTCATGCCCTTTGGACTGCATTCTGCCCCAGCAACGTTCCAGCGAGCCCTTGACAGCGTCATCGGGCCGGATATGGAACCCCACGCCTTTGCCTACTTGGATGACATCATCGTCATCGGGGCGACGTGGGAGGAACATGCCAGGAATCTCAGGGAAGTCTTCCGACGACTGCGGGAAGCAAAGTTTCGGCTGAATCAAGGCAAGTGCAAGTTTTTCCAGAAAAAGCTGGTATACTTAGGCCACTTGATCAGCGAAGAAGGCATAAGGACGGACCCAGATAAGATAGCTGCTATCCAGGGACTACGCCCGCCAACCAACGTCAAGGAACTCCCTCGCCATTTGGGCATCGCATCTTGGTATCGACGCCTCGTCCAGGATTTCGCCTCCATCGTTCAGCCCATGTCCCGACTCCTCAGGAAGGGGGTCAAGTGGAGCTGGGAGGAGCCCCAACATCAGGCATTCGAGACACTCAAAGCCAGACTAACGGCCGCACCGGTACTGGCCTGCCCAAATTTCGAATACAAGTTCCAGCTTCAGACGGATGCAAGTGATACAGGACTTGGAGCAGTCCTCACTCAGAGCATCGATGGAGAGGAGAAGGTCATCGCCTACGTAAGTCGACGCCTCGAGCGAGCCGAGGAAAACTACTCCACTACCGAAAAGGAGTGCCTCGCCATAGTTTGGGCCACGCGGAAGCTACGCTGCTACTTGGAGGGCTACCAGTTTGACGTGATTACGGATCACCTCGCTCTCAAGTGGTTGAACTCGATTGAAAACCCCACGGGCCGTATAGCCCGGTGGGCTCTGGAGCTGCAACAATACCAGTTTACCGTCCTCTATCGGAAGGGCAAATACAACGTTGTCGCCGACGCCCTCTCCCGACAACCCCTAGGGATGCTTCAGCTGCTCGCGGAACACGGAACTCAGTGCAAATGGATCCGGAGGATGCAAGAAGAAGTCCAGAGGCGCCCCGAAAAGTTTCCGGATTACACTCTGGATCACGGACAGCTGTATCGACACATCGGACACACCTCAGACGTGGGAAACAGCAACCCATGGAAGCTTTGCGTGCCTCGGGAGCAGAGACAACGAGTGCTGGAGGAATGCCACGACCACCCTTCTGCTGGTCACCTGGGCATCCGGAAGACTCGCAGACGGATTGCCCAACGATATTTCTGGCCGGGATTACATCGAGACGTTGAGCGGTACGTCACCAGCTGCTTGGTTTGCCAACAATACAAGGTGAGTCAACGCAAACCGGCGGGCAAAATGCTCACCCGCCATCCCACGGAGCCATTTGCACTCGTCGGAACCGACTTCGTTGGACCTCTTCCTCGGACCCGACGAGGGAATACCATGCTGCTCGTATTTATAGATGTCTTTTCCAAATGGGTCGAGATCATACCCCTAAAGAAGGCCACAGCCGCCCAACTGGAGTTTGGATTTCGGGAAAGGATAATATCCCGCTTTGGAGCACCCAGGACTTTGATCTGCGACAACGGCACGCAGTTCACCAGCCGCGGTTTCAAGACATTCTGTCGCACTAACGGCATCAAACTGGAATACACAGCTCCCTATTCCCCGCAGCAGAACCCCACCGAACGGGCAAACCGGACCATCAAGACAATGATAGCCCAGTACGTGGACCAGGATCACCGGACATGGGATCAGCTACTGCCAGAGATCTCGCTGGCCATAAACACGAGCATCTCAGATAGCACCGGTTTCAGCCCCGCCTATCTGGTGCAGGGTAGGGAACCCAGATTGCCAGGGGCCCTCTTTGATGTGGTCACGCCTGGTCTACACTCGTCGCCGTTGGACCCCACTGAGCGAGCTAAACGACTTCAGGAAGCTTTCCGCACTGCGCTGGAAACCAACCAGATGGCTTCTCAGGAACAAGGCCGCCACTACAATTTGCGACGTCGCGAGTGGAGACCTCAGCTCGGATCACAGGTGATGGTCCGCCTCCACCACCTGTCAAAGGCCAGCGAAGGCTTTAACGCGAAGCTTGCTCCTAAGTACTCGGGGCCATTTAAGGTGCTGAAGTTCCTCTCCCCGAATATCGTCAGGATACAACATATGGAAAACAGGAAGAGGCGAACAGCAGGGGTAGGCGACCTGAAGGAGTACCACCAACGCAGTGACCAACTATGGGACCCGGAAGAAGCCACCGGAGAGAGCGCGTGCCCAACATAAGGGAGTCGACGAATGTACCCAAAGCTTCGTAGTAATAACTTTAGTAGAAAACTAGGTTAAGCTGAGAGTTGTACCCACTAGATAAGTCGATCCTCGCACTCAGGCAGGGCCAGTAAGAAACGTAGGCCTAGGCTAATATTCTAGCAATTTACAGATCGGAACTACAACGACAGGATGGAGCCTTTCTACCCATACTTCGTCGCAGGGGTCTACCAACCGGTCGACCACCGTGACTCGGACACCGATACCAACGACGGCGCACCCCCCAGCCGGGACTCGGTCCTGTCAGACCGGAGCCCCACACCACCCCGCTTCAGCCCAATCCTCAGCCTCCAGTCACGCGAAGCTCGTAACGGCGACTCCATCTCCACCGTGCCCTGGTCGCCGGACGCAAGCATCGCAGTTAGCGGCGAGCCACCTGCGGCGTTTGCAGTTGGAGCATCGGGGGACGAGGACGACGACCCGACAGCACCCACGGTAGCCCGTTTGGCACGGCTGCAGATCTTCGAATCCGGCGAACCGGGGACGGCAACAGTTCACCGTTCGGTGGATGCTTGGATCCAGAGCCAGGAGCACCACGCGTTCGCACCCGGCTACCTTGAGCAATGCCGGTGGGAAGCCGAACGATGCCCCTCGGGAAGTCCGATGTCTTCCGATGACTCCTCCGTGGCGATGGACGGTCGCTTTGGAGCCGGGCAACTTCGCGCGCCCCAACAGCCGGTCATCGACGAAGCTAACCGGGCCTGGGAGGACTACGGCGGCTACGTCAACCCAGAGCCTGGGGAAGCCGACGCTGGGAGGAGACTCAGCTCCGGGCACGGTTCCGACGAAGCCAACGAGGAGGAGGACGAAGCCAACGAGGAGGAGGACGACGACGCCAACGAGGAGGAGGACGAAGCTAACGAGGAGGAGGACGACGCCAACGAGGAGGACGCAGGACCCGCTGCTGGCCAGGACCCAGGAGTCGGAGGAAACGCTCCCCAGGATTTCGTAGACCCGCCACCGCCGGCCCTACCAGAGGCATCGCCCGGATCACCACCAGAGCGGCCCCCGAGGGCATCTCCCAGAACGCCGCGACAGACGTCACCCCCAGGAGGTGGAAGCCACTATACCAGTCCGCTACTGGGCACCTCTGCGCGCGCCGTACCGCAAACTCCCGGCCGCACGATCTGGGCGAGCGAGCTGGGCTGGGAACCGGACCTGAAATTGTTCCTCAGCAGGGAAGAGGAGGATGAGGTCCTGCAAGCCCTCCGGGAGTGTTCGGACGCTGGACAAGTTATGGAGGAGGCCCAGTGGATCGTCGCCCCAGTCGGCTGGAAGGTAGACACCCACCAGCGACGACTGCCTACAGCCCTAGTCGCATCCATCCAGGAGCAGGATCGACGGAGGGTGCGCTACCTGCGCCAGATCGAGGGTCATCGGTTCCGAGTCACCATCACCGCCGGGCGGAAGGTGATCGTTTCCCTCCGCCATAATCACGCCGAAGAAAGGGGGGGGTGTGAGGATGCGTGAAACACACCCTCCACATTTCGCCATTTCTATTCTTTCTGCCACGAAGGCATACAATTGGAGATTACGCCACGAAGGCAATTTACTTATATAAGTTCAAACTAGAAGCTAAGCTTATCCGATTTAAATATTGCGCGCACCAGGGCTGGAAAACCACCCAGTGTTGGTCGACCGAGGGCCAACAGCTGATAGTGCCGATAGCGATAGGCGGGAGGTTCGATAAGAAACTGTGTTGGGAAACGAAGAAACCCGGCAAGCCGGGCTTACATGCGGCCGCAAGGGCGGAAGCTCGCTCTCATTCTCGAATGGCAGCCAAGGCGAGCAGACCTAGGAGCGGACTTCAACCCGGAGTGGTACAGCGGCACGAGCGTCGGCACGCCGGATCCAAGGAGTAAGTGGGACAGACAATAGCGATCAGACTGAGTGCGAGTAGGGGTAGTAGTAGTAGTACTAGCGAATAATAAAGACAAGAGAGAATGAAGAAGTATGTGTCCGTGTGAATTTGTGCATTTTTCGGGAACCCACATGCAGTGATTTGTGCCGGTCGGGAATCGTGTTGCGCCAGAGCTGCTTACTCAGTGCAAACGACCACTCGACCGACCACAGGGAGCACAGGGAAGGGTCGCCTCCGACCATCCTCCCCTCGGATCCCTACTCCCTTACCCCAGTAGCTTGTGAGTCGCACATCCAGGGGGAACGGCCACGTAGTCCAGTTTTGTTGGTATTTTCTCAGGGATCGGCTACGCCGCTCGTTTCGTTAGTATTTTCGCCGGGAGCAGCCCCGCCCTCCACTATACCTTTCGGGTGCCGTGTTGCGTTAGAGCTGCTTACTCGGTGCAACGCGGATACTCTGGCCTCCTTTCCCTACAAATCCCCGCGGCAACTCCCCGTCCAGTTTCGTCCCAACACTTTTCTACAAATTTAACTGTAGAGGACCCTGGCCGGACTGAGTTTTATCCCAGCCCATGAAAAAGGTCCTTACAGTTTGGCCAGGGCTGGAAAACCACCCAGTGTTGGTCGACCGAGGGCCAACAGCTGATAGTGCCGATAGCGATAGGCGGGAGGTTCGATAAGAAACTGTGTTGGGAAACGAAGAAACCCGGCAAGCCGGGCTTACATGCGGCCGCAAGGGCGGAAGCTCGCTCTCATTCTCGAATGGCAGCCAAGGCGAGCAGACCTAGGAGCGGACTTCAACCCGGAGTGGTACAGCGGCACGAGCGTCGGCACGCCGGATCCAAGGAGTAAGTGGGACAGACAATAGCGATCAGACTGAGTGCGAGTAGGGGTAGTAGTAGTAGTACTAGCGAATAATAAAGACAAGAGAGAATGAAGAGGTATGTGTCCGTGTGAATTTGTGCATTTTTCGGGAACCCACATGCAGTGATTTGTGCCGGTCGGGAATCGTGTTGCGCCAGAGCTGCTTACTCAGTGCAAACGACCACCCGATCGCCCACAAGGAGCATAGGAAAGGATCGCCTCTGGCCACCCTCTCCTGGGAACCCCGCCCCAATTACGGTTTAGGTAGGCGCGAGCCACGTGCAGTGATTTGTGCCGGTCGGGAATCGTGTTGCGCCAGAGCTGCTTACTCAGTGCAAACGACCACCCGATCGCCCACAAGGAGCATAGGAAAGGATCGCCTCTGGCCACCCTCTCCTGGGAACCCCGCCCCAATTACGGTTTAGGTAGGCGCGAGCCACGTGCAGTGATTTGTGCCGGTCGGGAATCGTGTTGCGCCAGAGCTGCTTACTCAGTGCAAACGACCACCCGATCGCCCACAAGGAGCATAGGAAAGGATCGCCTCTGGCCACCCTCTCCTGGGAACCCCGCCCCAAATACGATTTAGGTAGTCGCGAGCCACGTGCAGTAATCTGTGCCGGTCGGGAATCGTGTTGCGCCAGAGAAGCTTACTCAGTGCAAACGACCACTCGACCGACCACAGGGAGCACAGGGAAGGGTCGCCTCCGGCCATCCTCCCCTCGGATCCCTACTCCCTTACCCCAGTAGCTTGTGAGTCGCACATCCAGGGGGAACGGCCACGCTGTCCAGTTTTGTTGGTATTTTCTCAGGGATCGGCGCCGCTCGTTTCGTTAGTATTTTCGCCGGGAGCAGCCCCGCCCTCCACTATACCTTTCGGGTGCCGTGTTGCGTTAGAGCTGCTTACTCGGTGCAACGCGGATACTCTGGCCTCCTTTCCCTACAAATCCCCGCGGCAACTCCCCGTCCAGTTTCGTCCCAACACTTTTCTACAAATTTAACTGTAGAGGACCCTGGCCGGACTGAGTTTTATCCCAGCCCATGAAAAAGGTCCTTACACTGCATTAAAATATATAACTTTAAAGGTAGTAAAAAATATGACGGTTTTTATGTCATTGATTTTAATTTTGCAAAGGTTCACTGAAATGGGCCTTCTTTCCATCTTTAAAAGCCTATAATTTGGTCAAAATGACTCGGATTTCGATATGGCATACCTCTATGGGCTTGAGGAATGATTATGTTGTTATCTGCATTGAAATATATAACTTTAATTGTAGTAAAAAATATGACCGTTTTTATGTCATTGATTTTAATTTTGCGAAGGTTTACTAAAATGGTCATTCTTTGCATCTTTAAAAGCCTATAATTTGGTCAAAATGACTCGGATTTCGATATGGCATACCTCTATGGGCTTGAGGAATGATTATGTTGTTATCTGCATTTAAATATATAACTTTAAATGTAGTAAAAAATATGACGGTTTTTATGTCATTGACTTTAATTTTGAGAATGTTTACAGAAATGGGCCTTCTCTCTATCTTTCAAAGCCCATAACTTGGTCAAATGAACTCGGATTTCGATATGGCATACCTTTATAAGCTTGTGGAATGATTATGTTGTTATCTGCATTAAAATATATCTCTTTAAAGGAAGTGAAAAATATGACCGTTTTTATGTCATTGATTTTAATTTTGCGAAGGTATACTGAAATGGGCCTTCTTTTCACCTTTAAAGCCCATAACTTGGTCAAAAGGACTCGGATTTCGATATGGCATACCTTTATAAGCTTGTGGAATGATTATGTTGTTATCTGCATTAAAATATATAACTTTAAAGGTAGTAAAAAATATGACCGTTTTTATGTCATTGATTTTCATTTTGCAAAGGTTTACTGAAATGGGCCTTCTTTCCATCTTTAAAGCCCATAACTTGGTCAAAAGGACTCGGATTTTGATATGGCATACCTCTATGGGCTTGTGGGATGATTATGTTGTTATCTGCATTAAAATATATAACTTTAAAGGTAGTAAAAAATATGACGGTTTTTATGTCATTGATTTTAATTTTGCAAAGGTTTACTGAAATGGGCCTTCTTTCCATCTTTAAAGCCCATAGCTCGGTCAAAAGGAACCGAATTTCGATATGGCATACCTCTATGGGCTTGTGGAATGATTATGTTGTTATCTGCATTAAACTATATAACTTTAAAGGTAGTAAAAAACATGACCGTTTTTATTTCATTGATTTTAATTTTGCGAGGGTTTACTGAAAGGGGCATTTTTTCCATCTTTAAAGCCCATAACTTGGTCAAAAGGACTCGGATTTCGATATGGTATTCCTCTATGGGCTTGTGAAATGATTATGTTGTTATCTGCATTTAAATATATAACTTTAAATGTAGAAAAAAATATGACGGTTTTTATGTCATTGACTTTAATTTTGAGAATGTTTACTGAAATGGGCCTTCTTTCTATCTTTAAAAGCCCATAACTTGGTCAAATGAACTCGGATTTCGATATGGCATACCTTTATAGGCTTGTGGAATGATTATGTTGTTATCTGCCTTAAAATATATCTCTTTAAAGGTAGTGAAAAATATGACCGTTTTTATATCATTGATTTTAATTTTGCGAAGGTTTACTAAAATGGGCCTTCTTTCCATCTTTAAAACTTGGTCAAATGAACTCGGATTTCGATATGGCATACCTCTATGGGCTTGTGGAATGATTATGTTGTTATCTGCAGTAAAATATATAAATTTAAAGGTAGTAAAAATATGACCGTTTTTATGTCATTGATTTTAATTTTGCGAAGGTATACTGAAATGGGCCTTCTTTTCACCTTTAAAGCCCATAACTTGGTCAAAAGGACTCGGATTTCGATATGGCATACCTTTAGGGGCTTGTGGAATGATTTTGTTGTTATCTGCATTAAAATATATAACTTTAAAAATAGTAAAAAATATGACCGTTTTTATGTCATTGATTTTAATTTTGCAAAGGTTTACTGAAATGGGCCTTCTTTACACATTTAAAAGTCCATGACTTGGTCAAAAGGACTCGAATTTCGATATGGCATACCTCTATGGGCATGTGGAATGATTATGTTGTTATGTGCATTAAAATATATTACTTTAACGGTAGTAAAAAATATGACCGTTTTTATGTCATTGATTTTAATTTTGAGAATGTTCACTGAAATGGGCCTTCTTTCCATCTTTAAAGCCCATAACTTGGTCAAAAGGACTCGGATTTTGATATGGCATACCTCTATGGGCTTGTGGAATGATTATGTTGTTATCTGCATTAAAATATATAACTTTAAAGGTAGTAAAAAATATGACCGTTTTTATGTCATTGATTTTAATTTTGCAAAGGTTTACTGAAATGGGCCTTCTTTCCATCTTTAAAGCCCATAGCTCGGTCAAAAGGACTCGAATTTCGATATGGCATACCTCTATGGGCTTGTGGAATGATTATGTTGTTAACTGCATTAAAATATATAACTTTAAAGATAGTAAAAAATATGACGGTTTTTATGTCATTGATTTTAATTTTGCAAAGGTCTACTGAAATGGCCATTCTTTCCATCTTTAAAGCCCATAACTTGGTCAAAAGGAGTCGGATTTCGATTTGGCATTCCTCTATGGGCTTGTGAAATGATTATGTTGTTATCTGCATTAAACTATATAACTTTAAAGGTAGTAAAAAATATGACCGTTTTTATTTCATTGATTTTAATTTTGCGAGGGTTTACTGAAAGGGGCCTTCTTTCCATCTTTAAAAGCCCATAACTTGGTCAAAATGAACTCGGATTTCGATATGGCATACCTCTATGGGCTTGAGGAATGATTATGTTGTTATCTGCATTAAAATATATAACTTTAAAGGTAGTAAAAAATATGACCGTTTTTATTTCATTGATTTTAATTTTGCGATGGTTTACTGAAAGGGGCCTTCTTTCCATCTTTAAAACTTGGTCAAATGAACTCGGATTTCGATATGGCATACCTCTATGGGCTTGAGGAATGATTATGTTGTTATCTGCATTGAAATATATAACTTTAAATGTAGTAAAAAATATGACTGTTTTTATGTCATTGATTTTAATTTTGCGAAGGTTTACTAAAATGGTCATTCTTTCCATCTTTAAAAGCCTATAATTTGGTCAAAACGACTCGGATTTCGTTATGGCATACCTCTATAAGCTTGAGGAATGATTATGTTGTTATCTGCATTTAAATATATAACTTTAAATGTAGTAAAAAATATGACGGTTTTATGTCATTGACTTTAATTTTGAGAATGTTTACAGAAATGGGCCTTCTCTCTATCTTTCAAAGCCCATAACTTGGTCAAATGAACTCGGATTTCGATATGGTATACCTTTATAAGCTTGTGGAATGATTATGTTGTTATCTGCATTAAAATATATCTCTTTAAAGGAAGTGAAAAATATGACCGTTTTTATGTCATTGATTTTAATTTTGCGAAGGTATACTGAAATGGGCCTTCTTTTCACCTTTAAAGCCCATAACTTGGTCAAAAGGACTCGGATTTCGATATGGCATACCTTTAGGGGCTTGTGGAATGATTTTGTTGTTATCTGCATTAAAATATTTAACTTTAAAAATAGTAAAAAATATGACCGTTTTTATGTCATTGATTTTAGTTTTGCGAAGGTTTACTGAAATGGGCCTTCTTTACACATTTAAAAGTCCATGACTTGGTCAAAAGGACTCGAATTTCGATATGGCATACCTCTATGGGCATGTGGAATGATTATGTTGTTATGTGCATTAAAATATATTACTTTAAAGGTAGTAAAAAATATGACCGTTTTTATGTCATTGATTTTAATTTTGAGAATGTTCACTGAAATGGGCCTTCTTTCCATCTTTAAAGCCCATAACTTGGTCAAAAGGACTCGGATTTTGATATGGCATACCTCTATGGGCTTGTGGAATGATTATGTTGTTATCTGCATTAAAATATATAACTTTAAAGGTAGTAAAAAATATGACCGTTTTTATGTCATTGATTTTAATTTTGCGAAGGTTTACTAAAATGGTCATTCTTTCCATCTTTAAAAGCCTATAATTTGGTCAAAATGACTCGGATTTCGATATGGCATACCTCTATAAGCTTGAGGAATGATTATGTTGTTATCTGCATTTAAATATATAACTTTAAATGTATTAAAAAATATGACGGTTTTTATGTCATTGACTTTAATTTTGAGAATGTTTACAGAAATGGGCCTTCTCTCTATCTTTCAAAGCCCATAACTTGGTCAAATGAACTCGGATTTCGATATGGCATACCTTTATAAGCTTGTGGAATGATTATGTTGTTATCTGCATTAAAATATATCTCTTTAAAGGAAGTGAAAAATATGACCGTTTTTATGTCATTGATTTTAATTTTGCGAAGGTATACTGAAATGGGCCTTCTTTTCACCTTTAAAGCCCATAACTTGGTCAAAAGGACTCGGATTTCGATACGGCATACCTTTAGGGGCTTGTGGAATGATTTTGTTGTTATCTGCATTAAAATATTTAACTTTAAAAATAGTAAAAAATATGACCGTTTTTATGTCATTGATTTTAATTTTGCGAAGGTTTACTGAAATGGGCCTTCTTTACACATTTAAAAGTCCATGACTTGGTCAAAAGGACTCGAATTTCGATACGGCATACCTCTATGGGCATGTGGAATGATTATGTTGTTATGTGCATTAAAATATATTACTTTAAAGGTAGTAAAAAATATGACCGTTTTTATGTCATTGATTTTAATTTTGAGAATGTTCACTGAAATGGGCCTTCTTTCCATCTTTAAAGCCCATAACTTGGTCAAAAGGACTCGGATTTTGATATGGCATACCTCTATAGGCTTATGAAATGATTATGTTGTTATCTGCATTAAAATATATAACTTTAAAGGTAGTAAAAAATATGACCGTTTTTATGTCATTGATTTTAATTTTGCAAAGGTTTACTGAAATGGGCCTTCTTTCCATCTTTAAAGCCCATAGCTCGGTCAAAAGGACTCGAATTTCGATATGGCATACCTCTATGGGCTTGTGGAATGATTATGTTGTTAACTGCATTAAAATATATAACTTTAAAGATAGTAAAAAATATGACGGTTTTTATGTCATTGATTTTAATTTTGCAAAGGTCTACTGAAATGGCCATTCTTTCCATCTTTAAAGCCCATAACTTGGTCAAAAGGACTCGGATTTCGATTTGGCATTCCTCTATGGGCTTGTGAAATGATTATGTTGTTATCTGCATTAAACTATATAACTTTAAAGGTAGTAAAAAATATGACCGTTTTTATTTCATTGATTTTAATTTTGCGAGGGTTTACTGAAAGGGGCCTTCTTTCCATCTTTAAAACGTGGTCAAATGAACTCGGATTTCGATATGGCATACCTCTATGGGCTTGAGGAATGATTATGTTGTTATCTGCATTGAAATATATAACTTTAAAGATAGTAAAAAATATGACGGTTTTTATGTCATTGATTTTAATTTTGCAAAGGTTCACTGAAATGGGCATTCTTTCCATCTTTAAAGCCCATAACTTGGTCAAAAGGACTCGGATTTCGATATGGCATTCATCTATGGGCTTGTGAAATGATTATGTTGCTATCTGTATTAAACTATATAACTTTAAAGGTAGTAAAAAATATGACCGTTTTTATTTCATTGATTTTAATTTTGCGAGGGTTTACTGAAAGGGGCCTTCTTTCCATCTTTAAAAGCCCATAACTTGGTCAAAATGAACTCGGATTTCGATATGGCATACCTCTATGGGCTTGAGGAATGATTACGTTGTTATCTGCATTAAAATATATAACTTTAAAGATAGTAAAAAATATGACGGTTTTTATGTCATTGATTTTAATTTTGCAAAGGTTCACTGAAATGGGCATTCCTTCCATCTTTAAAGCCCATAACTTGGTCAAAAGGACTCGGATTTCGATATGGCATTCATCTATGGGCTTGTGAAATGATTATGTTGCTATCTGCATTAAACTATATAACTTTAAAGGTAGTAAAAAATATGACCGTTTTTATTTCATTGATTTTAATTTTGCGAGGGTTTACTGAAAGGGGCCTTCTTTCCATCTTTAAAACGTGGTCAAATGAACTCGGATTTCGATATGGCATACCTCTATGGGCTTGAGGAATGATTATGTTGTTATCTGCATTGAAATATATAACTTTAAATGTAGTAAAAAATATGACCGTTTTTATGTCATTGATTTTAATTTTGCGAAGGTTTACTAAAATGGTCATTCTTTCCATCTTTAAAAGCCTATAATTTGGTCAAAATGACTCGGATTTCGATATGGCATACCTCTATAAGCTTGAGGAATGATTATGTTGTTATCTGCATTTAAATATATAACTTTAAATGTAGTAAAAAATATGACGGTTTTTATGTCATTGACTTTAATTTTGAGAATGTTTACAGAAATGGGCCTTCTCTCTATCTTTCAAAGCCCATAACTTGGTCAAATGAACTCGGATTTCGATATGGCATACCTTTATAAGCTTGTGGAATGATTATGTTGTTAACTGCATTAAAATATATAACTTTAAAGATAGTAAAAAATATGGCGGTTTTTATGTCATTGATTTTAATTTTGCAAAGGTTTACTGAAATGGGCATTTTTTCCATCTTTAAAGCCCACAACTTGGTCAAAAGGACTCGGATTTCGATATGGCATTCCTCTATGGGCTTGTAAAATGATTATGTTGTTATCTGCATTAAACTATATATCTTTAAAGGTAGTAAAAAACATGACCGTTTTTATTTCATTGATTTTAATTTTGCGAGGGTTTACTGATAGGGGCCTTCTTTCCATCTATAAAAGCCCATAACTTGGTCAAAATGAACTCGGATTTCGATATGGCATACCTCTATGGGCTTGAGGAATGATTATGTTGTTATCTGCATTTAAATATATAACTTTAAATGTAGAAAAAAATATGACGGTTTTTATGCCATTGACTTTAATTTTGAGAATGTTTACTGAAATGGGCCTTCTTTCTATCTTTAAAAGCCCATAACTTGGTCAAATGAACTCGGATTTCGATATGGCATACCTTTATAGGCTTGTGGAATGATTATGTTGTTATCTGCCTTAAAATATATCTCTTTAAAGGTAGTGAAAAATATGACCGTTTTTATATCATTGATTTTAATTTTGCGAAGGTTTACTAAAATGGGCCTTCTTTCCATCTTTAAAACTTGGTCAAATGAACTCGGATTTCGATATGGCATACCTCTATGGGCTCGTGGAATGATTATATTGTTATCTGCATTAAAAAATCTAACTTTAAAGGTGGTAAAAAATATGACGGTTTTTATGTCATTGATTTTAATTTTGCAAAGGTTTACTGAAATTCTTTCCATATTTAAAGCCCATAACTTGGTCAAAAGGACTCGGACTTCGGTATGGCATACCTCTATGGGCTTGTGGAATGATTATGTTGTTATCTGCAGTAAAATATATAAATTTAAAGGTAGTAAAAAATATGACCGTTTTTATGTCATTGATTTTAATTTTGCGAAGGTATACTGAAATGGGCCTTCTTTTCACCTTTAAAGCCCATAACTTGGTCAAAAGGACTCGGATTTCGATATGGCATACCTTTAGGGGCTTGTGGAATGATTTTGTTGTTATCTGCATTAAAATATTTAACTTTAAAAATAGTAAAAAATATGACCGTTTTTATGTCATTGATTTTAATTTTGCGAAGGTTTACTGAAATGGGCCTTTTTTACACATTTAAAAGTCCATGACTTGGTCAAAAGGACTCGAATTTCGATATGGCATACCTCTATGGGCATGTGGAATGATTATGTTGTTATGTGCATTAAAATATATTACTTTAAAGGTAGTAAGAAATATGACCGTTTTTATGTCATTGATTTTAATTTTGAGAATGTTCACTGAAATGGGCCTTCCTTACATCTTTAAAAGTCCATCACTTGGTCAAGTGAACTCGGATTTCGATATGGCATACCTTTAGGGGCTTGTGGAATGATTTTGTTGTTATCTGCATTAAAATATATAACTTTAAAGGTAGTAAAAAATATGACCGTTTTTATGTCATTGATTTTAATTTTGCAAAGGTTTACTGAAATGGGCCTTCCTTACATCTTTAAAAGTCCATCACTTGGTCAAGTGAACTCGGATTTCGATATGGCATACCTTTAGGGGCTTGTGGAATGATTTTGTTGTTATCTGCATTAAAATATTTAACTTTAAAGGTAGTAAAAAATATGACGGTTTTTATGTCATTGACTTTAATTTTGCGAAGGTTTTCTGAAATGGGCCTTCTTTACATCTTTAAAAGTCCATGACTTGGTCAAATGAACTCGGATTTCGATATGGCATACCTTTATAGGCTTGTGGAATGATTATGTTGTTATATGCATTAAAATATATATGATGGACGTTGATGCACTACGAGCAGTACAAACAAGTGGCCCAACGACACCAAGCACGTGCTTGTTACGCGCGGGGCCCTTTTATCAATTTGGGCAAAACATACGAGTTCGCGAGGAAGATACAAAAAACAAATAGAGACGGGGCACAAATGAAAATAAAGGAAGCATCTAAGAATGAAGAAAATGAGTTAAAATATTAGTTTTTAATACCGGGATAGAAGTTGAAGTGCAAATTAAATGATAAAGGTTGTTATAATTATTACATAGAACGCGAAAGGGCTCGTGCAGACAAAAATTAGATGTACATCTTGGCAAATTTAGGGGATAATAATTTCGTGTTAGTCTAACAGGAACATTGAAAGTTAGGCGGTTTACAAGTTCTATAGAATCAATATCACCTCTTATAAGATTTTGCATAAAAATAGTACCAAGCATTGTTCTACGATTTGCAAGGGTAGGTAAATTAAGCAATAGTAATCTACTCTGATAGGAAGGTAGCCTTATGTTTTGATCCCAGTTCAAACTACGAAGGGCAAAAAGAAGAAATTTTTTTTGTACCGACTCAATACGGTCAATATGCACTTGATATTGTGGACTCCAAACCGAAGAACAATATTCCAAAATAGGACGGACAAGGGAGGTAAATAATAATTTGGTTGTATAAGGGTCATCAAATTCTTTTGACCAACGCTTTATAAACCCAAGAACACTCATGGCCTTGCTGACAGAGGACATTATGTGGCAGTCAAGTTTAAGTTTTGGGTCCAGAAGAACGCCTAAGTCATTAACTGAATTTATACGGTCGAGTGGCGTATTTTGAAGAGAGTAACTAACAAAAGTAGGAGTACCCCTATGAAAAGTCATAACGTTGCATTTAAGGCAGTTCAAATTTAAAAGGTTATACTCACACCATCCCTGAAAACAATCAATACCTGACTGTAAGTTGAAGCCCGACGCTATATCATTATGTGATAAACAAAGCTTAACATCATCAGCATACATTAGTACACGAGAGTGTGTTATGATAGAGGGAAGATCGTTAATAAACAAAGTAAACAGCAAAGGGCCCAAATGACTACCCTGAGGCACTCCAGATGTCACATAGATCAGTTTTGAGGCAGCGTTCTTGAATATAACCCTCTGAGTCCTACCATTCAAATAACTTGAAATCCAAGTTAATAGATTACATGGAAACCCAAGCTGATTTAATTTGAATAAGAGAAGAGAGTGGTTGACAGAGTCAAAGGCCTTACTAAAATCAGTGTATATAACGTCAGTCTGCATTTTATTCTTAAATCCATTTATTACAATAGATGACAATTCCAGAAGGTTGGTGGTGGTCAATCTTCGCTTAACAAAACCATGCTGACACGGTGATATTAGCGAGGAACATAAATGTTGCAAATGAGAAGTAATAATATGTTCAAATGCTTTAGGAATTGCCGACAATTTAGAAATACCTCTGTAATTCTGGGCATCCGCCTTCGCACCCTTTTTGTGAAGTGGAATGATAAAAGAGTCCTTCCAGATAGTAGGAAAAACTGACGATGAAATAGACAAATTAAAAAGTTTAAGAATCGGTTTACATATGGTTGACGCACAAAACTTAAGCACACACCCGGGGAGTCCATCAGGACCGGGAGAATAAGTTGGCGTTGTTTTTTCTAAGTCTCTTACGAGAGAAATTTCCATAATTTCAGGGGTAAAGATGCAATTTGCCTTATTTAAGGGATTAGGGTAGTTAGAATTTGACCAAGCAGCCGAACTATAAGTAGTTTGGAAAAACTCGGCCAATAAATCAGCAATTTCAGAATCCGTCGATGCCTCCATTGAGTTAAAACGTACCGATGAAGGCAATGCTGACGACTTACGCTTGGCATTGACAAAGTTATAAAACTGCTTCGGATCATTTGAAAATTCAAATTTACATCGACTTAAATACATAGAATAGCAATGACTATTGAGAACATTAAAATCCGATCGAGCCACCACATATTTCGAGAAATCAGATGGCTTACCCGATTTCTTATACTTTTTATAAGTGTTTGTCTTAAGGTTTTTAAGTCTTTGAAGCGCATTGGTAAACCAAGGTGGCCTGTTTGTCTTTGAAGGAAACCTATCAGGAACGCATTCATTAAAAAAGGTATTTAACACTATATAGAAGTGTTCAGTGGCACTTTCAATATCCATACAATTGTACAATTCTGTCCAATTATATTGAGAAATCATGTCGTTAAGTTTTTTATAGTTACATTTTCGGAAACATCTCACTTTAGTTTGAGAAACTGAAGGAGAGAGGGTATCAACGCATGGGAGGCAGATTGTCAATTCCATTGTTGGATGATATCGGTCTTCAGGTACAACAAGAGCGTCAATTCTAGATACCGTGACTTCAGACGGGTCTGAAACAAACACAAGATCTAGTTGTCTATTTAATGAATTCCGTATAAAGCTTACTTGCTGTAACGATAATTCTAGAAGACCATCAACAAAATCATGGGCGGATAGAGGTATAGCGACTAGTGAGTCAGTAGGAGGAGACCAAGAAATATCAGGGAGATTAAAGTCACCCAAAACAATCAAAAGGTCACTGTTAGAAAGAAGGGATAGAACAGATTTTATCGCAGACAGGTGGTGCTCATAAATTATTAAATCAGAGCCAGGTGGAATATAGGAACATGTAACAAATATTGAGAATGATTGCAAGGAAACTTTCACACTAACAAATTCAATTTCATTAGGAGTATCAGAGTGAATTCTCTCGAATGTTAGGCTAGTGCTAACGGCAATCAGCACACCGCCTCCCCTACGTGAGGGGCGATCGGTCCTATAGGCATTAAAATTGTTTGACAGAACTTCATTGTCAGATATCTCTGGTTTCAGCCAAGTTTCCGTAAAAACCGAAATATCAGCAGTAAATGCAGAGGAGTCAGCATAAAGCTTGGGTAGCTTCATATTTAGTCCCCTAACATTTTGATAAGCCAAAAATAAACTTTTTAGTTTTTTGGCGCAGTGGAAGGTCTGTTATTTGTTCTCGGTTTATTGGGAACAAATTCTTTTATTACTAAATCATCATTAAGCCAAAAGCTTTCAGAAAGTAGTACCTTAAACACATCAGGCGGAGCAAATATTTTAAACGACGATATACTACGAGCATATGAAAATCTAAATTGTTCCACTGAAATATTCTCGGATGGGAATTTTTCACGAATAAATTCCAAAACATCCTCAGATGTGGTATCTGGGGTGAATCTCGAAACAAATAATTGTTTTCTATGTGGAACAACTGATAATTTCTTACGTCCCCCAGCACAAACGGAATTGAACCCCTCATTGAGCTGTTTAAAAGCACCAGAGAGATTCAAAAGGCTGTCTCGAGTCTGCTTCATAAAGCCGCTCATCTCAACAACCATTTCCTTGCAGGATCCACATGACCACATGAGTCCAGAATTCTGATCAATGAAGTCTTTGACTCTACCAGTAAATCTTGCGCATTTAACGTGCATTATCGACTCGCAGAGCCAGCAGAAAATAAAAGGGTCTTTAGTTGAAGACGAAAGAGTACAGTTTTTCTTAGAGCAGACAAGAGCCATTTTAAGGAGATTAAATAAAAGAAAAAAATATATGAAAAATACCTCAAGTAAATTTGGCACTGGGATCAAATTTCAAAACCACAAAGGCACAAAACACGAAAAAAATAAGAGCGCGAGATCGCGTAATAATTTAAACGTAAGAGAGCACGAGAGAAAAAATCTTCTATCGATTGAGCGTTGCTTGTGGGACACTGACAAATTTACGCAGGAACAGTTACAATGTAAAGCCAGCAAGAGAGAGAGAGAGAGAGAGACAAGAGAATAGCACACCAAAAGTCTACCAGAAATTTGGCAGGTTCAGAGAGAGTTTAAGTTACAGTTGTAATATAGAGCGGGAGAGAGAGTGAGAATCGAAGAGTTTTAGCAAGTTTAGTGAGTATAAGAATTACACTAACAAAGCTAGTAGATTAAACAAATCTAATATAAATGTTAAAATAACTTTAATCACTGGGAGATCTAGTAAAAAACACTAAACACACTAACCCAGCGGTTAGACTAAGCTTTGTTAATAAACAAACACAAAACAACTCGCAAAAAATCACAGAATAGACAAAAATTCAGAGCACAAGAGTAAACACAACCGGTCACAAGCGACGCTAAATCGTTATATCTCTTTAAAGGTAGTACAAAATATGTTCGTTTTGATGTCATTGATTTTAATTTTGCGAAAGTTTACTGAAATGGGCCTTCTTTCCATCTTTAAAAGCCCATAACTTGGTCAAATGAACTCGGATTTCGACATGGCATACCTCTATGGGCTTGTGGAATGATTATGTTGTTATCTGCATTAAAATATATAACTTTAGAGGTAGTAAAAAATATGAAGGTTTTTATGTCATTGATTTTAATTTTGCAAAGGTTTACTGAAATGGACCTTCTTTCCATCTTTAAAGCCCATAACTTGGTCAAAAGGACTCGGATTTCGATATGGCATACCTCTATGGGCTTGTGGAATGATTATGTTGTTATCTGCATTAAAATATATAACTTTAAAGGCAGTAAAAAATATGACCGTTTTTATGTCATTGATTTTAATATTGCGAAGTTCCATAACTTAGTCAAATGAACTCTGATTTTGATATGGCATACCTTTACGGGCTTGTGGAATGATTATGTTGTTATCTGCATTAAAATATATAACTTTAAAGGTAGTAAAAAATATGACTGTTTTTATGTCATTGATTTTAATTTTGCAAATGTTTACTGAAATGGCCCTTCTTTTCATCTTTAGAAGCCCATAACTTGGTCAAATGGACTCGGATTTCGATATGGCATACCTCTATAGGCTTGTGGAATGATTATGTTGGTATCTGCATTAAAATATATAACTTTAAAGGTAGTAAAAAATATGACCGTTTTTATGTCATTGATTTTAATTTTGTTTAAATGGGCCTTCTTTACATCTTTAAAAGCCCATAGCTTAGTCAAATGAACTCGGATTTCGATATGGCATACCTTTACGGGTTTGTGGAATGATTATGTTGTTATCTGCATTAAAATATATAACTTTAAAGGTAGTAAAAAATATGACCGTTTTTATGTCATTGATTTTAATTTTGCGAAGGTTTACTGAAATGGGCCTGCTTTCCATCTTTAAAAGCCCATAACTTGGTCAAATGAACTCGGATTTCGATATGGCATACCTTTATAGGCTTGTGGAATGATTATGTTGTTATCTGCATTAAAATATATAACTTTAAAGGTAGTAAAAAATATGACGGTTTTTATGTCATTGATTTTAATTTTGCAAATGTTTACTGAAATGGGCCTTCTTTCCATCTTTAAAAGCCTATAGTTTGGTCAAAATGACTCGGATTTCGATATGGCATACCTCTATGGGCTTGAGGAATGATTAGGTTGTCATCTGCATTAAAATATATAACTTTAAAGGTAGTAAAAAATATGACGGTTTTTATGTCATTGATTTTAATTTTGCAAAGGTTTACTGAAATGGGCCTTCTTTCCATCTTTAAAAGCCTATAATTTGGTCAAAATGACTCGGATTTCGATATGGCATACCTTGAGGAATGATTATGTTGTTATCTGCATTAAAATATATAACTTTAAATGTAGTAATAAATATGACCATTTTTATGTCATTGATTTTTATTTTGCGAAGGTTTACAGAAATGGGCCTTCTTTCCGTCTTTAAAAGCCTATAACTTGGTCAAATGAACTCGGGTTTCGATATGGCATACCTTTATAGGCTTGTGGAATGATTATGTTGTTATCTGCATTAAAATATATAACTTTAAAGGTAGTAAAAATTATGACCGTTTTTATGTCAATGATTTTAATTTTGCGAAGGCTTACTGAAATGGGCCTTCCTTCTTTTAAAGCCCATATCTTGGTCAAATGAACTCGGATCTCGATATGGCATTCCTTAAGGGGCTTGTGGAATGATTTTGTTGTTATCTGCATTAAAATATTTAACTTTATTATTATTATTATTTATTGTTTTAGGCTTCCTAACGCTACAAGTTTTAAAACTTAAAAATTACAGCGCTAGTCACATTTGGTAAACATATTTAAATTTGGCAAAATTGGTTCTTAAATCTAATGACATACATTGTTACATTTATTGTTGAGCATTTAGATTAATAGAAATGAAGTTAAATCGAAATTAAAAAACTAAGGAAAAGGTTTTGGGGATAAGTCGCAATGTTAAAATAGGATAATATACCTTATAGTAGACTAGAACTGCTATTTTTTAGGTGTGAAAGAAGTTTTGTCTTAAATAGTGTTGCGCTCCTAGTTTCTTTTATGTAGTTGGGAAGCTCGTTCCACGTTCTAATCGCATTTATAAAAAATTGTCTATTTGAAAGCAGAAACCTGTGTCGGATGCAGATAATATTCTTTGTTCTTGTAGATCTGGAGAATTGTAATTTTTCAAATAAGTACGATGGCTCCCTGGTGTATATAACTTTGTGTAAAAAGATTATTGTTCTACTTTTCATATAATCTGCCAAGCTTATATCAAATATCTTGTAAGAAAATTGAGTTACATGGTCAGATCTATGCAAATTAAATATAAAACGCGCAATACTGTTGTATGCTATTTTCAGCTTATGTTGACTTGCTACATCACAATTTGCATAGATCTCTAGACCATAAAAGAGTGTGGGTATTATACAAGACTTGGCAATTAGAAGACGCACACTAACAGGTAAGGAACATTTAACTAGTGACAAGGATCTTATTAGTCCGTATGTTTTGCCTACAGCTTTGTTTACGTGGTCATTCCAGTTCAAGGTTCTATTAAATGTGATACCCAAATTATTGGCGGTTTCCACGTACTCAATTGGTGTTTTGTTAATCATCAAGGGGAACAGTTCAATATTGCATAATTTCTTCTTAAAAATGATTAAGCACTTTGATTTCAATGGATTGATGGCTAGACCGTTGTTTTTTGCCCATTCATTTACTCTTCCAAGCTCCATTCTACAAATATCTAAACACTCACTAATTCTGTTTAAGGGACGACTAACATACATCTGAACATCATCAGCATATAAATGGACATTACATTTCGACAGCACAGAAGGAAGATCATTTATATAAAGTGTGAATAATAGTGGTCCAAGAACCGAACCCTGGGGTACACCACGCTTCAGATAGGCAAACGAAGAACAAATATTTGACGATACTATATATTGACGACGATTTTTAAGATACGAACACAAAAGTTTGACGGCAGTATTGGAGAAGAAATACAAATTTTTGAGTTTTGAGCACAGGATATCATGATTTACTGTGTCGAACGCTTTGCTGTAGTCCAGCAATAGTAAGAAGGTGACATACGAGTTGTCCGTCTGTTGACATATATCTTCGGTTATTTTTAAGATGGCTGAAGTGCAGCTACGATTTTTTCTAAATCCAGATTGATGGTCATTTAAGAGGCTATTGACAGATATAAAATTGTTTATTTGTGATGCGACAATATTTTAAACACCTTCGAGAGGTACGGAGGTAGATATCGGCCGATATTCTTTGTTTGATTTTGGTATTGGGATAATTTTGGCGGTTTTCCAGCAATCAGGGAACGTAGACGTGGTAAGAGCCGTGTTAAATGTGTGCGTAAGTTATGGGATAAGTTTAGGAAGTAGAATTTTTATAAATTTAGGATGAATATCGTCAGGTCCAATTGCGTTAGACTTAATTTTAAGAATATTATCTAAAACATCACATTGGTCAACACACATAAATCTAAACCTAGTATCACAGATGTTTTCAGGTACTGAATTCAGGTACGTGTTGGTTGTGACCTCTGGAACTTGGCATTCTGCTAATTTAAGCTTGAGTTCATCTATGTCAACATCTAGTTCCTTTGATGTCTTTTGTTTACCTATCCCTAGAGTTTTAATCTGTTTCCATGTTTGACTCGAAGAGGTTGAGTTTTTAAATTTTTGGCTAAAAAAATTTGATTTTGCAGAGTCGATTAGTTTGGTAACCGTTTTTCTCAGAGATACAAACATGCTGTGGTGTTGCGGTGTTTTGTATCTTTTCCACTTCTGGTATGCTTCATTTCGTTTTATAATTGCCAATTTTATATTATTAGTAAACCATGGTTTTTCGGACGGTCGAATTGTTTTACTTTTAACTGGGACAAAACTATCGTATAAGTGGCTAATATTATTTTGTAGAAGTTTAAGTTGACGATCGACTGTTGGAAGACTGTAAATATTGTTCCATACACACAGGTCAAATGCTTCGTTCAACAGTATGTAATTAATATTATTAAAATCACGATAAAATATTGTATGGTCCGTGCAGTTTAGGTCAAAGTTATAGGTCAGGTATATAAGGTCATGTTTTGAAAAGGACGGAACGATTAGCTGATCATACAAACATATTTTATTAACATCACTCACAAAAAACAAATCTAATAATGTGTTACGTGTTCTGCTGAAGTGGGTTGGAAATGAAAGATTCACTGGTTTCAGACCTAGCGATTCCACGTTGCTGGTAAGTGAGATTCCCTCAGAATATCACTATTAAGATCGCCTGCAAGGATTACATCAGTGAAGTTTACTGTAATGTCTGTCAGAATATTGATTAAATCATCATAGTTTGTGTTGCAATGCGGACGATAAATGCAGCCAATTAATTTTTTGTATTTCAAGAAAAATATATTCTATTGCACTGTTTATTGTGTGTTGGCAAATAATTTTGGCTTTTAATTTTTTGTTTACATAAATAGCAAATCCTCCCCCATGACTAACACGATCAGAACGGTACACATTATATCCATCACACGATATTAGCACATCACATAGACTCTGGACAAACCATGTTTCAGACACGCATATAGCATCAATTTCCGAATTTACAAACATGTACCTAAACTCTTCAATTTTCTTTGGCAGGCTTTGGGCATTTATATGACAAATCTTGAGACCAGGTCTCTGCTTTGCCAGGATGCACAGAAGGGCACGACTATTTGCTGTTGAATTATTAAGGTTTTCTTCTATTGTGAATAGTTTTCAATTTCAAAATAAAAAAACAAGGACTGCACATCAGACAAAAAATTAGGCAGACTACTAAATTAACAATGCGACTGATCCTAAACATATGAATTACAAGAGATAAAGATATTAAACTAATTGGAAATCCTAATATAGAGATAAAAAATATTTTAATTACGAAATGAATTATTCTCTAAAGCGGCATCTCTGCTTGAGTTGATTTCGCCCACATCACTACTCAGATCAGAAAACTCATTGGAGCTTTGCACGTAGTAAGCCTCTCCTCCGTCTATAGGCTTAACAACTACGTCTCCACGGCGAGTAAAGACGGCCGCTACGCGCTTTTGTTTTTTGAGGCGCATGGCATGCTTAAAAATTTCGTAATTTGTTTTCGTTAATTGTTTGTTTAAGTATATAAATGCCGGCGAGTCAAAACCGATCAGCTGTAAGCTCAGCTGCGATTTGGTTGTTTGTCGGTGCACTCCAATCGCCCGCAGCAGCACAGCTTTTTCGCGCACGTGATCCATTTTTATTATTATTATTGGGTCAACAAGTGAGTTTCTTTGGCGCGGTCGGACTCGAAAAATAGACCTAACTCGCGGAGGAGGGGTCAGGTGTAGTGAGAAACAAAGTCGATTGAAAAGGGTGTTTAAATTTTCGCCCTCGACGTGCAGTACACCATGCCAGCGCAGGTTGCATGCAACATCCGCGACCTCCTGTGCATTGCACTTTGCTGCCAGTTGAGCATCCAGTTCACACACTTGTTGTTTCAGTGTATTCACCTCTTTTGCCTCGGTTTCCAGCTCTCGCACTCGTTTCGTAAGGTTGTGTATTTCGGTGTTCATTGCATCGAATTTAGCCTGCAGAGTGTTGAGAAAGCGGGCCTCGCTCTCTCGATACTCTCTACCCAGTGACTCCCTTTGCTCCGCAAATTTATCGTCGATCAGCTGCAACAGTTCCATGTTGATTTCCTTCCGTTGACTCGTGAATTTTGCATCAATTTGTTGCAGCAATTGTGTGTCCGACGTGCGAGCTACCTTGATTTCGGTACTCGACTTTTCACTCCTTAGTCGCTTTGATGCACTCATACTGTTGTTGTTTTGATCAATTTTGAGTTTGAGTGATTTGTGTAATTGTATAAGTTATTGATTTGAGTGTGTTTTCGGTAGTTTTCAGTCTTTGTGCACTGCAGTATATGTGTGTGAATGTTTCCTTTCTTTTATCTTTACACTTTCGACCAAAAGAAATGTGTTTTAAGTGTTTTTAAACAAAAGTATGGAGATTACACGCACGATTTGAACGCTAAATGATCATAGACCACAGGCGGCTTATAGTCCGATAGAAATTGTTAATGTTTCTAGATTGTATAGACTTTTTGAGCGACTGTTTCGGGAGCTCTGCAAAAACGCGACTTTCCTTTTGCTACTATTTATCAGCAATTTTATCAGCAATGCTTTTGCATTTCGCATCTAGAAAAAACAGCATATGACGGTTTTTATGTCATTGACTTTAATTTTGTGAAGGTTTACTGAAATGGGCCTTCTTTCCATCTTTAAAAGCAAATAACTTGGTCAAATGAACTCGTATTTCGTTATGGCATACCTTTATAGGCTTGTGGAATGATTATGTTGTTATCTGCATTAAAATATATAACTTTAAAGGTAGTAAAAAATATGACGGTTTTTATGTCATTGATTTTAATTTTGCAAAGGTTTACTGAAATGGGCCTTCTTTCCATCTTTAAAGCCCAAAACTTGGTCAAAAGGACTCGGATTTCGATATGGCATACCTCTATGGGCTTGTGGAATGATTATGTTGTTATCTGCATTAAAATTTATAACTTTAAAGGTAGTAAAAAATATGAACGTTCTTATGTCATTGATTTTAATTTTGCAAAGGTTTACTGAAATTGGCCTTCTCTCCATTTTTAAAATCACATAAGTTGGTCAAATGAACTCGGATTTTGATATGGCAAGCCTTTATGGGCTTGTGGAATGATTATGTTGTTATTTGCTATAAAATATATAAAAAATATGACCGATTTTATGTCATTGATTTTAATTTTGCGAAGGTTTACTGAAATGGGCCTTCTTTCCATCTTTAAGAGCCCATAACTTGGTCAAATGAACTCGGATTTCGATATGGCATAACTTTATGGTCAAATTAACTCGGATCTCGATATGGCATTTCTTTATGGGCTTGTGGAATGGTTTTGTTGTTATCTGCATTAAGATATATAACTTTAAAGCTATTAAAAAATATGACCGTTTTTATGTCATTGGTTTTAATTTTGCGAAGGTTTACTGAATTAGGCCTTCTTTCCATCTTTAAAAGCCCATAACTTGGTCAAAAGGACTCGAATTTCGATATGGCATACCTCTATGGGCTTGTGGAATGATTATGTTGTTATCTGCATTAAGATATATAACTTTAAAGGTATTAAAAAATATGACCGTTTTTATGTCATTGGTTTTAATTTTGCGAAGGTTTACTGAATTGGTCTTCTTTCCATCTCTAAAAGCCCTTAACTTGGCCAAATGAACTCGGATCTCAATATGGCATACCTTTATGGGCTTGTGAAATGATTATGTTGTTTCTGCATTAAAATATATAACTTTTTTTTAACTTTAAAGGTATTACAAAATATGACCGTTTTTATGTCATTGATTTTAATTTTGCGAAGGTATACTGAAATGGGCCTTCTTTCCATCTTTAAAAGCCCATAACTTGGTCAAATGAACTCGTATTTCGATATGGAATACTTTTATGGGCTTGAGGAATGATTATGTTAAATATATAACTGTAAAGGTATTAAAAAATATGACCGTTTTTATGTCATTGATTTTAATTTTGCGAAGGTTTACTGAAATTGGCCTTCTTTCCATCTTTAAAAGCCTATAACTTGGTCAAATGATGAATGAAGGAGAGGGCTGACCGGCCGACTTCACTTTCCCCCGGCCGCGATGCCGACACAGCACGGCAACATACGCCGGCGGGCTCCGACCTACCTGCCCCCCGCACCCTGTGCCGATTCAGCACAGCGACATCCGCCGGCCTGGCACGGGAACCCTAACCGCTCACCGTGCAAGTGAAGCACGGTGAGAACTGCAAGGTCGGCAAAACTTCTGCCGGCCGTTGACGCTGACGCCGACGTCGACGCCGTGACGGTTACTCACAGAGCTCTGGTGGGTGTCGGAGCAGCGAATGGAAGTCAGAACTAATTGGACCGGCAAGCAGACTTAACTGGATAGCTTAACATTATTAAATAAAGACAATTATAACGTTGAACGAAAGGTCTGAGTTATTACTGGGAGGAACCAGCTCGAAATCACCCGAGGGTGAACACTTCAAGACGACACCAATCTATTGAAATGGCTAGGTATAAGTCGGCGATGAGGATCCCTAGGATAAAAAGTGGGAGGTAAAAACTGTGTGAGTCGTGTGAAAAAATTTTTTCTTGAAAAAAATTTTTTGAAAATAAAATAAATGTGGAAAAAAAATATGACAAGAAAATGTGTTCCCAGTCGATTCCGAGAAAAATGAACGAGAAAAAATAATTAATTAAAGTAACCGACCCGCAGCGGTGATCTGATTAACGAGCGCAAAAGGTTATAGTGAAACAAAAGGAAGCGGACAAACCGCCGCGGTGGTTGTGTGTTGCAAATATAAAGAAATATAAATTTTAATAACCGCTGCGGTAACTTGTTTACGAGCGGCCACCCTCATAATGAAGAATATATAACGTGGATGGTGCTGTGGGTAATTCACTAGATACGCTCAGTGCTACCAGCACAGAAAGAGCCGCGTAGTGGATTGTGTGGCAACCGTACCTTAGTAGGTCATAAACCAAAAAGGAACAATACGGCCCACCGTGTCTAACACCGAATAAAAAAGGGAATCGGAACAATGTAAAAAAATATATACAACAAATATGTAAAAAAATATATACAACAAATATGTAAAAAAATATATACAACAAATATGAAAAAATATATACAACAAATATGAAACAAAATGTATATAACAAATATGTAAAAAATATATATGTTTGTACCTGAAGGTACTCAACATGACCACACCCAACAAATCAAGCAGTAGCCAAGTTGGGAACAGTACCAGGCGCTCAGTAGCACCCACTGCATATGAGAATGGCTGATCAGCATATTATATGTCTCACTAACTCACCGTCTCACCGACTCAACGGCACACTGACCGGCCAATGCAGTCAGCACATTCTGCAGTGTCTGCCCTTCCAACTACACAAACTGCTACCATAATCAAAACTCCCTGACCTACCTACCTACTTTAGAATATAGCGCACTTCACTAATCATTACACTAAACTTTCGTCTTCCAAGTAGTATATAAACATGTACCAAATGAAGAATAAATCAGTTATCAACACACCTCTTAACTCCGCGGTTCTACTTCCTACAACTGGGAATAGGGCTCGTAATACACTATCTCAACTAGCAGCTAACCACGTTAGCTCACCCTCAGCGCAGCTCCAGCATCGCCTGTGGTCCGGCATCACAGTAACCATCGTTACCATTGCCGCGACGCGATCGTCCTGCCATCATAGCGTCCCCGTGCCAGCGACAAGTGCTCATTACCCCCTTGTCCCGCGGTGTGACCCGGAAGTGTCTACTTCGGTTAGGCACAAACATTGGTGACCCCGACGTGATCCTTTAACAACAAAGGATCACACTCAAGCAACCCCCTTCCCACTAAAGGACTCACAGCTTCATCCAGCTTCACAGGATACGCTTCTTCTTCCAGCGTCACAGGAACTTCAGCTTAATCCAGCTTCTCAGGATTCGCTTCTTCTTCCAGCGTCACAGGAACTTCAGCTTCATCCAGCTTCACAGGACTCGCTTCTTCTTCCAGCGTCACAGGAACTTCAGCTTCATCCAGCTTCACAGGATTCGCTTCTTCTTCCAGCGTCACAGGAACTTCAGCTTAATCCAGCTTCACAGGATACGCTTCGTCTTCCAGCGTCACAGGAACTTCAGCTTAATCCAGCTTCACAGGATACGCTTCGTCTTCCAGCGTCACAGGAACTTCAGCTTCATCCAGCTTCACAGGATACGCTTCTTCTTCCACCGTCACAGGAACTTCAGCTTAATCCAGCTTCACAGGATTCGCTTCTTCTTCCAGCGTCACAGGAACTTCAGCTTCATCCAGCTTCACAGGATACGCTTCTTCTTCCAGCGTCACAGGAACTTCAGCTACATCCAGCTTCACAGGATACTCAGCTTCATCCAGCTTCACAAGATTCTTTGTTTCCAAGACACACAATATGTCTACTTCATTCATTGAGGAAACAAGTCACACAAGAATCGATTTACACAATCGATTACTAGACACACAAAACGAGCTGCAAGGGAAAATCCAAAAGCTCATTAAGAATTATGGCAAGGATTCTGCCGACCGACGCCACCGAGACGGCTATTATTCTGGTAAGCTAAATCAGTTAAACGATCTCTGGCGGCAGTTTTGCGACCTAGATGAAGAAGTCCAGCAAGCGGCACTACCCACTGGAAGTGAGTACTCTTCACGACTAGTAGCACTTAAAGAGCTGGTCGAAAAATATCAGAATATCTTTCTGGACAACATGCCGACTGGAAGCGGGCTTCCGAAGGCCCCCAGACGAACTTCGGCCAACATCAAGCTCACAACAAAAGATCAAGTCAAAGGAGATTCCGCAATTGGCACGGTGATCCGACAGTTGCAGAGAAGATACAACGAATTGGAGTCATCATTAACATTAGCCTCGAACGCCCCAACTGTCACCCCAGCCTTACAAAGGCACCTGGATCTCCATTGGGCGTTACTGAGGCAAGCCCACGACGAATTGGATAGCACACCTGGGGCCGCAGCTCTGGCAGAAGCAGAGCTAGCCCAATTCCACACATTATACGAGGAATACGAAATGAGCCTGCTACGAGAAAACGACGCGCCAATGAGCCTAAACTTGGCACTTCCGCCAATTAGCATTCCGGAGTTCAACGGCGAGTATCTAGACTGGCCACGGTTCCATGATCTCTTTGTGGAATTGGTACATAACAAACCATATTCGGCCAGTCAAAAACTACATATTCTACAGAGTTCGCTTCGTGGTGAGGCGAGGAACGTCTTGACAGACACAGCCTTCTCACAGGGTGGCTATGACGACACCTGGTTGCGGTTGAAGGCCAGGTACCAGAACGGCAAAATACTAGTATTCGCCGCCATAGCAAAAATTATTGATCATACTCTTATAGACGGCTCATCGCGCCAACTAAGGGCCTTACATGACACTTTAAAAAACTCAATGAGTACTCTTAAAAACCTCGATATCAGCACAAAATCCTGGGATCCAATCCTGTGTTTTCTTATCAGAAGAAAACTAGACCAGCAGTCTCTAGCTGCTCTAGAAAATTCAGCGGATGCACCAACGGAAATTCCAACGTTATGGAGTGTACTGACGTTTATTGAGCGGCGCGCTTGCATGCTGGAGACTATAAGCGCTCAACCTACAGCAACACTCCGCCATCAGTCAGTTCACAACGAAGAGAGCTGTAAGATTTGTCACCTAGGACAACATAATCTTAGAGCGTGTTGCCGTATCCAGCAAATGGACCCCAAAGCACGGCGTCAAGCCATTATTCAAGTAGGAGCATGCACAAATTGTTTGTCTACAGCTCATAAGGTTGAAAACTGTGGATCACCGACCACTTGTCGAGTCTGCCAGCAACGGCATCATTCACTGTTACACCAAGGACCGACTAGCAATCCAGTGGCCGGCGCAGTAACCATTGCAGGCTACGACCACGTAGGAGGATATACTATGCTCGCAACCGCCAAGGTCTCCTTACAAGGGCCAAACGGTCAATTACAAACATGTCGCGGTGTAATAGATGGTGGATCACAGGTGAATCTTATCTCAAGGAGAATGGCAGATCTTCTATCTCTTAAAGAAAGGTCACCGATTGAAATATCTGGAATCGGAGGAAAGATATCAACAGCAATTAGATCAACACTAAAGCTCTCATCATGTACATCAGGGTTTGAAAAACTATTAGAGGTATTTATTATGCCCACAGTCATTACAGACCAACCGTCAGTACCGATTACAACCGATCTTAATATTCCCGAGGGACTGCCATTAGCAGATCCTGACTTTCGGCAACCTGGACCCATTGACCTAACCTTAGGGTCTGAGGTGTATTCTCGTGTAATAACCGGTGAACTTCTTGAACTAGGACCTAATAAACCTTTGGCACAAGGCACTAGGCTTGGTTATGTAATCATAGGTTATCTCAATAAAGAAACCTCATCTGATACGGAAATCAACCCTGTTCTGGTAGAAGGCAGAGGTGATTTTGCAGGACCGAACGCTGCTTATGAGTCAACAAAAGATAAAAATCCGATGAATATAGAACCGACTTCTCATCAATTCAAACCCGACAAGAAGGCTGACTTTGGTTCAACATGTCCAACCCTAACCAAAAAATATCTTAGTTTTATTGCAGAATGTCCACATACCATAGACGTGCCAAATGATCAAGTTCTACGAGAGCACAATTTCAGTCCCCACGGTAATGTCAATTTTATCGCAAAGGAGAGCGTTAAGCAGCATCAAGAAGATGTGAAGGACCTGAATCACAAACCGCAGTTGAAGGAAAGATCCACCTTGGTCAATGATTTGTTAGGTGCTTCCTATACAATTCGGTCAAGGGCTGACCGACATCACGACTTAATTGAGGGTACCCCTCAATGGGGGGGAGAATGTTCGTACCTAAAGGTACTCAACATGACCACACCCAACAAATCAAGCAGTAGCCAAGTTGGGAACAGTACCAGGCGCTCAGTAGCACCCACTGCATATGAGAATGGCTGATCAGCATATTATATGTCTCACTAACTCACCGTCTCACCGACTCAACGGCACACTGACCGGCCAATGCAGTCAGCACATTCTGCAGTGTCTGCCGAGCCAACTACACAAACTGCTACCATAATCAAAACTCCCTGACCTACCTACCTACTTTAGAATATAGCGCACTTCACTAATCATTACACTAAACTTTCGTCTTCCAAGTAGTATATAAACATGTACCAAATGAAGAATAAATCAGTTATCAACACACCTCTTAACTCCGCGGTTCTACTTCCTACAACTGGGAATAGGGCTCGTAATACACTATCTCAACTAGCAGCTAACCACGTTAGCTCACCCTCAGCGCAGCTCCAGCATCGCCTGTGGTCCGGCATCACAGTAACCATCGTTACCATTGCCGCGACGCGATCGTCCTGCCATCATAGCGTCCCCGTGCCAGCGACAAGTGCTCATTACCCCCTTGTCCCGCGGTGTGACCCGGAAGTGTCTACTTCGGTTAGGCACAAACAATATACCACATATACAACCACGAAACAAGTATAAAAAACTCGAGCACACGCAAAAATGCACTTCCAGCTTGAAATAAAAAATTGTACCTGTACTAAAATAATTTTTTTTATCCTAAATAAAATCTGCACTTTGTAAGTGACCGACTCAACACACGAAGAACACACGAGTAACGGGTAAGTGAGTCTTTTTCAGCGAATTTATTAAATAAAAATGTATCCAATCAAAATCTTAACCGTCACCCCGTTGTTACTTAAAAACCGCAAAACTTTGAATCGATTTTTTAATATGGAGGAAATGAAGGCAGCTCTTACTAAATTTGAGGCAACCTTGGCCTTGTTGCTTGGCCAGATGGTCGATGTTAGGGAAGATGTGAAAAAAGTTAGTGACAAAGTAGTGAGCCTAGAAAAGGCTCGAGAAAAGGTTAACGAAGTTGCTCCCCAATCAAAGCCCTTAACTGCCGCCCGTACGTATCAAAATCTTAACTGTCACCCCGTTGTTACTTAAAAACCGCAAAACTTTGAATCGATTTTTTAATATGGAGGAAATGAAGGCAGCTCTTACTAAATTTGAGGCAACCTTGGCCTTGTTGCTTGGCCAGATGGTCGATGTTAGGGAAGATGTGAAAAAAGTTAGTGACAAAGTAGTGAGCCTAGAAAAGGCTCGAGAAAAGGTTAACGAAGTTGCTCCCCAATCAAAGCCCTTAACTGCCGCCCGTACGGAGTATGAGTTAAATGAGATAGCTAGATTGCCAGATTGTGTAAAAGAATTGCAGGTGTTTGAGGGCGAAGCTGGTGGCTACGACCCTTAGATGGGTAGAGCGGAGGCCATTCTGAAGGATTACGAGATAATCAAGGAAAGGCCTCTCTATCGTTCTATAGCCGTTAGCATTAGGCAAAAGATGAGGGGTAGTGCCGAGACGACCCTTTTGTCGTACAACGTGGCAGAAGACGACTGGCCCGAGACGAAACGCGTCCTGATGCTCCACTACGCCGATAAGCGGGATCTGCGCACGCTGGAATACCAGATGCGGCAAATGACTCAGGGGAGGAAGACGATAGACGCGTTTTACTCAGGAATAAATGCTCATTTTCCCTTAAAAAAACGCAGTCTTAAAAATGGTAACCAAAACCCGGAGATTCTTAGCGCGCTCGTCGGAACCTATAGGGACAGAGCCTTGGATGTTTTTATCAGATGTCTGAGCGGTGACCTCTCGAAGATATTAGTTATTCGCGGCCCAAAGAATTTGCCAGAGGCCTACGCAATCTGCTTAGAATTACAGAATCTGACCTCAATGAATCATGTCACATACCCTAGCAAGTTTTCATCCCCTCAGCCTTACCGCCAAAAGTACTCTTGGCCCCAACCTAACTACTCTTCCTATAATAAACAATACCAGTACCAGGACGCAGGCAGGAATTCTCAGCCCCCGCACAGATATTCAAATCCCCGAGCGATCAAAATGGAGCCCCACCAGTCCGGCCACTCCTATCGCTCGAACCAGGGTAACGATAACCCGAGCATTAAGCGCAGCCCCAGCACCTCATCTAACCTTAACCCTTTCCGGAAATCCCAAAGATTGTATCAACTTAATGCTGCCCCATCCTCGGGTGAGGCCGCTTTTAGCCAGCATGAAGAAAAACCCGTCAGTGAGGCTTACTACGGTGAAGCCTTACCAGACAATCAGGCTGGCCACCAACCTCACACGGAGGCTGGTAGTAGCGGGGCGGCAAATTTTATGGCCGACGCCTCTCTAGCGTTCCATACATAGAGTATGGCGTGACAGATGGGGCTAAGCTGCAGTTTCTGATAGACACTGGCGCAAATAGATAGCCGAGGGATGCAAGCCCTTGACGAAACCCTTCCCGGTGCAATCCGCTGGGGGGAGATAAAAATAACGCATCAACTAACCGGACCATTCTTCAGACCCATAGGTAATGACTCGCCAGTCACCTTCTTTGTTCTTCCAGGTTTAACTGCCTTCCATGGCATTATTGGGGACGACACCCTAAAGTCCCTTAAAGCAGTCATTGATAGGAAAAATGATTCTTTAACGATAACGCCAGGAATAAAAATTCCGCTACTTGCCATGCCTTCCTTAGGTGTCCACTCCCTAATCGACAGTGAACACCCAGTAGAAGCGAAGAAATGCCTCGAATCCCTAATTTGATTTTTGATTCACTCTCGCCAGGCGAGGCCGTGGACATAAGTGTCCGAGCCGAAATACGAACAAGTACCCAGGAACCCATATATTCAAAAGGTTACCCTTACCCCGCGAACATGAGAGGAGAAGTGGAAAACCAGGTCGACGAGCTCCTGCGCGAGGGAATAATTAGGCCCTCCAAAAGCCCCTACAATAGCCCTATATGGGTAGTCCCAAAATAACCAAAGCCAAACGGTGAAAAACAATATCGAATGGTGATAGATTTCAAGCGCCTCAACGCAGTCACCATCTCCGACACCTACCCAATCCCCGATATAACATCTACCTTGTCCAGTCTGGGGGAGGCAAAACTATTCACCACTCTTGACTTAACGTCCGGGTTCCACCAAATTCACATGAAGGAATCCGACATACCCAAAACGGCATTTGCTACCCTGAACGGGAAATATGAGTTTCTGCGACTGCCATTCGGGTTGGAAAACACCCCGGCCGTTTTCCAAAGAATGATGTACGACGTATTACGAGAGCACATCGGTAAGATTTGCTACGTATACATCGACGATATTATTGTCTTCAGTAAAGACTACGAGTCCCACTGGCGCAACCTTCGCGCTGTATTTGAAAAATTAAGGCAGGCCAAGTTACAAGTGAATTTGGAAAAGACACAGTTTTTGCGCACCCAGGTTGAATTTCTGGGCTATGTGGTAACGGCGGATTGGATCCGCGCAGATGAAAAGAAGGTCAGAGCCATTAAAGAAATGCCTCCACCCACGAATTTTAAGGAACTTAAGAGTTTCCTAGGGATGACCTCTTATTATAGGAAATTTATCTGCAACTACGCTAAAGTCGCGAAACCTCTGACGAACCTCACGAGGGGAGAACATGCCCAGGTTAAGGCATCTCAATCCAAGAATATTGCAATTTCACTTGACGTAGAGGTCGAGAAAGCCTTCGATGACTTGAAAACTATCCTCGCCTCTTCAGAAGTTTTGGCATTCCCAGACTTTAGTAAACCTTTCCATTTGACGACCGATGCTTCCAATTATGCCATAGGAGCCGTTCTCTCTCAAATCGACAACGGGAAGGACCGCCCAATCGCCTACATTTCGCGGTCTCTGAATAAAACAGAGGAGAGCTACGCAGTAAACGAGAAGGAAATGCTAGCGATTGTGTGGGCCCTTGATAATTTAAGATCCTACCCCTATGGCGCCGCGTCAATTAAGGTTTATACCGACCACCAACCCCTAACCTTTTCATTAGGCAATCGAAACTATAATGCTAAGCTGAAACGCTGGAAAGCGCGCATAGAAGAATACAACTGCGAGCTTATTTACAAGCCGGGCAAATCCAATGTGGTTGCTGACGCTCTTTCCCGCATCACCTCGAACGTAAACTACCTCAATGCCGACGCAGCCTCAACTTCAACAACGGACTCCGTTGCTACCGTCCATAGTGCGCTTCAAGACGCATCGGACTTAATTCCACAAGCCCCTATTAACGTCTTTAGGAACCAACTTGTCTTTGACCCAGATAGGTTAGAATATTCTTGCGAAACCCCACATACGGGATACGTGCGTCACTTAATCCTCATTGATAGCACACAAGACTTGAGACCCTGTTTAATGAAATACTTAAAACCATTAATTATCAATGGCATAAAAATTCCTGAGAGCTACTTACAATCTCTGCAAACTACGCATTACGCAAAGGTTGGTAACCGATGCAGCGGGTGAAGAAGAGACGATTAGAATAATAAATACAGAGCGTACTAGAGCCCACAGAAATCCAAAAGAGATGAAGTTACAGATCTTGGAAAAATTTTATTTCCCCAGAATGGCCAGCCGCATTAGGTCGTTGGTCTCTTTCTGCCGGACCTGTAAAATGTTTAAATATGACAGACACCCGGCCAAGCCGGAATTGCAATTAACCCCTATCCCTAATTACCCATGCGAAATCCTGCACATTGACCTTTTTACGATCGAGAGTCTCAAATTCCTGAGTTGTATAGATAAATTTTTAAAATTTGCCAAACTTTTTCCGATTGAATCAAAGTCGGCAGTCCATCTCCGCGAGAAGCTGACCGAAGTCCTGCACTATTTCACAGCCCCAAAAACGATAGTCTCAGATAACGAAAGGGGTCTACTCTGCCCCACAGTGCTCAATTATTTACAATCTCTCGGTATAACCGTTTATTACACACCTTCTCAGAAGAGTGAAGTAAACGGCCAGGTTGAGAGATTCCACTCAACATTTCTCGAGATATACCGGTGTCTGAAAAACGACAACCGTAACATGAAGGTAATCGAATTGGTTTTTATTGCCGTTGACAGATATAACAACTCTATCCATTCGGTGACGAACCGCAAACCAGTCGATATCTTCCTCAATAGGACTTCCAGGATAAATTATCAGGGACTCAACAATTTTAAAGAGCAGACGCAGGAAGACATAAGGGGGTTACTCCTACATAAGCAAAAAATGTCAACCGATAGGCTTAATAAACACAGAAATAGGCCGACACAGTACAAACAGGGGAACACTGTTTATGTCTCCAACAGGCAGATTAAGAGCAAGGATAAAAATCGATTCAAACCAGAGGAGGTGGAAGTTAATGGTAGGGTCACGGTCAAGACTAAATCAGGGAAAGTCTTCCATAAATCCCATATAAAAAGTTAAAGACCGCTTCGCTGAAAATGTTTCACAGACCCTTTATAATATAGGAAAAAAATAAGAAATACAGAATATTATTCACAAGACCACCGAAGAAACATCAGTGGTCACCGACACCAGAGTCGCTTCGCTGATATGCCGCTACCTGGAAGAAGCCACCAATGGCATTACAAGAATGACGTCGGCACACCGCGCGCCTCGGTCCATAGACTGGATGGGGTCGGCATGGAAATGGGTTGCCGGGTCACCCGACGCATCAGATTGGAACACCATCCTCCAGTCTCAAAGCAACGTGATCGAAAACAGTAACCAACAGATACAAATTAATACAAGGCTGTTCGACGCTACGCACGACTCCTTACAGAAGCTCGACGTTATGATGTCAAGGGTGAACTCCATTGACGGAGAGGTCCATTTGGATTGCACAAGGCAATGATACTGCTGAAGCAAGTCGACGAAATCACGCGAGCATGTCAACTGGCAAAGGCGTCCGTAGTCAACACGAATCTCTTGGACCAAAAAGAAGTGGAAACCCTTCTAGCAGAAACCCGCAGCCTGCCATATCAAAATGTCGTAGAAGCGGTGGAGTTCGCGGAGCCATCGATCCTAACTAACGGAACCTGCCTATTATACGTGCTAGCGTTACCCTAGGTCATGGACACCAAGTACAAGCTGATGCTACTTTATCCAACGATTACGGAGGGTAAACAAGTGGTGCTGGAATACAACAGGATGGCGGTGGACCCCCAGGAAACCTATGCGGTATTGGGAAACTGCCTCTCCATCGGAAATACGACTGTTTGCCAGGAAAAAAACTTAAGGAAGCTAGACGAGGCCAGCTGTATCCCCAGGCTCCTAAAAGGAGGACACGCTCTCTGCGATCACCTGAGAAACGACCAAGAGATAGTGGAGTTGGTTGACGACGGCACTCTGTTCCTGACGAACTTCAACGGAACGGTCGTAGCGGACTCAGGGAAACGCCATCTACTGGGATCGTTTGTAATTCAGTACGACAACGAGACCGTCCACATCGGGAATATGTCTTACAGCAGCTACTCGGCAACGCATGTGATGGCCATGCCGGCCGTACTGAGCAAAGTAACCGCCACTGGATACCAGCTCTCGCTAAAATATGTTCATGATTTTAGCTTGCAGAACTTAACAAAGCTGTCGGCAGTATCTAACAATTTTCTATTCTCAATCCTAACAGAAGCAGCGATGATCCTCGTTGTCGCCTTGTTATTGTACATCGTATGGAGAAAAATAACCTCCACCAAGCGTATCCCAACGCATCGAGGCATCGTCGAACTGGAGGCGCACACCACCGGTGCGGCCCCCGTGAAGAGTTGCTGATCTGCGGGACGCAGATTTTTGGAGGGGGAAGAGTTAACAACAGAGGGCTGGCAGCCCACCTAATAAATAGAAGAGGGCTGACCGGCCGGCTTCCCCTTCCCCCCGCCGCGATGCCGACTCAGCGCGGAAACATGCGCCGGCCGGGCGCTGACCTACCTGCCCCCCGCACCCCGTGCCGAGTCAGCACAACGACATCCGCTGGCCTGGCTCGGGAACGCTGACCGCTCACCGTGCAAGTGGAGCACAGTGAGAACTGCAAGGTCTGCAAAACTTCAGCCGGCCGCTGACGCTGACGCCGACGTCGACGCCCGGACCGCACTCACCGGGCTCTGGCAGGTGTCGGCGCAGAAGACTGGGGCAGAGCCAATTGGACCGGCGAACCAAGACAACTTATCAGCTTAGATTTATTAAATAAAGAATAATTATAACGAACTCTAAAGGCCGACGCTATTCATTGGGAAGAGCACTAACACATACCAAGAGCAACTCTACCGATTGGGAAGAACGAGCTACGCTTGGGACTGCACAAGTACACCGGAATGTCTAGGTATTAAGTCGGTCCTTCCCGGGGACATACGAGGCCCCTCGGGAAGGACTTAACTGGCGCCCGAACAGGGACCTCTCCATTAAGCGATGAGGATCCCTAGGACAAAAAGTGGGAGGTAAAAACTGTGTGCGTCGTGTGAAAAAAAATTTCTTTTGAAAAAAAATTTTAAAAAATGAAATAAATGTGGAAAAAAGTATATGACAAGAAAATGCGTTCCCAGTCGATTCCGAGACAAATGAACGAGAAAAAATAATTCATTAAAGTGACCGACCCGCTGCGGTGATCTAATTCACGAGCGCAAAAGGTTATAGTGAAACAAAAGAAGCGGCCAAACCGCCGCGGTGGTTTGTGTGTTGCAAATATAAAGAAATAGACATTTTGATAACCGCTGCGGTAACTTGTTTACGAGCGGCCACCCTCTATAATAAAAAATATATAAAGTAGAAAGTGGTGTGGGTAATTCACTAGATACGCTCAGTGTTACCAGCACAGGAAGAGCCGCCTAGTGGATTGTGTGGCAACCGTACCTTAGTAGGTGGTAAAACCAAAAAGGAACAATACGGCCCACCGTGCCTAACAACGAATAAAGAAGGGAATCGGAACAACAAAAAATATATACAACAAATATGTAAAAAAAAAATATACAACAAATATGTAAAAAAAAAATATACAACAAATATGTAAAAAAAAAATATACAACAAATATGTAAAAAAAAAATATACAACAAATATGAAAAAATATACAACAAATATAAAAAAAAATATATACAAGAAATATGTAAAAAATATATACCACAAAAATAAGAAATTTATACAATATATACAACTACGAAACAAGTATAAAAAACCCGAACACACGCAAAAATTCACTTCCCGCTTTAAAAAAAAATTTTGTACCTATACTAAAATAATTTTTTTTTATAGAATCTGCACTTTGTAAGTGACCGACTCAACACACGAAGGACATAACTGGAACACAAAATATAATTACACGAATCACGGGTAAGTGAGGCTTTTTCAGCGAATTTATTAAATATAAATATATCCAATCAAAATCTTAACCGTCACCCCGTTGTCACTTATAAACCCCAAAACTTTGAATCGATTTTTTTAATATGGAGGAAATGAAGGCAGCTCTTACCAAATTTGAGGCAACCTTGGCCTTGTTGCTTGGCCAGATGGTCGATGTTAAAGAGGATGTGAAAAAAGTTAGTGACAAGGTAACGAGCCTAGAGGAGGCTCGAGAAAAGGTTAACGAAATTGCTCTTCAATCAAAGCCCTTGACCCCCGCTCGTACGGAGTACGAGTTAAAAGAGATAGCTAGATTGCCAGATTGTGTAAAAGAATTGCAGGTGTTTGAGGGCGAAGCTGGTGGCTACGACCCTTGGATGGGTAGAGCGGAGGCCATTCTGAAGGATTACGAAATAATCAAATAATCGCTCTATTGTCGTTAGCATAAGGCAAAAGATTAGGGGTAATGCCGAGACGACCCTTTTGTCATACAACGTGGCAGAAGACGACTGGCCCGAGACGAAACGCGTCCTAATGCTCCATTATGCCGATAAGCGGGATCTGCGCACACTGGAATACCAGATGGGGCAAATGACTCAGGGGACGAAGACTATGGAAGCATTTTACTCGGGAATAAATTCTCATACGCTGCCTTAAAAACGGTAACCAGAACCCGAAAATTTTTGGTGCGCTCGTCGAAACATATAGGGACAGAGCCTTGGATGTTTTTATCAGAGGTCTGAGCGGTGACCTCTCTAAGCTACTAGTAATTCGCGGCGAAAAGAGTTTTCCAGAGGCCTACGCAATCTGTTTAGAGTTACAGAATCTGACCTCAATGAATCATGCCACATACCCTAGTAAGTTTTCATCCCATCAGCCTTACCGCCAAAAGTTCTCTTGGCTCCAACCTAACTACTCTTCTTATAATAATCAATACCAGTATCAGGACGCAGGCAGGAATTATCAGCCCCCGCACAGATATTCAAATCACCGAGCAATCAAAATGGAGCCCCACCAGTCCGGCCACTCCTATCGCTCAAACCGAGCGTTAAGCGCAGCCCCAGTACCTCATCTAACCTTAACCCTTTCCGGAGGGTGATGAAGCCTTACCAGATGAAGCCCTACCAGACAATCAGGCAGGCCACACGGAGGCTGGTAGTACCGGGGCGGTAAATTTTATGGCCGACGCCTCTCTAGCGCTGCAGTTTCTGATAGACACTGGCGCGAATAAGAACTTCATTGGCCCCCAGATAGCCGAGGGGTGCAAGCCCTTGTCGAAACCATTATTGGCATTATTGGGGACGACACCTTAAAGTCCCTTAAAGCAGTTATTGATAGGAAAAATGATTCTTTAAATATAACACCAGGAGTAAAAATTCCGCTACTTGCCATGCCTTCCTTAGGTGTCCATTCCCTAATCGACAGTGAACACCCAGTAGAAGCGAAGGAATGCCTCGAATCCCTGATTTCTGAATTCTCTACGATTTTTGATCCACTACCGCCGGGCGAGGCCGTGGACACAAGTGTGCGAGCTGAAATACGAACAAGTACCCAGGAACCTATATATATTCAAAAAGCTACCCTTACCCCGCGAACATGAGAGGGGAAGTGGAAAACCAGGTCGACGAGCTCCTGCGCGAGGGAATAATTAGACCCTCCAATAGCCCCTACAATAGCCCGACATGGGTAGTCCCAAAAAAACCAAAGCCAAACGGAGAAAAACAATGCCGAATGGTGATAGATTTCAAGCGTCTCAACGCAGTCACCGTCTCCGACACCTACCCAATCCCTGATATAACATCTACCTAATCCAGTCTGGGGGAGGCAAAACTATTCACCATTCTTGACGGAATCCGACATACCCAAAACGGCATTTTCTACCCTGAACGGGATATATGAGTTTCTGCGCCTGCCATTCGGGTTGAAAAACACCCCGGCCGTTTTCCAAAGAATAATCGACGACGTATTACGACAGCACATCGGTAAAATTTGCAACGTATACATCGACGATATTATTGTCTTTAGTAAAGACTACGAGTCCCACTAGCGTAACCTTCGCGCCGTATTTGAAAAATGGAGGCAGGCCAAGTTACAAGTGAATTTGAAAAAGACACCGTTTTTGCGCACCCAGGTTGAATTTCTGGGTTATGTGGTAACGGCGGATGGGATCCGCGCAGATGAAAGGAAGGTCAGAGCCATAAAAGAAATGCCTCCACCCACGAATTTGAAGGAACTTAAAAGTTTCCTAGGAATGACCTCTTATTATAGGAAATTTATCTGCGACTACGATAAAGTCGCGAAACCTCTGACGAACCTCACGAGGGGAGAACATGCCCCGGTCAAGGCATCTCAACCCAAGAATATTTCAATTTCACTTGACGAAAAAGGCGAGAAAGCCTTCGACGACTTGAAAACCATCCTTGCCCCTATTAACGTCTTTAGGAACCAACTTGTCTTTGACCCAGATAGGTTAGAATATTCTTGCGAAACCCCACATACGGGATACGTGCGTCACTTAATCCTCATTGATAGCACACAAGACTTGAGACCCTGTTTAATGAAATACTTAAAACCATTAATTATCAATGGCATAAAAATTCCTGAGAGCTACTTACAATCTCTGCAAGAGCGCTGCCGGGAGAACCTCCCGGGGTACAAACTACGCATTACGCAAAGGTTGGTAACCGATGTAGCGGGCGAAGAAGAGACGATTAGAATAATAAATAAGGAACATGCTAGAGCCCACAGAAATCCAAAAGAGATGAAGTTACAGATCTTGGAAAAATTGTATTTCCCCAGAATGTCCAGCCGCCTTAGATCGTTGGTCTCTTCCTGCCGGGCCTTTAAAATGTTTAAATATGATAGACACCCGGCCAAGCTGGAACTGCAATTAACCCCTATCCCTAATTACCCATGCGAAATCCTGCTCATTGACCTTTTTACAATCAAGAGTCTCAAATTCCTGAGTTGCATCGATAAATTCCCAAATTTGCCAAACTTTTCCCGATTGAATCAAAGTCGGCAGTCCATCTCAGCGGGAAGCTGACCGAAGTCCTGCATTATTTCACAGCACCAGAAACAATAGTCTCAGACAACGAAAGGGGTCTACTCTGCCCTACAGTGCTCAAATACTTACAATCCCTCGGAATAACCGTTTTTTACACACCCTCTCAGAAGAGTGAAGTGAACGGCCAGGTTGAAAGATTCCACTCAACCTTCCTTGAAATATACCTGTGTCTGAAAAACGACAACCGTAACCTAAAGGTAACCGAGTTGGTTTTTATTGCCGTAGACAGATATAACCACTCTATCCATTCGGTGACGAACAGCAAACCAGTCGATATCTTTTTCAATAGAACTTCCTGAATAAATTATCAGGGACTTAACAACAAACATAAACAAAAAATGTCAACCGATAGGCTCAATAAACACAGAAATAGGCCGACACAATACAATCAGGGGGACATTGTTTATGTCTCCAACAAGCAGATCAAGAGTAAGGATAAAAATCGATTCAAACCGGAAGAGGTGAAGGTAATGGTAGGGTCACGGTCAAAACTAAATCAGGAAAAATCTTCCATAAATCCCATATAAAAGTTAAAGACCACTTCGCTGAAAATGTTTCACAAATCCTTATAAGATCAAATATAGGAAAAAAAAAGTAATCAATAATAAATGACAAAATTAGTAAAATATTAAAATAACAGCCAAACAAAAATACATAAAAGGCAAAAAATCCTATACTTAGATTGAAAACAAAAAAAAACATAAAACTAAAAATAATTAGTTAAGTAATAACAACTAACAAAAATATAAAATACTACACTAAGATTAAATACTAAATAAACAAAATTGAGTAACGTCTCTCTCCCAAGTATGGCGATTATTCAAGTCGCAACTGCTCTTCACATCTTTAAATATGATACGCCGGTCGTCCCACTTCAACAAGGTGTGGTATGGCGCTTTAATGGAGTGTTCAAACTCGCACATGTAATTGACCTAAAACAGATACAAAATATAATTGACAAGACCACCGAAGAAACATCAGTGGTCACCGACACCAGAGTCGCTTCGCTGATATGCCACTACCTGGAAAAAGCAACCAATGGCATTACAAGAATGACGTCGGCACGCCGCGCGCCTCGGTCCATAGACTGGCTTGGGTCGGCATGGAAATGGGTTGCAGGGTCACCCGACGCATCAGATTGGAATACCATCCTCCAGTCTCAAAGCAACGTAATCCAAAATAGTAACCAACAGATACAAATTAATACGAGGCTCTTTGACGCTACGCACGACTCACTATAGAAGCTCGACGTTATGATGGCAAGGGTGAACTCCATTGACGGAGAGGTCCATTTGGCCACAATTTTAATACACAAGGCAATGATACTGCTGGAGCAAGTCGACGAAATTACACGAGCCTACCAACTGGCAAAGGCGTCTGTAGTAAACACGAATCTCTTGGACCAAAAAGAGGTGGAAACCCTTCTAGCAGACACCCGCAGCCTGCCATATCAAAATGTGGTGGAAGCGGTGGAGTTCGCGGAACCATCGATCCTAACTAACGGAACCTGCCTATTATACGTGCTGGCATTACTTAAGGTCGTGGACACCAAGTACAAGCTGATGCTACTTTATCCCACGATTACGGAGGGTAAACAAGTGGTGCTGGAATACAACAGGATGGCGATGGACCCCTAGGAAACCTATGCGGTATTGGGAAACTACCTCTCCGTCGGAAATACGACTGTTTGCCAGGAAAAAATCTTAAGGAAACTAGACGAGGCGAGCTGTATCCCCAGGCTTCTAAAAGGAGGACACTCTCTCTGCGATCACTTGAGAAACGACCAAGAGATAGTGGAGTTGGTTGCACTCTGTTCCTGACGAACTTCAACGGAACGGTCGTAGCGGACTCAGGGAAACGCCATCTACTGGGATCGTTTGTAGTTCAGTATGTAGTAGACAGCTAGGGTTTTCAGGCCTGCGTTCACTAGATTATGTATAACCTAGTGTATAGGAAGATTCGGGTTCGTGCACTTCTAGCATAGCTCGGTGCTAAGCTCGTCGGATTGTCGTGGGATCTTCTTAGTCTTCTCTATAACACGCACCGTACTACGCGAAAAAAGTTTTAAGTGCACTAAGCGGTAATCTAAAAGGATCGAACAACAAAATAATGGGTGTAAACGGACTCAAGGGACGCGGACGGACGTTGAAGGCACAAGCGAATCAGGAAACATTAAGAGTTAGGGTGGCTCGATGATATTGCCGCCCCTTTCTGTACCCTCCCTACCATGATAACTCGTGTGAAATTGTTTGCGGTTATCCCTTATTCAATGTTTATTCATTATTCACATGTTTACTTAATATAGCGGCGGCATAGCAAGATCAATCACGATTCCGCGTTAGAAATTTATTCAACCATTGTTGAACTATCAACTTCAATTAACAAAAGAAAATTAGAAACTACAATCATGATTTCAATACAACTTAAATCCTTTCATCTTCAAAAATCAAATTTAACTCAAAATATAACAAGACTCAATCTGACCAAATAACCGTCCATTTGCTTTAGCACGCATAATCATAATATCATTTATATATGGGTCAAATTTCAGAAAATCAATATGGTGATAACCATATTTCACTTACGCAAAACTCCGGCGATGCAGGTTCGGTGGGCCCATCGAAGACGCTGTGCAAGGATGCTTTTAAGACAAGTTATCATATTAATTTCTGACAAAATAAATTATGTGGAATGTACGGATGGTCATTGTCAGAACTTAAAGAAAAATTACTACTAAGTCAATACCAAGGTAAGCTAAATAAGCTAGTACCGAAAAATTACTCTACATAGATCGAAAGTTAAACTACACAAAAGTTAGCGCCTCCGACAGCTCACTACATACGAAGGGATCTGCGTCTTCGCATGCCAGACAGCGGGTCTGATCAATCGATGCTTTCCTCCAAATACATTTGCCTATGGTGAGGCTTGCTTACTGAGACTGCTTACTGGACTAGCCAGAGCTGAGAATTCCTTTGCCGCGCGTGGCGCGTGTTGGTGAGGCGATGTGTGTGTAGCAGCAAAAGTCACATCCGGTATCCGTTCACTTCCTTATGCAAGTATGACCACGGCTTCGATCAGTGGTCCAAAAATGACTGATGTACTGGTGCCATAACCCTCCAAAATGTCGCTCTATGGCTTAGCCAGAGCTGGGGCGGTGGATGCCGCGAGTGGCGCGTGTGGGTGAGGTTATGCACTAGCCACAGTGGTCACATAGGTAGACTTCCTTCGATTAGGGCGGTTCTAACAAGGCCGCACGTGGCGAATACGGTTGGTGGGATGCCGGGCCAGAGATTTACGCCGTTCGCGACAATCTGTAGCCTCGGTCACCTTCCAGAATGTTGCGCCTTTGCTGATCGCAGGGGGCTCCTAGCGCGACACGGGTCCGCAGGTGGCAACCCCGCCGTGGCAGGTTGGTTTGAACTGACACCCAAAAAAAAAGTCTCGTCTTGGCCGACCGGTTGCGAAAATAAACACGGCGCAATCACGCCGCGCTGGCGCTGATGTTGCCGGCCGGCTTCGACAGAACCTCCTTTCTTTTCCTATTACAAAAAAAACAAGGAAGAACGCTATAGTCGAGTACCTCGACTATCAGATACCCGTTACTCAGCTATATGGAGATATGCAAGCAGCAAAGCGAGATTAAAATGCGCCACCTACCGGCGGTATACAGATTTAAGCGTTATGGGCGTTAGAGTGGGCGTGGCAAATTTTTTTTGGATCAATCGATAGGTATCGACGAGACCAATACATTTTAGTTAAAATTTTTTATCTAGCATGAAAATTGTGGGCGTCACAGGTTTTCGCGGTTTGTGGGCGTTAAAGTGGGCGTGGCAAACTTTTTTTTGGGTCAATCGATAGGTATTGATGAGAACAATACATTTCAGTTAAAATTTTTATTCTAGCATCAAAACTGTAGGAGCCACAGTTTTGGGCGGTTTGTGGGCGTTAGAGTGGGCGTGGCACTGTGCCGAAACAAACTTGCGCTGCGTAAGAAGCTCAGGAATCTGCACGCCAAATCTCAATAGCCTAGCTCCCATAGTTTCCGAGATCTCAGCGTTCATCCGGACGGACAGACAGACGGACAGACGGACAGACGGACAGACGGACATGGCTAGATCGACTCGGCTAGTGATCCTGATCAAGAATATATATACTTTGTGGGGTCGGAAACGCTTCCTTCTGCCTGTTACATACTTTCCGACGAATCTAGTATACCCTTTTACTCTACGAGTAACGGGTATAAAAATACATAGAAATACACGCCACTTAATAGCCTGCCTATGCGGTTAAATTCGTGTGTTCTTATTTACCAGTAGTTGGGTGTAAAAATGTATATGATCGTCCTGTTAGCGTAGACTTGTCCGGTGCACACACACTTAGACAGAATTCGAACCGCGTGGATTGTAATTTTCCGTTTGTATTCTACTTACGGCAGCAGCCTTGTTTCATTCAGCCGTTTCATTCAAAGTTTTAAACGAAGTGAACGAGAACTCTTGACGCGAGAAGTTGGCTGTACGCTGCGGCGTTGCTAAGCACACCTAACGGGATCTTTCCAGATTCTGTTCTCCTTTCTGCCTTCACACGTTTTCTGTGCGCGCGAGAAAGAGAGGCTGTTATGCTGACAGACTATACGTGTAAGCGGGTCAGCTAGACGATATTCGCTGCTCTCTGCTATACTCTGCGTTTAGCTGTTAGACATATGCGAATTTACATGCAAAATGACTTTACTCTAATTTCTCTCAAAAGTTTCTACTTCCATTTACGACTGGCCCCCACACCACAGTTAACTCGGCAAGAGATTGAACTCACAGAGGAGTTAACTGAAAGAAACAATGGGTCAGTAAGCTCCATGATATGCACATTTTAGGTTCTGATATCTTTCATATGGTATACTCCTAAGGACTTATTTGCTTCGTTCGCTAACTCGTAATATGTCGGACTGATCTTTTTCGTCACCGATGCCTTGATAAAGACAGGTGCAAGTTTGCTACTAAACTTTTTCGCTGCGTTACTCTGGGCGAAACTGCGAACGAATACCGTGTCCCCAACGTGCAATTGAACGGTTCGGCTACGCAAATTATATACCCTAGCCTTTGCGGCATGTGATTCTGAAATCTTCTTTTTAGCTTGCTGGCGTGCTGCTTGCAACATGTCAGGTGTTTTCAGTGCCACTTCGTCGGTCAACAAATCCAGATTCCTAAGCAATTTGTAATCCTGTCCGTTGGCTACCATGTTCTGACCGAAACAGAGAAAATACGGGGAAAATCCTGTACTGCGGTGTACACTAGATCTTAAAGACGCGCTTATCGCATCGATATTTAGATCCCAGTTAGAGTGGTCAGCGCCGACATAAGCTCTAATTGCGGCTAGTATCGATATATTTACTCGCTCACTTGCGTTAGCTTGTGGCGAATAAATTGCTGTGCAAATATGCCTGACTCCGAATTTCGATAAGAACGCTCTAAAATGACCTGATTTGAACTGCGACCCGTTGTCCGTGAGTATGGACTCTGGTGTACCGAAGGTGTAAAACACGTGCTTCTCCAGAAATTCGCAAATCCTTTCGGACGTGAATTTTCGCATTGGCTGTAGGAAGTGAAAGTGAAAGTGTAACTCGGATCGATCTAGCATGGTACGAACACGGGTCAAACGCACGCAATCTCCAACACAACGGAGTTGCAAGTGGTCAGCGAGCCGAACATACGACCAATGCAACTTATACGGAACAGCGACCAGGCGCACAATGGCAGCACAATACAGTGCCGACGCTGCAAGTATGGGACAGCCGGTGGGTCAGCAGTCACAAGCAGCATACCGCTGACACTGCAGCGTAGACGATAAAATGTAGGTGAACCCAATATGAGGCGTAACATGTCAGTTAATATAGGCACCCAATTTCCGGGTCATGATAGTATTTAAGCTCTGGTCGACAGCTCAATAAAGTCAGTTACAAATCTAAACACTCACAAGTCTTCTTACTTTATCACGTAAAGACTCTTGTCAACTCACCCTAACACAGCTCATCGATCGCCTGTGGTCCGGCACCATACATCCCTAGCTATCTGTGTCGCGACGCGAATCATCCTGTGTTTTCCAGTGTCCCCGTGCTAGCGACAGGTGTGCCATCATCCTCCAAATCCCGCGGCGTGACCTCAACACACTGTTGACCCCGGTTACACGAGTATCCGGCACCCCTACTCACACAGTCCATATCGCCTGTGGTCCGGCACCGTGATACCCATAATCACCCGTGTCGCGACGCGATCCGACTGCAACAAACAGCGTCCCCGTGCCCGCGACGAGCGTCTATACCCCTCCTCGTCCCGCGGAGAGACCCGACCTTGTCCAACTGACTTGGGCAAGAACATTGGTGACCCCGACGTGATCCTTTACCAACAAAGGATCACACTTCAGCATCCGCCTTCCACATAGGCAACACACACGCCGGTTTGCACAGGTAAGACTTTCTTACACAAACACCTGTCAAGCCTAGCTTAAGAACCGCAGTCAGCAAAAACTTACTGAATACCTGCACTATGTCGACCTCATTCATTGAGCAGACAAACCAAACCAGAATCGATTTACACAATCGATTGTTAGTCGACCAAAACGAGCTGCAAGGAAAAATACAACAGCTTATAAAGAATTATGGCAAGGATTCTGCCGACAGACGCCTCCGAGAAGGCTATTATGCCGGTAGATTAGAACAACTAAAGGAGCTCTGGCAACAATTTTGTGATCTGGATGAAGAGGTCCAGCAAGCGGCACTACCCACGGGAAGTGAATACTCCTCACGACTAACAGCACTTAAGGAGCTGGTTGAAAAATATCAAAGGGTCTTCCTGAACAACATACCGACTGGAAGCGATCCACCAAAGGCCCCCAGACGAACCTCAGCGAACATCAAGATCACAACAGGAGAGCAAGTAAAGGGAAGCTCCACAATTGACACGGTAATTCGACAGTTGCAGAGAAGATGCAACGAATTGGAATCATCACTAACATTAGCCTCAAACGCTCCAACCGTCACCCCAGCCCTAAAAAGGCACCTGGATCTCCATTGGGCATTACTGAGGCAAGCCCACGATGAATTGGATAGCACACCTGGGGCCGCAGCTCGGGCAGAAGCAGAGCTAGCCCAATTCCACACGTTATATGAAGAATACGAAATGAACCTGCTTCGAGAAAACGATGCGCCAATGAGCCTAAACTTGGCATTGCCGCCAATTAGCATTCCAGAATTCAATGGCGAGTATCTAGACTGGCCACGGTTCCATGACCTTTTTGTAGAATTAGTACACAATAAACCATATTCGGCCAGCCAAAAACTACATATTCTACAAAGCTCGCTTCGTGGTGAAGCGAGGAACGTCTTGACAGACACAGCCTTCTCACAGGGTGGCTATGACGACACCTGGTTGCGCTTAAAGGCCAGGTACCAGAACGGAAAGATACTAGTATTCGCCGCCATAGCAAAAATCGTTGATTATAAACCTATAGATGGCTCTTCACGTCAGCTCAGGGCCTTACATGACACGATTAAGAATTCAATGAGTACTCTAAAAAACCTGGAAATCTGCACAAAGAGCTGGGATCCAATTATAGGGTTCTTAGTGCGGCGGAAACTAGATCAGTATACGTTGGCCGCTCTCGAAGACTCAGCCAACTCACCAACAGAAGTCCCGTTGCTGGAAGGAGTTTTAGCCTTTTTAGAACGGCGATCCGGCATGTTGGAAACACTGGACGCTCAACCCAAAACATTGGTATCACGAGATAACATTTGTAAAATTTGCAACATAGCCACACACCGGCCCTTATCCTGCATCATGTTTCGAAGAATGAGTCCGGAAGAACGTCGGCAGGCAATGACGAAGATTGCAGGCTGTGCCAATTGTCTGTCAAACTACCATAAGACAAACAGCTGCCCGTCGCCAATGACCTGTCGCTTTTGCCGTCAACGGCATCATTCCATGTTGCACAAACATCCAGAATCCACTGCGCCGGTTGTTGCCATTGCTACCATAGATCAACCATTGCAAGCGATGGATGCTTCAGATCCAAATCTGCAGACCCCAATGATCAACAAGGTGTCTGCGTTGACCCTCAGCCAACCGCCAAACCCGTACGTATTACTCCCCACAGCCATTGTGGCAATACAAGGACAAACCGCAAGACGAGAAAATTGTCGCGCAGTCATCGACCTTGGCTCTCAGCTTAATCTCATGTCCAGAAAGATGGCGGACCAACTTGCTATCCCCACCTTCAGCACATCACAAGGTATCTCAGAAATTGGAGAAACGGCGCAAGGATCATCGTCATGGGCACGCGTGCGGCTGTCATCGTTAAGGTCGAATTTTCAGAAGGAGATTGTTGTGTTTATCCTACCACGACTGACGAAGAACCAACCGTCGGAATCCATAGACGAAGGACTTAGTATTCCGAGCACGGTAGTGTTGGCGGACCCCGAATTCGGCCAACCCGGAAGCATAGATTTGCTACTGGGAGCCGAGGTGTATTCTCGATTGATAAGACCCGGACTTATCGGTTTGGGGGATGATAAGCCAACTCTACAAGAAACCACTCTTGGGTGGATTGTGTTCGGCGCAGTGAGGCGACGAGTGCCAACAGCCATGGCAGGAAATGTCATGACAATCACACGGGAGGATCCATCACGGAGGTACCAGCAATGACTGTCCAAGAGAGGCTTTGTGAAGAACATTTTCTATCAAACGTTCAAATCTGCCCGGATCAACGACTAATGGTAAGATTGCCGTTCGCAGAAAATCCAAGGGAGCTAGGAAAAACATTAGCGTTGGCCCAACGGAGATTTTCCAGCCTAGAACGTCGGTTAGAACGGGATCCAGCAATGCTAGAAGGATACGTGAGTTTTATGGATGAGTATGAACGTTTAAACCACATGACGGAGGTACAGCTTTCCGGTATACCAAGGAATCATTATTTTATTCCCCACCATTGTGTCCTAAAGCCAGACAGCTCCACCACAAAATTAAGAGTGGTCTTTGACGCTTCGGCTCCTAGCTCAACAGGAAAGAGCCTTAACAACATCCTAAGGGTCGGGCCAACAGTTCAGAGTGATTTATTATCAATTTTATTACGGTTCCGGACTCACCGATTTGTGTTCACAGCAGACGTAGAGAAAATGTATCGACAAATCTGGGTTCATCCTCAAGACAAGGGTTATCAACTCATAGTATGGCGACGAAACCCTCTAGAGAAAATGCGATACTTCCATTTGAATACGGTGACCTACGGGACTGCATGTGCACCTTACTTAGCAACAAAATGTTTACAACATCTGGCACAGAGAGCGCCGACAAGCCAGCAGCTAGGCGCGGACGCCATTCAGCAAAACTTCTATGTCGACGATTGCTTATCAGGAGCCGACACGCTGGAGGAAGCAATACGGCAACGAGATCAGATTTGTGCAATTCTAGGGTCTGCAAAACTAAGATTGAGGAAGTGGTGCGCAAATCACCCAGAGTTACTGAAGGATATTTCAAGGGACGACCAGACGTTGGACCTCGATTTCAGCAAACTCTCGGATGCAACAATAAAAACACTAGGGATAGTGTGGAATCCTAAGGAAGATAAACTCCAAGGACGTGCGACGCCATACGAACAAGGGACGGTCACAAAACGAGTTGTGTGCTGTGAATTAGCCAAAATATTTGATCCACTAGGGCTACTATGCCCCATAACGACAGCAGCAAAAATATTTATGCAGAAACTATGGCAAAAATCGTTAGACTGGGATACTGAATTGGACAAGGAAGATACAACCCATTGGCAGGCATTTCGAAATGATAGTCAGGTATTGGCTACCATTGAGCTCGCCAGGCATCCGCTTCCACAGGCAGACCCAGCAGCCACCCAACTGCATATATTTTCTGATGCGTCAGAAGTCGCTTATGGGACGGCTGCTTATCTTCGTACGATAACATCCGCCGGTCCAATAGTAAGTAAGCTGCTATGCGCGAAATCACGAGTGGCGCCCCTAGCAAAACAAACATTGCCTAGACTAGAATTATGTGCAGCGGTCCTAGGAGCTGAGCTAGCAGAAAGAATCAAAAGGGATCTACGGATAAAGATCGATGAAGTCCAATATTGTACGGATTCTACAATAGTGTTAGCATGGATAAACGCAACAGCATCATCATTTCATACGTTCGTAGCAAACCGAATTGCTCGGATTCATGAACTATCAAATCCGGAGCAATGGGTGCATGTAGCATCAGAAGACAATCCAGCAGACCTTGCGTCGAGAGGATGTTCAGCGACACAGCTAAAACATAAGGAGTTGTGGTTTAATGGTCCGTCATTTCTAACAACTAACCAAGAAACCTGGAAACAACAGACTAAGCAGATGCTGAACGCGAAGGACGCAGAACAACGTACTATAACCAATCACGTCCTGAGTCTAATAAAAATCAATGATTGGACCACGGAAAACAGTCACCACGGGTCATTTGACACGCTGGTAGGAATAACAGCCTGGATGTTGCGGTTTGGAAATAATTGTCGACCAGGCAATCAGAGAGAAACAGGACAAATAACTCCGGAACAACGAGCAAGGGCATTACAACGAATAATACGACAGATACAAGGAATAGCATTCCAGCCTACCATAACGCAGTTGCAGAAGAACGGTTGTGTGGCAGTATCAGATCCTTATCGGTCATTAGACCCATTTCTGGACAATAGCAAGGTACTGCGGGTAGGAGGACGACTCCAGAACTCAAGTCTAGCATTCGATGAAAAACATCCTATGTTGCTGCCAGCAGGTCATGAAATAACACGGCTCATATTTGAGAACAAGCATCGGCAGCTTAAGCATTGTGGCCCGCAGGCACTGTTGGCAAACACGCGACAACAATTTTGGACGATCAAGGGAAAACAACTTGCATTGACGACAGTACGACGCTGCATCACATGCTGCCGAGCTCGACCAAGGTTGTTAAATCAGATCATGAGTCCGCTACCAACCGATCGGGTACAAATTGCAAGACCGTTTAATATTAGTGGGGTGGATTACTGCGGACCATTTTTTGTGCACTACAAAATCCGAGGAAAGAAACCCCATAAGGTCTATTTAGCCATTTTTTGTTGTTTCACCACCAAAGCAGTACATTTAGAAGTGGTGTCAGATCTAACCACTCAAGCATTCTTGGCAGCACTTAAAAGATTTAATGGAAGGAGAGGAGTCGCGAAGAGCATCTATTGTGACAACGCCACGAATTTTGTCGGGGCGAAGAACGAGTTACGAGAGTTAAAAACCGCGATATACTCGGATGAAGCTCGAGAGACAATTACTAAAACATGCTCGCAGCTAGGAACAGAATTCCATTTTATTCCACCACGGGCACCTCATTTCGGAGGACTGTGGGAGGCGGCAGTGAAATCAGCAAAGCATTTGTTGATCCGCACGGTGTCAACGGCAGATTTTACATATGAAGAATTAGAAACAGTGATTATCGACATAGAGGCAATACTAAACTCACGGCCTCTTACTCCCATTTCTTCCAGCTCACGCGACCTGTCTGCATTGACTCCAGGGCACTTCTTGATCGGAGGACCAATAACCGCATCTCACAGCGTCCCCGTGCCCGCGACGAGCGTCTATACCCCTCCTCGTCCCGCGGAGAGACCCGACCTTGTCCAACTGACTTGGGCAAGAACAAGTCCTATACTTCCTTTCTTGGACCGTGGATATGGGCCAAGAAGATCCATATACAGTCTCTGAAATGGGCGGTCTGAAGTTGTGGGTCTCCCCATGGGTGGTCTAAGAACCTTGTTTGGGCTCTTTGTCGACTTGCAAATGGAACACTGTAAAACAAAGCTGCGAATCTGCGTTACCATTCCTGGCCAGAATAGATGCCACCTGAGTTTCTCAATCATTTTGTTCATTCCAATGTGTGCAGCATCGGGGGAATTGTGCGCCCGTATTAAAACCTGGTGGACGAGGTTGATTGGAACCCAAAGTTTCCATGATTCCTCTTCCTGGAACAAGTCTCCTTTCGCTAGTTCGGTTCCCTTATACACAAAATTATCCACGACCATGAAATCGGGTAGCTTTGACTGGTTGTCATGAATCCGTTTTCTCAGTTCGAGGTACTGTTCTGAATTAAACTCCTTTGAACTTAAGTCAATAAAGGGTCCTCCGTCGGAAATGCAAGACACTACTTCTTCTTCGCGACGCGAAAGTGCATCGGCCACAATATTTTCTGATCCACGGCGATGTTTGATCGTGAATGAGAACCCTTGCAGACGAATGGACCATCTAGCCAAACGGCCGGACAAGTACTTTTGTCGCATTAGCCATTGAAGTGAAGCGTGGTCAGTTATGACACAAAAATCTTGACCTTCAACGTAGGCTCTGAACTTATTGATGCCCTTAATGACTGCTAAGCACTCTAACTCGGTCACCGAATAATTTCGCTGCGTCTTAGACAGCTTTTCAGACATATACGCATGGATCAGTTAGCGGAACGGCAATCGTGGCATAGTTATCCACAAAGCGCCGGTACCAACCTGCTAGACCGAGAAATCTGCGCAATTGTTTGACGGTTGTAGGTGCAGGGAACTTTTCGATTGCACTTACTTTGTCCCGGTCAACTTTCAGCTCACCGTGACCTAAGTACTTAATTTCAGTCATACAGAACTTTGATTTGGCTATGTTTAGATAGCCTGCGATTTCTTCTAACAGCTTCATGTGCGACTCTAAATCGTCAGACAAAACCAAAAGGTCGTCGAAATAAACGAATACTCTCATCCGCAATTTCGCTGAAATAACCAAATCCATTAGTCTACACAGAGTTTGAGCAGCGTTACATAGATCAAAGGGCATTACCTTATATTGATAAAAGGGCCTGTTAGGTATTTTAAATGCCGTATACTGCCTGGAATTTTCCTCGAGCGGTATTTACCAGAAAGCGTGTTTCATATCAAGGCGTGTGATATAGCGCGCGGGAGGCAATCGGCTAAGTATCCCGTCTATGTGCGGTAGTGGATAAGCGTCCTTTACAGTTAACTTATTCACTTCTCTAGAATCGAGACACAAGCGAACTTTCTGTCCTTTCCTCACGAGAACACAGTTACTGCTCCATGGGCTTTTGGATTCTTCAATCACGCCTAACGCTAACATATTCTCCAACTCGGAAAACATAAGATCCTCTTTGGCCGACGAGATTGGCCAATGACGCTGCTTTACTGGTTTCGCGTCCGCTACATCAATAATATGTTCCATCAGATGTGTTCGACCTAGACCGTTCTTTTCATAAGATGGTAATTTATTTATGAATAAGTCTAGTCTTTCTTTTTGCTGTGCTGACAGCACGTGAACTTTGGGCGACTCAACGGCTATGTCTTCTCGACCTACGTCTAACTCTGAAACTGAGACTTTGCTATCCAGAATCTTACTGAGTAATCCAAAATCACGCCAGAAATCTATTCCAAGATAAACATCTTGCTTAAGGTCTGGTATAACAAAAAACTGTACCGGCTTGGTAATTTCACGATAGATAATTTTACACTCAAGTTTTCCGACAACTGAACACTCGCCATTGTTGGCTGTTCGAATCTTGCCAGAACACTTTCGCATTTTGGGATGCTGTCCCAATACTTTTGCTGCTGTACCACCGATGCAACTTATGGAAGCACCTGAATCCAATAGAGCCACATAGTGATGACCAGCTACGTTTATGTCGGTATACAATCGGTTGTCTGAGTTCATAAAGAGTGCGGAGATCAGCTTTTGGCGACTTCCTTGAACTCTCTTCCAAAAATTTCGCATTCGCTTGGTTGAACGCTTGGTTTTACGCACGCGAATGCAAGAACTGACGTCTCCGAAGATCCGTTGTCTAGCAGCTGCATAACGTGCTGCTCTAATATTATACCCACAGCCAGGGTATTTGACACTAGTTGATACGGATTCGTCCGGTTGGTTGATTGACTTGTCTGGGACTAATTCTACTAATATATCTGTTTGGGTACCACTATCGGATTTTACTGCCTCGGATGCGACGTGTGGTTCTTGACCGACGCATCCATAGTGTAGTTTCCCGAAGGGTTGCACTTTTGGCGTTTGGGCTTGTACGTGTTCTTCGCTCCACATCCGTAACAAAAGATGGTCCGAGCTTCGAAACACTCATCAAAACGGTGACCTAGCATATCGCAGTTCCAACACTTCAATTGCTTGCGTTGTATCGCTGCCACTTCAGCTGATTCGCTGTCGTCAAAATCTTGTTGTATCTGAGAAACAAAAGAGCGTTGATGAAAACTACTCTTCATTGTTTGTGCTTTCATCTGTCTACAAAATTGTTCATGAGTTCTGACTTCTTCCCTGAGCTGAGCTAACGTAACTATACGTAAATGCATAAGTTTGTACCGCAGAGATGGCTTTGAATGTCGTATGGGAAGCCTCACTAACGATTCTTCTGAGATCGGAGTACTCGGAGTACCACCTGAAATTGGTAATCCTCAAAAGACTCTTTTTCAGCTTGACGCCTGCTGTTTATAAACTCCAAAATGTCCATATCGTTGTCGCTCTTCTTAAACTTATTTCGGAACTCTCTACAAAACTCTATCCAATTAAATTGATGGCATGAACGATGGAACTTCCAGTACCATTCGCTGGCCTTCCCCACGAAAAATAAATGTAATGTAGTATGCACTTATATCGAATATCTACTGTACCCTCGCGCTCCTGCTAAAGAGAGCATAATTAAATACTCTTTATATACATAAGATATACATAGCCGTCTCTCTGCCGCCCAACTGTAGGCAGCGCAGCTACAAGACTTTAGCTTACTTGGATCCTAAGGCAAATTGTAAAATCAGAAACAACTTGACGTGGGAAGCGGCACTAACGCTGCTCCTAAATACAAAAACCAAATACAAATAAAGAATATTAAAACTACCAAAAGATGCGTTCTCACTAAATGAATAAGGAATATTAAAACTACCAATGCAAGGAGTTTCTCACAACATGGCGACCGTGACTATGGTCCAAAAGGATCTGGACCTGGATCTGGACTTCAAGAAATAAAAAGACAGCAACAAAGGCGACAGCAGCAAACAACAGCAACAAAGGCAACAACAGCAACAAAGGCAACAACAGTAACAACGGCAAAAACGGCAACAACAACAGCTTACAAGAACAAGAGAAGAAACGCAGTGAGTAGAGTGTGATGTGTGCCAAAAGAAGTGGCGTGGTCAAAAGATTGAATGCCAGAAAGGCTCATTTACTGAAGCTGCTCAACAGCGGCAAAGCAATAAAGTGAAACGACTCGGTAAAAATACATGCCGAAGTTGAATACTTAAAAAATTTGCCATCAGAACGTAAAAACCAGACCACAGCCACAGACACATCCACCTACCAATATTGCCAAAAATAAAAACACATTGCCTCCTCCAGAAAAAGTTGCCATCCCAAAGCTGAAGAAGGTGTGCCCGGATGACTGCGAGGGACCACTGTGCTCCCCGTACTGCGAATTTTTTTTATCTTTGCACTGCGTTGCAAAATTTTTTTAATTCCACTGCGATGCATAGTTTTTCATTTATTTTATAAAAACAATTGTAAAAATTGAGCGACATAAAAGTTGCCCGATTAGAGTATGGCCTGAAAACCATACACAAAATAGGCAGGAAATTATATGTCAAATATAATAATAATTGGTCAAAAACAAAAAAGTCAAATCAAAATTAATCAAATTAAACTAGTTGTTTATGAATAACATTAACAACATTAACGAATTAATTCAAAAATCTAAAGTATTTGACAGACCAAGATATATATTAAGAATACCAACCCCAAAGATGGGTTTAATAGATACAAAAACTGTGGATTCCACTGCAAATGTTATAAATAAGGTAGAGTCAAACCCCATTGACTTAGAATTAATTCATACATTGCTAATAATAATTGTTGTAATAATGTGCGCAAACTGTTTCTATAAACTTTATAAATTGCACAATAAATGTCTTAAGAAAAAATATATGAGCCAGGCAAATGATCTGGACAAAATTTATACATTTTGGCACAAACAACATTAATATAAAAATATTGCTATATTAAAATTTTAAAAATTAAAGAAAATGGAATAAAATACAAATAACTAAATAAAAATAAATTAACTAAAAATGGCTACTCTAAAAGCAATTGCAAACACATATAATAGGGACATTTATTTTAAAGAAAGAATTCTGCAATTAGTTGCACCAACTTCAGTAAGCATTTACGAGTTAGAAAACTTATATATTGAAACATTTAATTTAGATGCCTCTCCACTAATTCATTGCACAAGCACCCAAAAGGCAATTGTTCTATCAACCATCCCAGGGGTACAGGTTAGATCAGTAGTAGACGAACACCCAATACTAGGTACAACAATAGTAATGATGGTCTTTAAGAAATAATTCATCTCCACAATATAATGGAATGGAATGAATTGTATAAGCAGCTAAATAACATAAAAGTTGACTTTGACAAATCATATAAGTCACTTACTCAAAACAGGCCAATTAAAAAAAAATACCATTAAAAAACATGTGGAAATTCTAGTAAAATGCTTTAATGAAGCACGAATACTAATATATGGCCAGAGTGAAAAATTAAATCAAGATCATTGGTCCCAAGTATCAAAATTTTTAATCAGACTACGACCTAATTTAATATCAATTAAACAAAAGTTTAAGTTGGACATATCAGTACCGACTATACTTAACACTTCCCTAGCAGTTGAAACTGGTGATGAATCGGAATCAACAAAACAAACTGACAGTGACCAAATAGAATCCGAAGACCTTACAGAAACAAATCCTAAAATAGAAGAGCAAGATTTAAATAATCTTACTATTCCAGCTGTTTTAATGTCAGATCTGGATAATTCTACAGATTCTGGTGATAATTCAAGCATAATAGAAAATAAAATAACAAACAATATCACAATGGCACAATCTAATATTGATTTCATTAACACAGCATCCAAGCTTATACCAGTTTTCGATGGTAAATATGAAAACTTCACAAGTTTTATGGATGCATTAGATAAAATAGAATCAATAAAAGGCGAACACGAACAATAAGCAGTTTCCATTATAAAAACTAAAGGGTGTCGCCAGAAATCAAAACGGAGATGAAACAACAATAGCTGAAGTCATTTCCAGATTAAAAAACAACGTCAAAGGCGAAACTGTAGAAGTGTTGTCAGCAAAACTGATGAGCCTACAACAACGCAATAAAACTGCCAACCAGTACACACAAGAGGTTGAGCAGATGACGAAATCCCTAGAAGGTGCATTTATAACAGATGGCTTAACCCTAGAGTTAGCCAGACGTTATTCCACTCGGTATTCAGTGAAAGCAATGACTAAAAATTGCACAATAGATAAGGTAAAAACTATCATGCAAGCCGGTACCTTCAATACAATGAATGAAGCCATATCCAAATTTGTAAACAGTTGCACAGAAGCAACCGGACAGACAATAACTGTCCTATATTACAAAAATTACCCGCAGCGCGGTGGAAATCGCGGACGAGGTAATAATCGAGGTAATTATAACAATACCAGATATTATCAGAATAACGGATATAATCAAAACAATGGTTATAACAGAAATACCCAAAATAACAATTATTACAGAAACAACAACCGTGGTGGAAACACCAGCGGCGGAAACAGCCGTGGGGGAAACAACAACAACCTCAATAACAATGTCAGAGACCAGAGACTCTGGTGTACCGAAGGTGTAAAACACGTGCTTCTCCAGAAATTCGCAAATCCTTTCGGACGTGAATTTTCGCATTGGCTGTAGGAAGTGAAAAGTGAAAGTCCTATACTTCCTTTCTTGGACCGTGGGTATGGGCCAAGAAGATCCATATACAGTCTCTGAAATGGGCGGTCTGAAGTTGTGGGTCTCCCCATGGGTGGTCTAAGAACCTTGTTTGGGCTCTTTGTCGACTTGCAAATGGAACACTGTGAAACAAAGCTGCGAATCTGCGTTACCATTCCTGGCCAGAATAGATGCCACCTGAGTTTCTCAATCATTTTGTTCATTCCAATGTGTGCAGCATCGGGGGAATTGTGCGCCCGTATTAAAACCTGGTGGACGAGGTTGATTGGAACCCAAAGTTTCCATGATTCCTCTTCCTGGAACAAGTCTCCTTTCGCTAGTTCGGTTCCCTTATACACAAAATTATCCACGACCATGAAATCGGGTAGCTTTGACTGGTTGTCATGAATCCGTTTTCTCAGTTCGAGGTACTGTTCTGAATTAAACTCCTTTGAACTTAAGTCAATAAAGGGTCCTCCGTCGGAAATGCAAGACACTACTTCTTCTTCGCGACGCGAAAGTGCATCGGCCACAATATTTTCTGATCCACGGCGATGTTTGATCGTGAATGAGAACCCTTGCAGACGAATGGACCATCTAGCCAAACGGCCGGACAAGTACTTTTGTCGCATTAGCCATTGAAGTGAAGCGTGGTCAGTTATGACACAAAAATCTTGACCTTCAACGTAGGCTCTGAACTTATTGATGCCCTTAATGACTGCTAAGCACTCTAACTCGGTCACCGAATAATTTCGCTGCGTCTTAGACAGCTTTTCAGACATATACGCATGGATCAGTTAGCGGAACGGCAATCGTGGCATAGTTATCCACAAAGCGCCGGTACCAACCTGCTAGACCGAGAAATCTGCGCAATTGTTTGACGGTTGTAGGTGCAGGGAACTTTTCGATTGCACTTACTTTGTCCCGGTCAACTTTCAGCTCACCGTGACCTAAGTACTTAATTTCAGTCATACAGAACTTTGATTTGGCTATGTTTAGATAGCCTGCGATTTCTTCTAACAGCTTCATGTGCGACTCTAAATCGTCAGACAAAACCAAAAGGTCGTCGAAATAAACGAATACTCTCATCCGCAATTTCGCTGAAATAACCAAATCCATTAGTCTACACAGAGTTTGAGCAGCGTTACATAGATCAAAGGGCATTACCTTATATTGATAAAAGGGCCTGTTAGGTATTTTAAATGCCGTATACTGCCTGGAATTTTCCTCGAGCGGTATTTACCAGAAAGCGTGTTTCATATCAAGGCGTGTGATATAGCGCGCGAGTTATGTATAGATGGGAGTTATGTATAGATGGGCGTAATGCCAAGTGTTTGGTAGTCTTCCGAACAGAGAATAATAACGCTGCCGCTCAGTTTGAGTTTGAAATTCAGATTAAAGTTTATTACTCAGCTTGGGTTTATGTATACCCTTGCTGCACGAAAATGTCTTATTCAGCTAAATACAATGTTCGTAATTCTAAGAGTAAGTATATGTGTGTGTAAGTATGTGTGTGTCTTTGGTGTCGTCAACCGATGTTGCGACAGAGCTACATCCTGCTTGTTGTTGACGCTGCACTTTCTGGTTGTTATGGGCGGCCACTGACCGATCGTTGGCCGCCGTCCAGGGTAGCACGAGGTGGTTTGGTTGGGGGGTCCGTAGGGTAGGTAACTCCTCCCCCCCTGGATTGAAGTGACGGCCAGAGTGAAGGGATGGTCGGAACGAGACTGATGGGTGGCTCTGCGGGAATGATGTACGTTCTATTCCGCCTCAGGACCATTATTAGGATTACCCCAATTGTTGTAATCCCCAGCCAAACATATGTGTATATTAGATGTGAAGACGTTGAATTTCTTATTTTTAAAATTTTCCCAAAATTTCTTGTACCCATAAGGTGTAAAGTCTGTAGGCTTAGTTCTTGGGTAGTTTTGTTGATGAAAATTGGTGCTCTTGTAGGTATAAATATCTCAAGGTCCTCGGTGAATTCACCTATGTTTTCGCCATATGTTAAATTAATAATTTGGGTTGTGCAGTTTTTGGTATTGATCAATGCACATCCGCTGAACATAAACTGTTGTTTACAAGAGGGAATGACAGATATGTTCACGGCATTGATTAGAACAACGTTCCCGTCTTCGGCTTCTATAATTATCTCGTCCGTTCCTGTCTCCTTGGCCTCGCACGTAGCTGCTATCCCGTTCAGAATGCTTTTTAAACATCCCTTACTGAATTTTTGGAAAACTTCGTCGTTGTGGCAGACGTACTGATTATAAATTTTGGTGCATTTTTCGTCCATGTTGAATATGTTATATTCGTTGTGTATAATGTATTTGGGTAAATGTAGGATTGTTGTGTTTCTTATAGGTAAGGGGATTATGTGGGAAAGTACAAATTTGTGTGGATCAAAAATTGGTATCTTAATATTAAAAATCAATCTATTATATTTGTCCGCTAGGGTTTCTAGATTTAATAATCGGTATAATTGTTCGTCTGTCTGTATTTTGAAATTTTGCTTTTCTATTATATTTTTGATTACTTCAATTTCTAGTTTTGACAATATGTATTTGGGTATGATATTTAATTTTGATAGAAGCAAACTTTCCGCAATATTGTTAACATGATTAGTAAGAATGTCAATATTAAAACTTATACGATTTATATATTGTAACAGGTGGATTTCTTTATGTTCTTGTGACAGTTTTTTATAAACGTCTTTATTATGATTGTTGATATATTCGTTAATTGTTTCTTGTTCCCTATTTATGTGTTCAGTAATGTTTTTGAATCTAATGAAAACTTCGTCATTTATTTCAATCTGACGGCTTAATCTCTCGGATACTTCTAAGTTGGTCTTGTCTAATCCATTTAACTGGTTTTTAATTTCTCTATCATCTGTGGCATCCATGTTTCCTGTAATTATTTTAACTATACTTCCTAGGCCATTAATTAACCCTCTTCTTGCTCTATTTTTTGGAATCAAAGCTCCCAGTTTTTCCCGTACCTGTTGTACCTTAGAGTTTAGGATGTGTACTGTTTCCCCTGAAAAGGTTATGGTTCTGAGATTATTTAATGCTAATTGGATTTTATCAATATTTTCCTGATAGTCTCTTAAGTCTACCACATGTGACAGTGTTTTTGATGTCTTGACAAGTGTAGCTTCCCCTAAGTTGATGTTAACAAGTGGCGTATCGGGTTGGAATTTTATCATTTTATATGACTGTGTCGTCACGTAGCATAGGGAGAGGCTGTAAGAGTTATAGGACAAGGTAATTGTTAAAAAGAGTCATTATTTTCATTGTGTATTCGTTTTTTAATTTTGGACTTATGTAATTTTTGACGTTTCTTAGTAATAAGAGTGTCTCCCAGATCTTCTAAAACAGTATGTTTTGTAAATCGTGCCGTTAATTTGTTTCGGCGATTTTCTTTTCTAAAAATAATGTCGTCCGGCTTTGTTTCTACGGGTTGGGCTCCGTTCAAATTTAGGTTTTGTGTTCTTGATGTTTTCTGCTCAATTGTGTCTTTCTGCACTTGAGCGTATAGTTTTTCCCTAAAGGCGTTAAGCTGTTGTAAGTAGTCGTGTTCGTTGTTAAATTTTATTTCCTTATTGAATGTGTGTGTTCTACCAGTGAAAAGTTCGTGTGGGGTGTGCTTGGTTGCTGAATGTATAGAATTGTTGTACGTTATAAATGTTTCCGTTAGTATGTCATCATGATCGACAGATAGGTTCTCTAGTTTTTTCTTGTTAAGGATTATTCTATAAATTTCCGTTAAGGAGGAATGAAGTCTCTCTACTGGAGAGTTACTTGAAGATTGCTGGAAGGATGTTACATGGATTTCCATGTTATATTGATTACAGAAATCCCTGAACAATTTTCCCGAAAATTCAGCACCTTGATCAAAAATAAGTTTTTGAGGAATACCATATGTGTTAATGAAACTTCGAAGTGACCTGGTTGTGTTAAGGCAGTCTCTTGTAGGGATTGTATATCCCGCTGCGAATCTTGAAAATTTATCAATTGCGGTTAAGATTGTCTTTCCATTTATCGTATATAGGTCTATGTGGACTATCGAAAGGGGTTTAGGTGGTGATTCGGTAATTGCATACTTTAGTTTTTGAGGTTGTCTATCGTATTTTAGCGTTTGGCAGATATCGCAATTGTTAGTAAACTTTGATATTGCTTGCCGCATTTTTGGAAAGTAGATAGTTCTTCTAAGATGATTAAAGGTCTCTTCAGCTCCTCTGTGATTGGATTTAATGTGATAATTTTTAATTTCTGCTTCCTGTTCTTCTTCTGTTAGAATATCCCTAAGAATTTCTTTACAGCGGACCACGTTATATTTGTTTGTTTTGGTGAAATGTTCTTTAACAATAGGTCGAATTAACTCAAAAATTTCGTCCGAAGTTAAGATTGCACAAGCTTTTTGTGGTCTTAAAGTATCGTTGAGAATTTCTGATAGCTTTTCGGTGGTAAAATTCGGTTCTGCGTATGTTTTTCGTGTTTTATTTTCAAACAAGGTCTCGTCTTTTGTTGTTGGATTGGGGTTCATTAAAATGACAATTTGGATGTTAAATTCATTTAGTGGAGTTTCCGAGTTCTTAATCTCGTATTTCCCTACGTCTACACTATGGGTGTTAGCTTCTAAATTAACTCGACTTAATGCGTCTGCTACTAGATTTTGAGATCCTTTTTTATATTCGACCTCGTAGTCATATTCATTGAGTTGTAACTTCCAGCGGACCAATTTTGAGTTTGGTTCTTTGAAGTTCATTAACCACTTCAGTGGTTTGTGATCTGTCCGTATTTTAAATCTCTGTCCGAATAGGTATGGTCTAAAATATTTAGTAGCCCAGATAATGGCCAACATTTCTTTTTCGACTGTCGAGTAATTTAGTTCCGTGTCGGACAGGGTTCTGCTTGCGAATGAAACGGGCCTATCCGAGTTTTCGTTTCCCTGTGATAATACCGCACCAATGGCTACGTTACTAGCATCTGTTGTGAGTATGAAGGGTTTGGTAAAATCTGGGTAACGTAAAATTGGATCATTACACAATAAGGTTTTACACAATTCTACGGCTTCCGTAAACTCTGCTTCGATTTTTATCGGTGCTTTTCCTTTTAATTTCTGGGTTAGAGGCTTAGTCAGTTTCGCAAAATCTCTAATGAACTTCCTATAATACCCCAAAAGTCCGAGAAAAGATTTGATTTCCTTTCTAGATTTGGGAATAGGAAATGCCTTAATGGCTTCTATCTTCTTTGGGTTAGGTCGAACACCTTCATCCGTAACTACATGTCCTAGGTATTCGATTTCTTTCCTTAAAAATTCGGATTTTTCTGGTTGAAGTTTAAGTCTAGCTTTTGATAGTTTTTCGAAAATTTGGCTCAAGTGGGTCATGTGTTCCTGGAGAGAGGGTGAGAAAACAATTATGTCGTCTAGGTATATCAGACAGCATTTGCCGTTTAGGTCGGCTAATACGTTATCCATTACTCTTTGAAATGTGGCTGGGGCGTTAGTCAAGCCGAATGGCATCCGAATGAACTCAAAGTGGCCGCCTTCTGCTGAAAAGGCGGTTTTTTCAGTATCTTCGGGCTTCATTTCCACCTGGTGGTAACCACTTGCCAGATCTAGAGCTGTAAAGTATTTTGCTCTTCCTATTCTATCTAGTACCTCGTTTATATTTGGCATTGGATATTTGTCTTTAATTGTCTTCTCATTAAGTTTTCTGTAATCTACTACAAGTCTCCATTTCTTTTTGTTTGAAGCGTCCATCTTTTTTGAGACCAAAAAGACTGGAGCACTCCATGGGCTGTGGCTATGTTTGATCACTTTCTGTTCTAACATTTCGTTTATTTGTCTTCGCACTTCCTGTGATTCAATGTGGCTGTACCTAAAAGGTTTAGTATATATTGGATTTTCGTCCGTTAGTTTAATTTTATGTTTTACAAGATTTGTAAAGGTAAGAGGGTCGCTTTGTTGATAGAAAAGATTGGGGAATTTCCTTGTTAGTTTCTTAAGTTCTGTCTTTTCTTCGTCGTTTAGATGGTCTGTTCTTAAGAGTTCGAAGCTATTTGACTTATAACTTTTCCCTTTAGTTATATAATCAAGAGTCGGTCTAGCTTCCAAATAATCAGATGGGGCGAATTCATTCACCTTTATTCGAGAATCTACAAATAGGTTTTGTTTTTCTTCAGAGTAGTTAACGATTTCCATTAAACTATATCCGTCTTTTGCTTGATATAAGCCCCCGTTTATGACTAAGTCTTTGTTAACGTCGATGTTGTCGCACAAAAATGTGCCATCGGTGACAGTAACTGGTAATCGAACGAGGGTTTTCGACTCCTCGTCGATTACGTGTACTCCGGTGGCCACATTTTGTTCTTGATATAATTTCAGGTTGCCGACTATTGATTGGAGTTGTAGTTTTGGAATATCAACAACTGCGTTAATCTGTTGTAAAATATCCATTCCTATAAGTCCTTGGAAAAAATCGTGGAAATGGAATATAAACATATCGAATTTTCTTTCCTCATTTGAATTGTTAAAAAGTTTGACTTCTGTTTTCTTTTCAATAAAATGGACTTTCAGTACTGTTTTGATTGGAATAGGGGTATTGAGTTTTTTTTGGTCTTTTTGCGGAATTATTAAGGGGTCTATGAAGGACATAGTTGCCCCAGTGTCTATTAAGAATTTCAATGGTGTGCCATCTTTGAATGGAGTTAGGACAATGTAGGGAAGTAGGCACCCATGGCTCACTTGGTTTAAGTATCCCGTTTGGACTTTGAGGCTCTGTCCCAAAAATTTGAATCTTCATCAATATTATGTACTTGATTATTGTCCTGTTTTTCCTGTTGTTTGTCTTCCTCAATGTTGTGTAATCTGGCAGTAGATCTAGTGTTAGGGTAGCTTGATCTACCGGTTGATTCCTGCTTCGGCATAATTGCCGGAACTTCCCTATTCCTGCCACTAGAATTGCTGCGTTCTGTGTTCCGTCCAGAGTATCGGTAGTTTCTGTTGTTATAACTTGTATATCGCCTTACCTCGTCTCTCCTACTATTTCTGTCGTTATATTGTAATCTATTGTTGTATTGGGGGTATCTTTCCCTAGGCTGATAATTATTACGTTGGTTAGTGTTGGTCTGTGTTCCCTGCAAAAATATGTTTCTCTCCTGTATTGCCCAATCGTATGCTTCCTGCAGATTGTTTGGTTTCATAGCCCTAATCGTCCCTCCTAGTTGGCCTCTCATACCCATCAAAAAGGTGTTTAGGCAAGTTCCCGCAAATATCGATTTTTTTGCTCTAGCTAGGTTAGGGTCAGTTTCTTTAGTGTCAATAAGTTTGAAAAGGAGGGTTTTTATATCTATAATCTGGTCGAACAACTTTTGAACTGACAATTGTTTGTGTATCAGTCCGTGAAGTTCGATAGAAAGGGTGTGTTCATCCCTTTTGTCGGAACAATGCAAAATTAATGCCTCTTTAATTTCGTCCCAATTAAGGCCAGCCTCTGAGGCCGTTAGTATGTCTTTGGCTTTCCCTACTATTTTGTTTTTAATGGACCGTAGCAAAAATTGTCCATATGGGGTCTGGTCTGTGCCCCTTATGAGCATTAAAATTTCTTCTACGTTATTAATAAAATCGCTTAGTAATTTCGAGTCCCCATTATATTCCGGTAAAAATTTAATTGCGTCCGGGATGCGTAAGGACGCATAAACCTCGGCCGAATTAATGCTGGTGTTAACCGTAGACGTGTCTGAGGAACTCATACTAACAGATGGAGGTCGTAAAATTATCTGATCAGCACTAATTGGTTCTTCCCTAATGTCTGGCAAACTTGTACTCTGTCTAGTTCTGATTCTGCTACCTGGAAGTATGTTTTTTACTTTATTGAGTTTCGACATCTACTCTTTACTTTCTTATTTCGGTAATTTCTTAGAAATTAATTTATCGCTTACGTATTAAGGTTTACTTATATCGTATTTGGTGATTGGTGGTGTGGAGGTGAAGATTCTCTGAAAAATTTTTGACTTTAGTTTTTATGGACTGGCAGTGTGGGCAAAAATAATGTGTAATTGTTTTTCTATATATATACTTGCAATCGTGTGAGTGTTATGTTGGTGTGTGTGTATATTTCCTCGACGTAGGGTAGTCGGACAGTGTGAGGGTCGAATTTCACCTATAAAGAGAACTTCTTTAATAGATTCCAGATATCGGATTTTCTTATATATTTGTTTATTCTTAATGCTCTTATTTAATTTACCATCACAACCGTAGCTGTAGAGATGTTAAATTACCGCACCTTTGTTTAATTTTTATTTCTTGTATACTTGTTTTTATTTTTGTATATTTGTATATTTTTTAATGCTCTCATTTAATTTACCATCACAACCGTAGCTGTAGAGATGTTAAATTACTGCACCCTTGTTTTTAATTTTTTTTATTTTTATTTTTAAATGATTTGGCTTTCATCACAAAATAATTTGTAGAGATGATTTACCATTCACTTTTGAACATAGCACTAAGTTCGCCCTGAACTTTTTGGGTTGTTTGCATTTTAATATTTATTCATCTTTGTTATTTCCGTGTTCGCACTGAACAACGGAAAAACTTCACTTTATATGTTTTTTTTATATATATTTTATTTCCATTTTTTTTTGTATTGCATATTTATATATATTGTTTTTTATACTGCACCATCACTGTTGTCTTTTGCCATCCATATTATCTTCTTTTTTTCACCTCCACACTTGTTCTATTTTTTTTTTTTGGTGTATTTACTTATATTAACTTACACTAAAATTATCTTCATATTCCTGTGGGTTCTCCCTTCTGGTCTTCTGATCCTGGAAGGGCCGTTCGACTGCGCCAGTTATGTATAGATGGGAGTTATGTATAGATGGGCGTAATGCCAAGTGTTTGGTAGTCTTCCGAACAGAGAATAATAACGCTGCCGCTCAGTTTGAGTTTGAAATTCAGATTAAAGTTTATTACTCAGCTTGGGTTTATGTATACCCTTGCTGCACGAAAATGTCTTATTCAGCTAAATACAATGTTCGTAATTCTAAGAGTAAGTATATGTGTGTGTAAGTATGTGTGTGTCTTTGGTGTCGTCAACCGATGTTGCGACAGAGCTACATCCTGCTTGTTGTTGACGCTGCACTTTCTGGTTGTTATGGGCGGCCACTGACCGATCGTTGGCCGCCGTCCAGGGTAGCACGAGGTGGTTTGGTTGGGGGGTCCGTAGGGTAGGTAACTCGCGGGAGGCAATCGGCTAAGTATCCCGTCTATGTGCGGTAGTGGATAAGCGTCCTTTACAGTTAACTTATTCACTTCTCTAGAATCGAGACACAAGCGAACTTTCTGTCCTTTCCTCACGAGAACACAGTTACTGCTCCATGGGCTTTTGGATTCTTCAATCACGCCTAACGCTAACATATTCTCCAACTCGGAAAACATAAGATCCTCTTTGGCCGACGAGATTGGCCAATGACGCTGCTTTACTGGTTTCGCGTCCGCTACATCAATAATATGTTCCATCAGATGTGTTCGACCTAGACCGTTCTTTTCATAAGATGGTAATTTATTTATGAATAAGTCTAGTCTTTCTTTTTGCTGTGCTGACAGCACGTGAACTTTGGGCGACTCAACGGCTACGTCTTCTCGACCTACGTCTAACTCTAAAACTGAGACTTTGCTATCCAGAATCTTACTGAGTAATCCAAAATCACGCCAGAAATCTATTCCAAGATAAACATCTTGCTTAAGGTCTGGTATAACAAAAAACTGTACCGGCTTGGTAATTTCACGATAGATAATTTTACACTCAAGTTTTCCGACAACTGAACACTCGTCATTGTTGGCTGTTCGAATCTTGCCAGAACACTTTCGCATTTTGGGATGCTGTCCCAATACTTTTGCTGCTGTACCACCGATGCAACTTATGGAAGCACCTGAGTCCAATAGAGCCACATAGTGATGACCAGCTACGTTTATGTCGGTATACAATCGGTTGTCTGAGTTCATAAAGAGTGCGGAGATCAGCTTTTGGCGACTTCCTTGAACTCTCTTCCAAAAATTTCGCATTCGCTTGGTTGAACGCTTGGTTTTACGCACGCGAATGCAAGAACTGACGTCTCCGAAGATCCGTTGTCTAGCAGCTGCATAACGTGCTGCTCTAATATTATATGGCTGTGGGTATTTGACACTAGTTGATACGGATTCGTCCGGTTGGTTGATTGACTTGTCTGGGACTAATTCTACTAATATATCTGTTTGGGTACCACTATCGGATTTTACTGCCTCGGATGCGACGTGTGGTTCTTGACCGACGCATCCATAGTGTAGTTTCCCGAAGGGTTGCACTTTTGGCGTTTGGGCTTGTACGTGTTCTTCGCTCCACATCCGTAACAAAAGATGGTCCGAGCTTCGAAACACTCATCAAAACGGTGACCTAGCATATCGCAGTTCCAACACTTCAATTGCTTGCGTTGTATCGCTGCCACTTCAGCTGATTCGCTGTCGTCAAAATCTTGTTGTATCTGAGAAACAAAAGAGCGTTGATGAAAACTACTCTTCATTGTTTGTGCTTTCATCTGTCTACAAAATTGTTCATGAGTTCTGACTTCTTCCCTGAGCTGAGCTAACGTAACTATACGTAAATGCATAAGTTTGTACCGCAGAGATGGCTTTGAATGTCGTATGGGAAGCCTCACTAACGATTCTTCTGAGATCGGAGTACTCGGAGTACCACCTGAAATTGGTAATCCTCAAAAGACTCTTTTTCAGCTTGACGCCTGCTGTTTATAAACTCCAAAATGTCCATATCGTTGTCGCTCTCCTTAAACTTATTTCGGAACTCTCTACAAAACTCTATCCAATTAAATTGATGGCATGAACGATGGAACTTCCAGTACCATTCGCTGGCCTTCCCCACGAAAAATAAATGTAATGTAGTATGCACTTATATCGAATATCTACTGTACCAAGAGTACTTGAATCAAACACACTGTAACACTTTGTTGCAGTGTTTATATAAACAAAAGGCTCGGTCAAAAACCTAAGTGGTCGAAACATAAGTCGATCGGCGCGCTCAAAGAAAGTGCAAGTGTCAGCATTCTGTTGCACATGCCGGCCGCTCAGCCAAACTCAAGTATATACACATACCCTCGCGCTCCAGCTAAAGAGAGCATAATTAAATACACTTTATATACATAAGATATACATAGCCGTCTCTCTGCCCAACTGTAGGCAGCGCAGCTACAAGACTTTGGCTTACTTAGATCCTAAGGCAAATTGTAAAATCAGAAACAACTTGACGTTGGAAGCGGCACTAACGCTGCTCCTAAATACAAAAACCAAATACAAATAAAGAATATTAAAACTACCAAAAGATGCGTTCTCACTAAATGAATAAGGAATATTAAAACTACCAATGCAAGGAGTTTCTCACAACATGGCGACCGTGACTATGGTCCAAAAGGATCTGGACCTGGATCTGGACTTCAAGAAATAAAAAGACAGCAACAAAGGCGACAGCAGCAAACAACAGCAACAAAGGCAACAACAGCAACAAAGGCAACAACAGCAACAACAAAGGCAACAACAGTAACAACGGCAAAAACGGCAACAACAACAGCTTACAAGAACAAGAGAAGAAACGCAGTGAGTAGAGTGTGATGTGTGCCAAAAGAAGTGGCGTGGTCAAAAGATTGAAAGCCAGAAAGGCTCATTTACTGAAGCTGCTCAACAGCGGCAAAGCAATAAAGTGGAACGACTCGGTAAAAATACATGCCGAAGTTGAATACTTAAAAAATTTGCTATCAGAACGTAAAAACAAGACCACAGCCACAGACACATCCACCTACCTTGTAATCCCAAATATTGCCAAAAATAAAAACACATTGCCTCCTCCAGAAAAAGTTGCCATCCCAAAGCTGAAGAAGGCGTGCCCGGATGACTGCGAGGGACCACTGTGCTCCCCGTTCTGCGAATTTTTTTTATCTTTGCACTGCGTTGCAAAATTTTTTTAATTCCACTGCGATGCATAGTTTTTCATTTATTTTATAAAAACAATTGTAAAAATTGAGCGACATAAAAGTTGCCCGATTAGAGTATGGCCTGAAAACCATACACAAAATAGGCAGGAAATTATATGTCAAATATAATAATAATTGGTCAAAAACAAAAAAGTCAAATCAAAATTAATCAAATTAAACTAGTTGTTTATGAATAACATTAACAACATTAACGAATTAATTCAAAAATCTAAAGTATTTGACAGACCAAGATATATATTAAGAATACCAACCCCAAAGATGGGTTTAATAGATACAAAAACTGTGGATTCCACTGCAAATGTTATTAATAAGGTAGAGTCAAACCCCATTGACTTAGAATTAATTCATACATTGCTAATAATAATTGTTGTAATAATGTGCGCAAACTGTTTCTATAAACTTTATAAATTGCACAATAAATGTCTTAAGAAAAAATATATGAGCCAGGCAAATGATCTGGACAAAATTTATACATTTTGGCACAAACAACATTAATATAAAAATATTGCTATATTAAAATTTTAAAAATTAAAGAAAATGGAATAAAATACAAATAACTAAATAAAAATAAATTAACTAAAAATGGCTACTCTAAAAGCAATTGCAAACACATATAATAGGGACATTTATTTTAAAGAAAGAATTCTGCAATTAGTTGCACCAACTTCAGTAAGCATTTACGAGTTAGAAAACTTATATATTGAAACATTTAATTTAGATGCCTCTCCACTAATTCATTGCACAAGCACCCAAAAGGCAATTGTTCTATCAACCATCCCAGGGGTACAGGTTAGATCAGTAGTAGACGAACACCCAATACTAGGTACAACAATAGTAATGATGGTCTTTAAGAAATAATTCATCTCCACAATATAATGGAATGGAATGAATTGTATAAGCAGCTAAATAACATAAAAGTTGACTTTGACAAATCATATAAGTCACTTACTCAAAACAGGCCAATTCAAAAAAATACCATTAAAAAACATGTGGAAATTCTAGTAAAATGCTTTGATGAAGCACGAATACTAATATATGGCCAGAGGGAAAAATTAAATCAAGATCATTGGTCCCAAGTATCAAAATTTTTGATCAGACTACGACCTAATTTAATATCAATTAAACAAAAGTTTAAGTTGGACATATCAGTACCGACTATACTTAACACTTCCCTAGCAGTTGAAACTGGTGATGAATCGGAATCAACAAAACAAACTGACAGTGACCAAATAGAATCCGAAGACCTTACAGAAACAAATCCTAAAATAGAAGAGCAAGATTTAAATAATCTTACTATTCCAGCTGTTTTAATGTCAGATCTGGATAATTCTACAGATTCTGGTGATAATTCAAGCATAATAGAAAATAAAATAACAAACAATATCACAATGGCACAATCTAATATTGATTTCATTAACACAGCATCCAAGCTTATACCAGTTTTCGATGGTAAATCTGAAAACTTCACAAGTTTTATGGATGCATTAGAAAAAATAGAATCAATAAAAGGCGAACACGAACAATTAGCAGTTTCCATTATAAAAACTAAAGGGTGTCGCCAGAAATCAAATCGGAGATGAAACAACAATAGCTGAAGTCATTTCCAGATTAAACAAGGAAGAACGCTATAGTCGAGTACCTCGACTATCAGATACCCGTTACTCAGCTAAATGGAGATATGCAAGCAGCAAAGCGAGATTAAAATGCGCCACCTACCGGCGGTATACAGATTTAAGCGTTATGGGCGTTAGAGTGGGCGTGGCAAATTTTTTTTTGGACCAATCGATAGGTATCGACGAGACCAACACATTTCAGTTAAAATTTTTTATCTAGCATGCAAATTGTGGGCGTCACAGGTTTTCGCGGTTTGTGGGCGTTAAAGTGGGCGTGGCAAACTTTTTTTTGGACCAATCGATAGGTATCGACGAGACCAACACATTTCAGTTAAAATTTTTTATCTAGCATGCAAATTGTGGGCGTCACAGGTTTTCGCGGTTTGTGGGCGTTAAAGTGGGCGTGGCAAACTTTTTTTTGGGTCAATCGATAGGTATCGACGAGACCAACACATTTCAGTTAAAATTTTTTATCTAGCATGAAAATTGTGGGCGTCACAGGTTTTCGCGGTTTGTGGGCGTTAAAGTGGGCGTGGCAAACTTTTTTTTGGGTCAATCGATAGGTATTGATGAGAACAAAACATTTCAGTTAAAATTTTTATTCTAGCATCAAAACTGTAGGAGCCACAGTTTTGGGCGGTTTGTGGGCGTTAGAGTGGGCGTGGCACTGTGCTGAAACAAACTTGCGCTGCGTAAGAAGCTCAGGAATCTGCACGCCAAATCTCAATAGCATAGCTCCGATAGTTTCCGAGATCTCAGCGTTCATCCGGACAGACGGACAGACGGACAGACGGACATGGCTAGATCGACTCGGCTAGTGATCCTGATCAAGAATATATATACTTTGTGGGGTCGGAAACGCTTCCTTCTGCCTGTTACATACTTTTCGACGAATCTAGTATACCCTTTTACTCTACGAGTAACGGGTATAAAAACAACCTCAAAGGCGAAACTGTAGAAGTGTTGTCAGCAAAACTGATGAGCCTACAACAACGCAATAAAACTGCCAACCAGTACACACAAGAGGTTGAGCAGATGACGAAATCCCTAGAAGGTGCATTTATAACAGATGGCTTAACCCTAGAGTTAGCCAGACGTTATTCCACTCGGTATGCAGTGAAAGCAATGACTAAAAATTGCACAATAGATAAGGTAAAAACTATCATGCAAGCCGGTACCTTCAATACAATGAATGAAGCCATATCCAAATTTGTAAACAGTTGCACAGAAGCAACCGGACAGCCAAACACTGTCCTATATTACAAAAATTACCCGCAGCGCGGTGGAAATCGCGGACGAGGTAATAATCGAGGTAATTATAACAATACCAGATATTATCAGAATAACGGATATAATCAAAGCAATGGTTATAACAGAAATACCCAAAATAACAATTATTACAGAAACAACAACCGTGGTGGAAACACCAGCGGCGGAAACAGCCGTGGGGGAAACAACAACAACCTCAATAACAATGTCAGAGTAGCACAAACAAATTCGGGAAACTCCCAACCACCTTTAGATACACGACAGTAAACAACAACAAAATTCACACTTTAAATCTCAGTCAAAATACATTTGTCACTTTCATGAACGTAGCAACAGGAAAAGAATTAGTTCTCTTACTAGACACAGGTGCGGAAATATCCTTATTGAAGGAAAATTCTGATAATTTTCAAAACATTCAAGATAATCACATCATAAACATACAGGGTATAAGTCAGGAAGTTTCCAAATCAAAAGGCTTAACTTCTATTGAAATTCAAACTTCTAAGTACATAATTCAACATGATTTCCCTATCGTAAATATGCAATTCGCTATTCCATGTGATGGAATACTAGGAATCGATTTTATCAAAAGATAGAACTGTCAATTCGACTTCAAGCCGTCTGAAGACTGGCTTATAATAAGACCAAATAACCTAAAATATCCAATTTATGTTCCAATAGCATACAGTTCTGGCAACAACTCCCTAATTCTGCCAGCAAGATCCCAAGTCGTCCGAAAAATCGTAATAAATTCTGAAGAAGACAGTGTATTAATTCCGAATCAAGAAATTCAGCATGGTATCTATATCGCAAATACCATAGCAACAGTCCAAAATGCATATATAAGATTACTAGATACTACAAACAGAGATCAAGTAGTCTATATCAAAAACATTCATCATGAACCACTTTCAAACTACGAAATAGTAAAAACGGACTTAGAAGACAGACAAAAAATTGTATTATCCCAACTTGCAAAAAACTTCCCGCCTCAATTCAATAAACAACTTACAGCATTATGCACCCAGTATAGTGATGTGTTCGGACTAGAAACCGAATCGATCACTACCAATAATTTTTATAAACAAAAGCTGAGATTAATTGATGATGAACCCGTATATATAAAAAATTATAGAAATCCTCATAGTCAACAAAACGAAATTCAAAAACAAGTCCAAAAACTCATCAGTGATGAAATAGTGGAACCCTCTGTATCACCTTATAATAGCCCACTTTTCTTAGTACCAAAAAAGTCACTTCCAAATTCGGAAAATAAAAAATGGCGATTAGTAATTGACTATCGTCAAATTAATAAAAAACTCTTGTCTGATAAATTTCCACTCCCTAGAATCGATGATATTTTAGATCAACTAGGTAGAGCAAAATATTTCTCATGCCTTGACTTAATGTCAAGTTTTCATCAAATTGAACTGGAAAAAAGTTCACGGGATATAACATCTTTTTCAACAAACAATGGTTCGTACCGCTTCACGCGATTACCATAGCGCCAAACTCTTTTCAGAGAATGATGACTATAGCTTTCTCTGGTTTAGAACCTTCGCAAGCATTTCTTTATATGGATGACTTAATAGTCATAGGTTGTTCCGAAAAACACATGCTCAAGAACTTAACTGATGTTTTCGAGAAATGTAGGAAACACAACTTGAAGTTACATCCTGAAAAATGTTCATTTTTCATGCATGAAGTCACTTTCTTAGGACATAAATGCACAGATAAAGGAATCTTGCCCGACGACAAAAAATACCACGTCATTTAAAATTATCCAGTCCCACATGATGCGGACAGCGCTAGAAGATTCATTGCATTTTGCAATTATTACCGACGTTTTATAAAGAATTTTGCTGAATACTCCCGCCACATAACAAGATTATGTAAGAAAGATGTAAAATTCGAATGGACAACACAATGTCAAAACGTCTTCGAACATCTTAAATCAGCATTAATAAATCCCACTCTTTTGCAATACCCAGATTTTAGCAAAGAATTTTGCATAATCACAGATGCTAGCAAATACGCTTGTGGAGCAGTCCTAACTCAAAACAAAAATGGACTACAGCTTCCAGTGGCATACGCATCAAGATCCTTTACGAAAGATGAAAGCAACAAGAGCACTACAGAACAAGAATTAGCATCCATTCATTGGGCAATAACACACTTCAGACCATATATTTATGGTAGACACTTCACTGTCAAAACAGGCCATAGAGCACTGACATACTTATTTTCAATGGTGAATCCCAGTTCCAAACTAACACGAATGAGACTTGAATTGGAGGAATATAATTTTACGGTGGAGTATCTAAAGGTTAAAGACAACTATGTAGCCGATGCGCTCTCTAGAATAACAATCACAGACCTAACAAATATACAAACAAGTAATAAAATTCTGAAAGTCACTACCAGAAACCAAAGTAGACAGAAATCCTGCGCAGGAAAAGATCAAATAGAATTGCATAAGCAATCTATAGAAAAAGCTTCAAAGCCCAACGTATATGAAGTCATTAACAATGATGAAGTACGTAAAGTAGTGACCTTGCATGTAAATTATAAAGTGTGTTTATTTAAGCACGGAAAGAAAATTACAGCAAGTTATGATGTTAGCGATTTGTATACTAATGGAACCATTGACTTAGGTCAATTCTTTCAAAGGCTTGAAAAGCAGGCCGGTATTCACAAAGTCAGCCAACTCAAAGTGGCACCATGGGAAAATATCTTTGAACATGTTTCAATTGATAATTTTAAAATGATGGGCAATAATATATTGAAATCATTGAGAGTAGCGCTACTCAACCCGGTGACCGTAATCAAAAATAATAAAGAAAATAAGCTATCTTGTCTACATTCCATGATGATCCTATACAAGGTGGTCATACAGGCATTACAAAAACCTTAGCCAAGGTCCAGAGACACTATTACTGGAAAAATATGTCCAAAGACATAAAAGAGTACATAAAGAAATGTCCTAAATGCCAAAAGTCGAAAACGACTAAACATACTAAGACCCCACTAACTATAACCGAAACTCCACAAAGAGCTTTTGATAAAGTAATTGTAGATACTATTGGTCCACTTCCAAAATCTAATAATGGAAACGAATACGCAGTAACACTCATCTGCGATTTAACTAAGTACCTAGTAGCTATACCTATACCAAATAAAAGTGCAAATACAGTAGCAAAAGCTATATTTGAAGATTTTATTCTAAAGTACGGTCCAATGAAGACGTTCATTACGGACATGGGAACAGAATATAAAAATTCAATTATTGAAGATCTAAGTAAATACTTACATATTAAAAACATAACTTCAACTGCACACCACCACCAGACTGTAGGTACCGTGGAGCGAAGCCACAGAACACTCAATGAGTTCATTCGTTCATACATTTCAGTTGACAAAACAGATTGGGATGTATGGCTACGATACTTCGTCTATTGTTTTAATACAACCCCATCTAACATATGGCACATGACTATTGTCCATATGAGCTAGTTTTCGGTAAAACTTCAAATCTACCAAAACACTTTAATAGCATAGATAAAATAAAACCACTTTATAATATAGAAGATTATGCTAAGGAATCCAAATTTAGATTAGAACAGGCAATTAAGAGAGCTAGACTAATGCTAGAATCTCATAAGCTAAAACAGAAAATTAGTTACGACAAAACTAGTTTAGATTTCGATTTAAAAATAGGAGATCAGGTTTTATTGAAAAATGAAACAGGACATAAGTTAGATTCGAAATATACAGGTCCTTATAGGGTAGAACAAATAGGAGATAGAGATAACATAACTATAATAAATAACAAAAATAAAAAACAAATAGTACATAAAGATAGATTAAAAATGTTTATTTCATAATTGAATTTAGCATGGCCATGCTTAGAAATACTTTTACACTCCATGCTTTAGAAATACTTCTTCTTTTAATACGAATATTATTCCCAATTCCATTCTCTATGTATCTAAAAACTAAAAATAAATAAAAAAAATAAAATAAATAAATAAAAAAAAATAATAATAATTATTCCTTTGAGTAAAATATACTAACAAAATAACTTCATAATATTACGTTATTTTTCAAAAGGAGGGAGATGTAGTGTGCACTTATATCGAATATCTACTGTACCAAGAGTACTTGAATCAAACACACTGTAACACTTTGTTGCAGTGTTTATATAAACAAAAGGCTCGGTCAAAAACCTAAGTGGCCGAAACATGAGTCGATCGGCGCGCTCAAAGAAAGTGCAAGTGTCAGCATTCTGTTGCACACGCCGGCCGCTCAGCCAAACTCAAGTACATACACATACCCTCGCGCTCCAGATAAAGAGAGCATAATTAAATACACTTTATATACATAAGATATACATAGCCGTCTCTCTGCCGCCCAACTGTAGGCAGCGCAGCTACAAGACTTTGGCTTACTTAGATCCTAAGGCAAATTGTAAAATCAGAAACAACTTGGCGTTGGAAGCGGCATTAACGCTGCTCCCAAATACAAAAACCAAATACAAATAAAGAATATTAAAACTACCAAAAGATGCGTTCTCACTAAATGAATAAGGAATATAAACTACTAATGCAAGTAAATGGTCACACAAAAGCTGACGATCTCCTCTTAAATTTTGCTGAGCTAATGCTTTTACACGATACAGGAATTCTTCGGTCTGTAACCCGTCTTTGGATCCATCAAACTTGATGTGCCAGCTCTGAATGATGTTCGGCACTTTTTCTGGCTGCACTGTGGAATTTGACCTGCTGACGCGTTGAGCGTTTGGGTGAATGTCGTGATAAACTGTTCCTGCAGAATGAGCTTCCCCTGATTGACCTTGCCTTTCATCCAACATCCTACTTGGGGTTTGAGCGGAACTAGCAATCTGCATGTTTGCTACCTGTGCCCTAATGAAATCAGATAGTTTTTGTCTGAGGTTCAGGTGCAACACTGCATGGCTGTTTGTACTACTCGCTCTATTTTTTCTAAATTCTCTGCCCTAGAAGTATCTGTTATCGAGTCTGTGTCCAGACTACTTTCGTGGTGACTCGCTGGGTTATTGCGATTTGATTTCAGTGTCATTCCTGTTCGCGGTCCAGCGCCTCTGCGTTGACCAGTATTTCTTCCTCTTCTTCCACCTGTCCTTCCTCTGTTCACCTCATTGGTCGCGATACTGCCGTTAGCAGAGTTAGCTTCTTTTGTCCTTCTATCAGCAGCTGACAACTCTGCTGACAAGTTGTTCTTTGGCATAGACAACTGTTGTATAGTACACTCCCTATTACACACCCCACATCCGTGAAAATCAAGTAATCAAGTACCGCAAGTGACCGCATGGGGTAGATGCTGTTATATCGTTCGCGATCAATGGCTGCGTACAAATCGTACACGATGTAATCTCACCGCCTATTGCGGCTGGTAGATCGAGATTGCTGTGACGCAATGACATCTTCACTAAACACTAGTTTCTTGAGTCTGTTGTGTAAAACATTAACTGGATCGTGATTGATATTACTACAAGTTCCTGCTCGCTGTATAAATTAAACTCACTAATGTTCCTTGATTTGTTGGCAAAAAAAATAAAATAACACTAACTTAAATTGTTTTGAATGCTTACTCCCCGAGTTACGTGTTCTGAACCGGTCAAATATCGAAGTTCCTCCGATACTTTGCAATTCCATTGCTCAGACGATCGTGATCTAAGAGTAAGTTTAAAGAAATTCCATTGAAATGAGATCTCAAGTAACCTGATGGTTCTGGTCGACTATTCCGTAATAACTCGAAATGCAATCGCAATTCCTAGAGACCTGGTTTACCGACATCCATATTCACAAATACTTTCTTATTCTTGTTAACCTCCAATTCTACATGTTTACATGACCCCCTTGATCTGAGTGGTCGACACGATCCGCAGATTCTCGAATCGTCGTCGCTGTTCCGGCCTCAAGATACAAGTGATCATTGAATAAACCGAGAAGAGAAAACTAAACTTCAGCAGACTCTAACAAAGACTTTATTGAAAACTGGTAAAGCAATACGTGAAGTTAAACCTCCTCCTAGTAGCCTGCGCTTAGAAATCAACTCTAGGCGGTTTCGGTTTCTAGGGACGTAAGTATTGATTATGTAGAAGACAGCTAGGGTTTTCAGGCCTGCGTTCATTAGACTATGGATAACCTGGTGTATAGGAAGATTCGGGTTCGTGCACTTCTAGCATTGCTCGGTGCTAAGCTCGTCGGATTGTCGTGGGATCTTCCTAGTCTTCTCTATAACACGCACCGTACTACGCGAAAAAAAATTTTAAGTGCACTAAGCGGTAATCTAAAAGGATCGAACAACAAAATAATGGGTGTAAACGGACTCAAGGGACGCGGACGGACGTTGAAGGCACAAGCGAATCAGGAAACATTAAGAGTTAAGGTGGCTCTATGATATTGCCGCCCCTTTCTGTACCCTCCCTACCATGATAACTCGTGTGAAATTGTTTGCGGTTATCCCTTATTCAATGTTTATTCATTATTCACATTTTTACTTAATATAGCGGCGGCATAGCAAGATCAATCACGATTCCGCGTTAGAAATTTATTCAACCATTGTTGAACTATCAACTTCAATTAACAAAAGAAAATTAGAAACTACAATCATGATTTCAATACAACTTAAATCCTTTCATCTTCAAAAATCAAATTTAACTCAAAATATAACAAGACTCAATCTGACCAAATAACCGTCCATTTGCTTTAGCACGCATAATCATAATATCATTTATATATGGGTCAAATTTCAGAAAATCAATATGGTGATAACCATATTTCACTTACGCAAAACTCCGGCGATGCAGGTTCGGTGGGCCCATCGAAGACGCTGTGCAAGGATGCTTTTAAGACAAGTTATCATATTAATTTCTGACAAAATAAATTATGTGGAATGTACGGATGGTCATTGTCAGAACTTAAAGAAAAATTACTACTAAGTCAATACCAAGGTAAGCTACATAAGCTAGTACCGAAAAATTACTCTACATAGATCGAAAGTGAAACTACACAAAAGTTAGCGCCTCCGACAGCTCACTACATACGAAGGGATCTGCGTCTTCGCATGCCAGACAGCGGGTCTGATCAATCGATGCTTTCCTCCAAATACATTTGCCTATGGTGAGGCTTCTCCCATCGGCAAGCCGCACGTGGCGAATACGGGCGAAGTGCTGGTTCTGTTGCTCTCCAAATCGCCTTCCGAGATACTGCTTACTGGACTAGCCAGAGCTGAGAATTCCTTTGCCGCGCGTGGCGAGTGTTGGTGAGGCGATTTGGGTGTAGCAGCAAAAGTCACATCCGGTATCCGTTCACTTCCTTATCCAAGTATGACCACGGCTTCGATCAGTGGTCCAAAAATGACTGATGTACTGGTGCCATAACCCTCCAAAATGTCGCTTATGGCTTAGCCAGAGCTGGGGCGGTGGATGCCGCGCGTGGCGCGTGTGGGTGAGGTTATGCACTAGCCACAGTGGTCACTTAGGTAGACTTCCTTTGATTAGGGAGGTTCTAACAAGGCCGCACGTGGCGAATACGGTTGGTGGGATGCCGGGCCAGAGATTTACGCCGTTCGCGGCAATCTGTAGCCTCGGTCACCTTCCAGAGTGTTCGCGCCTTTGCTGATCGCAGGGGGCTCCTAGCGCGACACGTGTCCGCAGGTGGCAACCCCGCCGTGGCAGGTTGGCTTGAACTGACACCCAAAAAAAAAGTCTCGTCTTGGCCGACCGGTTGCGAAAATAAACACGGCGCAATCACGCCGCGCTGGCGCTGATGTTGCCGGCCGGCTTCGACAGAACCTCCTTTCTTTTCCTATTACAAAAAAAAAATACATAGAAATACACGCCACTTAATAGCCTGCCTATGCGGTTAAATTCGTGTGTTTTTATTTACCAGTAGTTGGGTGTAAAAATGTATATGATCGTCCTGTTAGCGTAGACTTGGCCGGTGCACACACACTTAGACAGAATTCGAACCGCGTGGGTTTTAATTTTCCGTTTGTATTCTACTTACGGCAGCAGCCTTGCGTCCGTTTCATTCAAAGTTTTAAACGAAGTGAACAAGAACTCTTGACGCGAGAAGTTGGCTGTACGCTGCGGCGTTGCTAAGCACACCTAACGGGATCTTTCCAGATTCTGTTCTCCTTTCTGCCTTCACACGTTTTCGGTGCGCGCGAGAAAGAGAGGCTGTTATGCTGACAGACTATACGTGTATGCGGGTCAGCTAGACGATATTCGCTGCTCTCTGCTATACTCTGCGTTTAGCTGTTAGACATATGCGAATTTACATGCAAAATGACTTTACTCTAATTTCTCTCAAAAGTTTCTACTTCCATTTACGACTGGCCCCCACAAGTACGATAACGAGACCGTCCCCATCGGGAACATGTCTTACAGCAGCTACTCGACAACGCATGTGATGGCCATGCCAAGTAACCGCCACTGGATGCCAGCTCTCGCTAAAATGTGTTCATGATTTTAGCCTCCAAAATTTAAGAAACCTGTCGACAGAATCTAACAATTTTCTATTCTCAATCCTAACAGAAGCAGTGATGACCCTGGTTGTCGCCTTGTTACTATACTCGTACATCGTATGGAGAAAAATAACCTCCACCAAGGGCATTCCAACGCATGGAGGCATCGTCGAACTGGAGGCGCACACCACCGGTGCGGCCCCCGTGAAGAGTTGCTGATCTGCGGAACGCAGATTTTCGGAGGGGGAAGAGTTAACAACAGAGGGCTTGCAGCCCGTCTAATAAACAGGAGAGGGCTGACCGGCCGACTTCACCTTCCCCCCGCCACGATGACGACTCAGCACGGCAACATGCGTCGGCCGGGCACCGACCTACCTACCCCCCGCACCCCGTGCCGATTCTGCACAGCGACATCCGCCGGCCTGGCACGGGAACCCTGACCACTCACTGCAAGGTCGGCAAAACTTCAGACGGCCGCTGACGCTGACGCCGTCGTCGACGCCGGGACGGTTACTCACAGAGCTCTGGCGGGTGTCGGAGCAGCGAAAGGAAGTCAGAACTAATTGGCCCGGCAAGCAGATAGCTTAACATTATTAAAAAAAGACAATTATAACGTTGAACGAAAGGTCTGAGTAATTACTGGGAGGAACCAGCTCCAAATCACCCTAGGGTGAACACTACAAGACGACACCAATCTATTGGAAGGGCTAGGTATAAGTCGCTCCTTCCCAGGGACATGTGTGGCCCCTTGGGAAGGACTTAAATTACATAACTCTAAAGGTAGTAAAAAATATGATCGTTTTTATGTCATTGATTTTAATTTTGCGAAGGTTTACTGAAATGGGCCCATAACTTGGTCAAATGAACTCGGATTTCGATATGGCATACCTCTATGGGCTTGTGGAATGATTTGTTGTTATCTGCATTAAAATATATAGCTTTAAAGGTAGTAAAAAAATGACCGTTTTTATGTCATTGATTTTAATTTTGCGAAGGTTTACTGAAATGGGCCTTCTTTTCATCTTTAAAAGCCCATAACTTGGTCAAATGAACTTGGATTTCGATATGGCATACCTTTATGGGCTTGTGGAATGATTTTGTTGTAATCTGTGTTAAAATATATGAGTTTAAAGGTAGTAAAAAATATGATCGTTTTTATGTCATTTGTTTTAATTTTGCGAAGGTTTACTGAAATCGTCCTTCTTTCCATCTTTAAAAGCCCATAACTTGGTCAAATGAACTCGGATTTCGATTTGGCATACCTTTATGGGCTTGTGGAATGATTATGTTGTTATCTGAACTAAAACATATAACTTTAAAGGTAGTTAAAAAATTACCGTTTTTATGCCATTGATTTAAATTTTGCGAAGGTTTGCTGAATTCGGCCTTCTTTCCATCTTTAAAAGCACATAACTTTGTCAAATGAACTCGGATTTTTATATGGCAAACCTTTATGAGCTTGTGAAATGATTTTGTCGTGATCTGTGTTAAAATATATAACTTTAAAGGTAGTAAAAAACATGATCGTTTTTATGTCATCGATTTTAATTTTGCAAAGGTTTACTGAAATGGTCCTTCTTTCCATCTTTAAAAGCCCATAACTTGATCAAATGAACTCGGATATCGATATGGCATACCCTTATGGGCCTGTGGAATGATTTTGTTGTTATCTGCATTAAAATACATAACATTAAAGGTAGTCAAAAATATGACCGTTTTATGTCATTGATTTTTATTTTCCGAAGGTTTACTGAAATGGGCCCATAACTTGGTCAAATGAACTCGGATTTCGATATCACATGCCTCTATGGGCTTGTGGAATGATTTGCTGATATCTGCATTAAAATATATAACTTTAAAGGTAGTAAAAAATATGACCGTTTTTATGTCATTGATTTTAATATTGCGAAGGTTTACTAAATGGGCCTTCTTTCCATCTTTAAAAGCCCATAACTTGGTCAAAAGAACTCAGATTTCGACATGGCATACCTTTATAGGCTTGTGGAATGATGACCGTTTTTATGTCATTGATTTTAATTTTGCGAAGGTTTACTGAAATGGGCCTTCTTTCCATCTTTAGAAGCACATAACTTGGTCAAATGAACTCGGATACCTTTATAAGCTTGTGGAATGATTTTGTTGTAATCTGTGTTAAAATATATAATTTTAAAGGTAGTAAAAAATAAATCGTTTTTATGTCATTGATTTTAATTTTGCGAAGGTTTACTGAAATGGTCCTTCTTTCCATCTTTAGAAGCACATAACTTGGTCAAATGAACTCGGATTTTGATATGGCAAACCTTTACAGGCTTGTGGAATGATTATGTTGTTATCTGCATTAAAATATATAACTTTAAAGGTAGTACAAAATATGACCGTATGTCATTGATTTAAATTTTTGCGAAGGTTTACTGAAATGGGCCCGAAATTGGTCAAATGAACTCGGATCTCGATATGGCATACCCTTATGGGCTTTTGGAACGATTTTGTTGTATCTGTATTAAAAAATATAATTCTAAAGGTAGTAAAAAATATAACCGTTTTATGTCATTGATTTTTATTTTCCGAAGGTTTACTGAAATGGGCCCATAACTTGGCCAAATGAACTCGGATTTCGGTATGGCACACCGCTATGGGCTTGTGGAATGATTTGTTCTTATCTGTATTAAAAAATATAATTCTAAAGGTAGTACAAAATATGACCGTTTTTATGTCATTGATTTTAATTTTGCGAAGGTTTACTGAAGTGGTCCTTCCTTTCATCTTTAAAAGCCCATAACTTGGTCAAATGAACTCGGATTTCGATATGGCATACCTCTATGGGCAGGTGGAAAGATTATGTTGTTATCTGCATTAAAACATATAACTTTAAAGGTAGTACAAAAATTACCGTTTTTATGTAATTGATTTTAATTTTGCGAAGGTTTACTGAATTGGGCCTTCTTTCCATCTTTAGAAGCACATAACTTGGTCAAATGAACTCGGATTTTGATAAGGCAAACCTTTATGGGCTTATAAAATGATTAAGTTGTTATATGCATTCAAAAATATATCATTAAAGGTAGTAAAAAATATGACCGTTTTTATGTCATTGATTTTAATTTTGCGAAGGTTTACTGAAATGGGCCTTCTTTCCATCCTTAGAAGCACATAACTTGGTCAAATGAACTCGGATTTTTATATGGCAAACCTTTATGGGCTTGTAGAATGATTATGTTGATATCTGCATTAAAATTTATAACTTTAAAGATAGTACAAAAATTACCGTTTTAATGTCATTGATTTTAATTTTGCGAAGGTTTACTAAAATGGGCCTTCTTTCCATCTTTAAAAGCCCATAAATTGGTCAAATGAACTCGGTTTTCGATATGGCATATTTTTATAGGCTTGTGGAATGATTATGTTGATATCTGCATTAAAATATATAACTTTAAAGGTAGTAAAAATGATGACCGTTTTTATGTCATTGATTTTAATTTTGCGAAGGTTTACTGATATGGTCCTTCTTTCCATCTTTAAAAGCCCATAACTTGGTCAAATGAACTCGGATCTCGATATGGCATACCTTTATGTGCTTGTGGTATGATTTTGTTGTAATATGTTTTAAAAAATATAATTCTAAAGGTAGTAAAAAATATGACCGTTTTTATGTCATTGACTTTATTTTGCGAAAGTTTACTGAAATGGGCTTTCTTTCCATCTTTAAAAGCCAATAACTTGGTCAAATGAACTCGGATTTCGATATGGCATACCTTTATGGGCTTGAGGAATGAATATGTTGTTATCTGCATTAAGATATATAACTTTCAGGGTAGTAAAAAATGACCGTATGTCATTGATTTAAATTTTGCAAAGGTTTACTGAAATGGGCCCATAACTTGGTCAAATAAACTCGGATTTCGATATGGCATGCCTCTATGGGCTTGTGGAATGATTTGCTGATATCTGCATTAAAATATATATTTTTAAAGGTAGTACAAAATATGACCGTTTTTATGTCATTGACTTTATTTTGCGAAAGTTTACTGAAATGGGCTTTCTTTACATCTTTAAAAGCCCATGACTTGGTCAAATGAACTCGGATTTCGATATTGCATACCTTTATGGGCTTGTGGAATGATTTTGTTGTAATCTGTATTAAAAAAAATTGTTCTAAAGGTAGTTAAAAATATGCCCGTTTGTATGTCATTGATTATAATTTTGCGAAGGTTTACTGAAATGGGCCTTTTTCCATCTCTAATAGCCCATATCTTCGTCAAATGAACTCGGATTAAGCTATGGCATTCCTTTATGGGTTTGTGGAATGATTATGTTGTTATCTGCATTAAGATATATTACTTTAAATGTTATATTACCGTTTTTATGTCATTGATTTTAATTTTGCGAAGGTTTACTGAATTGGACCTTCTTTCCGTCTTAAAAAGCATATAACTTGGTTAAATGAACTCGGATTTCGATATGGCATACCTTTATGGGCTTGTGGATTGATTATGTTGTTATCTGCACTAAAATATATAACTTTAAAGGTAGTAAAAAATATGACCGTTTTTATGTCATTGATTTTAACTTTGTGAAGGTTTACTGAAATGGGCCTTCTTTCCATCTTTAAAAGCCCATAACATGGTCAAATGAACTCGGATCTCGATATGGCATGCCTCTATGGGCTTGTGGAATGATTTGCTGATATCTGCATTAAAATATATAACTTTAAAGGTAGTACAAAATATGACCGTTTTTATGTCATTGATTTTAACTTTGTGAAGGTTTCTTGAATTGGGCCTTCTTTCCATCTTTAAAAGCCCATTACTTGGACAAATGAACTCGGATTTCTATATGGCATACCTCTGCATTAAAATATATAACTTTAAAGGTAGAAAAAAAATATGACCGTTTTTATGTCATTGATTTTAATTTGGCGAAGGTTTACTGAATTGGGCCTTCTTTCCATCTTTAACAGCCCATAACTTGTTCAAATGAACTCGGATTTCGATATGGCAGACCTTTATGGGCTTGTGGATTGATTATGTTGTGTTCCGCATTAAAATATATAACTTTAAAGATAAAAGAAAATAAGACCGTTTTTATGTCATTGATTTTAATTTTGCGTATGTTTACTGAAATGGGCCTTTTTTCAATCTTTAAAAGCCCATAACTTGGTCAAATGAACTCGAATCTCGATATGGCATACCTTTATGGGCTTGTGGAATGATTTTGTTGTAATCTGTTTAAAAAAATATAATTCTAAAGGTAGTAAAAAATATAACCGTTTTATGTCATTGATTTTAATTTTGCGAAGGTTTACGGAAATGGGCCTTCTCTCCATCTTTAAAAGCCCATATCTTGGTCAAATTAACTCGGATTTCGATATGGCATACCTCTGTGGGCTTGTAGATTGACTATGTTGTTATCTGCATTAAAATATATAACTTTAAAGGTAGTAAAAAATAGGACCGTTTTTATGTCATTGATTTTAACTTTGTGAAGGTTTACTGAAATGGGCCTTCTTTCCATCTTTAAAAGCCCATAACATGGTCAAATGAACTCGGATCTCGATATGGCATGCCTCTATGGGCTTGTGGAATGATTTGCTGATATCTGCATTAAAATATATAACTTTAAAGGTAGTAAAAAATATGACCGTTTTTATGTCATTGATTTTAATTTTGCGAAGGTTTACTGAACTGGACCGTCTTTCCGTCTTAAAAAGCATATAACTTGGTCAAATGAACTCGGATTTCGATATGGCATACCTTTATGGGCTTGTGGATTGATTATGTTGTTATCTGCATTAAAGGTAGTAAAAAATATGACCGTTTTTATGTCATTGATTTTAACTTTGTGAAGGTTTCTTGAATTGGACCTTCTTTCCATCTTTAAAAGCCCATAACTTGGACAAATGAACTCGGATTTCTATATGGCATACCTCTGCATTTAAAGGTAGAAAAAAAATATAGCCGTTTTTATGTCATTGATTTTAATTTTGCGAAGGTTTACTGAATTGGGCCTTCTTTCCATCTTTAAAAGCCCATAACTTGTTCAAATGAACTCGGATTTCGATATGGCAGACCTTTATGGGCTTGTGGATTGATTATGTTGCTATCCGCATTAAAATATATAACTTTAAAGGTAAAAGAAAATAAGACCGTTTTTATGTCATTGATTTTAATTTTGCGAATGTTTACTGAAATGGGCCTTTTTTCAATCTTTAAAAGCCCATAACTTGGTCAAATGAACTCGAATCTCGATATGGCATACCTTTATGGGCTTGTGGAATGATTTTGTTGTAATCTGTTTAAAAAGATATAATTCTAAAGGTAGTAAAAAATATGACCGTTTTTATGTCATTGATTTTAATTTTGCGAAGGTTTACTGAAATGGGCCTTCTTTCCATATTTAAAAGCCCATATCTTGGTCAAATAAACTCGGATTTCGATATGGCATACCTCTATGGGCTTGTAGAATGATTATGTTGTTATCTGCATTAAAATATATAACTTTAAAGGTAGTAAAAAATAGGACAGTTTTTATGTCCTTGTGAAGGTTTACTGAATTGAGCCATCTTTCCATCATTAAAAGCCCATAACTTGGTCAAATGAACTCGGATTTCGATATGGCATACCTCTATGGGCTTGTGGAATGATTTGTTGTTATCTGCATTAAAATATATAACTTTAAAAGTAGTTAAAAATATGACTGCTTTTATGTCATTGATTTTAAATTTGCGACGGTTTACTGTATTGGGCCTTCTTTACATCTTTAAAAGCCTATAACTTGGTCAAAAGGACTCGGATTTCGGTATGGCATACCTTTATGGGCTTGTGGCATGATTATGTTGAAATCTGCATTAAAATATATTACTTTAAAGGTAGTAAAAAATATGATCGTTTTTATGGCATTGATTTCAATTTTGCGAAGGCTTACTGAAATGGGCCTTCTTTCCATCTTTAAGAGCCCATAACTTGGTCAAATGAACTCGGACTTCGATATGGCATACCTTTATGGGCTTGTGGAATAATTATGTTGTTATCTGAATTAAAATATATAACTTTAAAGGTAGTAAACAATATGACCGTTTTTATGTCATCGGTCTTAATTTTGTGAAGCTTTACTGAAATGGGCCTTCTTTCCATCTTTAAAGACCCATAACTTGGTCAAATGAACTCGGATCTCGATATGGCATACCCTTATGGTCTTGTGGAATGATTTTGTTGTAATCTGTATTAAAAAATATAATTCAAAACGTAGTTAAAAATATGACCGTTTTTATGTCATTGATTTTAATTTTGCGAAGGTTTACAGAAATGGGCCTTCTTTCCATCTTTAAAAGCCCATAACTTTGTCAAATGAACTCGGATCTCGATATGGCATACCTTTATGGGCTTGTGGAATGATTTTGTTATAATCTGTTTAAAAATATATAATTCTAAAGGTAGTAAAAAATTTGACCGTTTTTATGTCATTGATTTTAATTTTGCGAAGGTTTACTGAAATGGGCCTTCTTTCCATCTTTAAAAGCCCATATCTTGGTCAAATAAACTCGGATTTCGATATGGCATACCTCTATGGGCTTGTAGAATGAATATGTTGTTATCCGCATTAAAATATATAACTTTAAAGGTAAAAGAAAATACGACCGTTTTTATGTCATTGATTTTAATTTTGCGAAGGTTTACTGAAATGGGCCTTCTTTCCATCTTTAAAAGCCCATAACTTGGTCAAATGAACTAGGATCTCGATATGGCATACCTTTATAGGCTTGTGGAATGATTTTGTTGTATTCTGTTTAAAAAAATATAATTCTAAGGGTAGTAAAAAATATGACCGTTTTTATGTCATTGATTTTAATTTTGCGAAGGTTTACTGAAATGGGCCTTCTTTCCATCTTTAAAAGCCCATATCTTGGTCAAATTAACTCGGGTTTCGATATGGCATACCTTTATGGGCTTGTAGAATGATTATGTTGTTATCTGCATTAAAATATATATTTTTAAAGGTAGTAAAAAATAGGACAGTTTTTATGTCCTTGTGAAGGTTTACTGAATTGAGCCATCTTTCCATCATTAAAAGCCCATAACTTGGTCAAATGAACGCGGATTTCGATATGGCATACCTCTATGGGCTTGTGGAATGATTTGTTGTTATCTGCATTAAAATATATAACTTTAAAAGTAGTTAAAAATATGACTGCTTTTATGTCATTGATTTTAAATTTGCGACGGTTTACTGTATTGGGCCTTCTTTACATCTTTAAAAGCCTATAACTTGGTCAAAAGGACTCGGATTTCGGTATGGCATACCTTTATGGGCTTGTGGCATGATTATGTTGAAATCTGCATTAAAATATATTACTTTAAAGGTAGTAAAAAATATGATCGTTTTTATGGCATTGATTTCAATTTTGCGAAGGCTTACTGAAATGGGCCTTCTTTCCATCTTTAAGAGCCCATAACTTGGTCAAATGAACTCGGACTTCGATATGGCATACCTTTATGGGCTTGTGGAATAATTATGTTGTTATCTGAATTAAAATATATAACTTTAAAGGTAGTAAACAATATGACCGTTTTTATGTCATCGGTCTTAATTTTGTGAAGCTTTACTGAAATGGGCCTTCTTTCCATCTTTAAAGACCCATAACTTGGTCAAATGAACTCGGATCTCGATATGGCATACCCTTATGGTCTTGTGGAATGATTTTGTTGTAATCTGTATTAAAAAATATAATTCAAAACGTAGTTAAAAATATGACCGTTTTTATGTCATTGATTTTAATTTTGCGAAGGTTTACAGAAATGGGCCTTCTTTCCATCTTTAAAAGCCCATAACTTTGTCAAATGAACTCGGATCTCGATATGGCATACCTTTATGGGCTTGTGGAATGATTTTGTTATAATCTGTTTAAAAATATATAATTCTAATTCTGAATTAAAATATAAACCTTTAAAGGTAGTAAAAAATAGAACCGTTTTTATGTCATTGATATTAACTTTGTGAAGGTTTACTGAATTGGAACTTCTTTCCATCATTAAAAGCCCATAACTTGGTCAAATGAACTCGGATTTCGATATGGCATACCTCTATGGGCTTGTGGAATGATTTGTTGTTATCTGCATTAAAATATATAACATTAAAAGTAGTAAAAAATATTACTGCTTTTATGTCATTGACTTTAATTTTGCGAAGGTTTACTGAAACGGGCCTTCTTTCCATTTTTAAAAGCCCATAACTTGGTCAAATGAACTCGGATTTCGATATGGCACACCTTTATGGGCTTGTGGAATGATTATGTTGTTATCTGCATTAATATATTTAACTTTAAAGGTAGTTAAAAATATGACCGTTTTTATGTCATTGATTTTAATTTTGAAATTAGCCTTTTTTCCATCTTTAAATGCCCATAACTTGGTCAAATGAATTTGTTGTAATGATTTTGTTATAATCTGTTTAAAAAAATATAATTCTAAAGGTGGTAAAAAATATGACCGTTTTTATGTCATTGATTTTAATTTTGCGAAGGTTTACTGAAATGGGCGTTCTTTCCATCTTTAAAAACCCATATCTTGGTCAAATAAACTCGGATTTCGATATGGCATACCTCTATGGGCTTGTAGAATGAATATGTTGTTATCCGCATTAAAATATATAACTTTAAAGGTAAAAGAAAATACGACCGTTTTTATGTCATTGATTTTAATTTTGCGAAGGTTTACTGAAATGGGTTTTCTTTCCATCTTTAAAAGCCCATAACTTGGTCAAATGAACTAGGATCTCGATATGGCATACCTTTATAGGCTTGTAGAATGATTTTGTTGTATTCTGTTTAAAAAAATATAATTCTAAGGGTAGTAAAAAATATGACCGTTTTTATGTCATTGATTTTAATTTTGCGAAGGTTTACTGAAATGGGCCTTCTTTCCATCTTTAAAAGCCCATATCTTGGTCAAATTAACTCGGGTTTCGATATGGCATACCTTTATGGGCTTGTAAAATGATTATGTTGTTATCTGAATTAAAATATAAACCTTTAAAGATAGTAAAAAATAGAACCGTTTTTATGTCATTGATATTAACTTTGTGAAGGTTTACTGAATTGGAACTTCTTTCCATCATTAAAAGCCCATAACTTGGTCAAATGAACTCGGATTTCGATATGGCATACCTCTATGGGCTTGTGGAATGATTTGTTGTTATCTGCATTAAAATATATAACACTAAAAGTAGTAAAAAATATTACTGCTTTTATGTCATTGATTTTAATTTTGCGAAGGTTTACTGAAATGGGCCTTCTTTCCATTTTTAAAAGCCCATAACTTGGTCAAATGAACTCGGATTTCGACATGGCACACCTTTATGGGCTTGTGGAATGATTATGTTGTTATCTGCATTAATATATTTAACTTTAAAGGTAGTTAAAAATATGACCGTTTTTATGTCATTGATTTTAATTTTGAAATTAGCCTTCTTTCCATCTTTAAATGCCCATAACTTGGTCAAATGAACTCTGATTTCGATATGGCATACCTTTATGGGCTTGAGGAATGGTTATGTTTTTATCTGCATTAAAATATATAACATTAAAGATAGTACAAAATATGACGGTTTTTATGGCATTGATTTCAATTTTGCGAAGGCTTACTGAAATGGGCCTTCTTTCCATCTTTAAAAGCCCATAACTTGGTCAAATGAACTCGGACTTCGATATGGCATGCCTTTACGGGCTTGTGGAATAATTATGTTGTTATCTGCATTAAAATATATAACTTTAAAGGTAGTAAACAATATGACCGTTTTTATGTCATCGATTTTAGTTTTGTGAAGCTTTACTGAATTGGGCCTTCTTTCCATCATTAAAAGCCCATAACTTGGTCAAATGAACTCGGATTTCGATATGGCATACCTCTATGGGCTTGTGGAATGATTTGTTGTTATCTGCATTATAATATATAACATTAAAAGTAAAAAAAAAGTTTACTGCTTTTAGTCATTGATTTTAAATTTGCGACGGTTTACTGTATTGGGCCTTCTTTACATCTTTAAAAGCCCATAACTTGGTCAAAAGGACTCGGATTTCGGTATGGCATACCTTTATGGGCTTGTGGCATGATTATGTGGATATCTGCATTAAAATATATAACTTTAAAGGTAGTAAAAAATATGATCGTTTTTATGGCATTGATTTTAATTTTGCGTAGGCTTACTGAAATGGGCCTTCTTTCCATTTTTAAAAGCCCATAACTTGGTCAAATGAACTCGGATTTCGATATGGCACACCTTTATGGGCTTGTGGAATGATTATGTTGTTATCTGCATTAATATAACTTTAAAGGTTGTTAAAAATATGACCGTTTTTATGTCATTGATTTTAATTTTGCGGAGGCTTACTGAAATTATCACACACTTATGAAATTATTACACCCAGTGGGGTTGCCCAAACAACAACGACAAAGGTGAGTCTCTTTTTGATTTTATTCTAAATTCGAACCTATTCTTATGCATAGGGGCAGTGCCCCTACTTTCATAACTAAAGCTTGCCAAACGATCATAGATCTAACTTTGGTATCAGATTCACTCGTAGGCGAAGTCAAAAACTGGGAAGTAGATTCATAGAAACCGTATTGTCCCTTGATTCGCCCTTGCCGGTCAGCTTCGCCAACCCCAGACGAGCAGACTGGCACAGGTACAAAGAAGTTCTGACAAATATCCTCCCCATGGAACCGTCAGAAAGCATCACAAACCCACATGAGCTGGACGAAACAGTATACAAATTCACAGAGGCATGCAACACTGCCTTCAAAGTGGCATGCCCCACAGAGAAACCAAGAGGAAGGAAAAAACCGCCCTGGTGGACCCAACAACTATCTATCCTCAGAACCAACTGCAGATGCCTGTTTAACAGAGCAAAGGCGGGAAATGAGGACACCAATTGGCTGAACTACAAGTTTGAACTAGCCTCTTACAAAAAGGCCATTAGAAGAGCAAAACGAACGGCATGGCAGACCTTCTGCTCTGACATAGAAAAAACAACTGATGCCGCAAGGCTCAGGAAAATACTCTCTAAGACAGCCGCGCCTTTGGGCTATCTTCAAAAAGCAGATGGATCATGGTCAGACTCCAGTAAAGAGTCCTTGGACCTGCTCCTAGACGCTCACTTCCCGGGGAGCCAACAAGCAGGTCATCCACCTGAAAGAGGAACAGGAGAGGGAATCGAAATAGATCCACTCCTATCAGACCGCAAAATGAAATGGTCCATTCATAGTTTCAAACCATACAAATCGCCGGGACCGGACGGGATAACACCGGCTCACATCCAGCAAGCAGGACAAATAGCCATAAACTGGTTGAAAAAAATCTTCCAATCCATCCTGGCGGTAGGAGAACTACCAACAGCATGGCAAGAAACAAAGGTGGTTTTCATTCCCAAGGCAGGGAAGGCCACTCACACCACAGCAAAGGATTTTAGGCCAATGAGCCTAACATCATTCCTGCTTAAGAGCTTTGAAAGAATGATAAGCCTACACATAAGGGCCACCGTAGACCCGACACAAATATCAGAAGCACAACACGCTTACACCAAAGGTAAGTCAACCGAATCGGCGCTACACTTGGTGGTAAACAGCATCGAGAAATCACTCAACATCAAGGAATACACACTGATCGCCTTCCTGGATATAGAGGGAGCCTTCAATAACGTGCTTCCCACCGCTATAACAGAATCTCTCACAGAACTAGGGGTTGAGCCGCCAATGGTGAGGCTAATCCATAAATTGCTGATAAGCAGAATGGTCACAGCCACACTAGGGACCTTAACCAAGACTAGACTAGTGAACAGAGGCACCCCGCAAGGAGGTGTACTATCACCCCTCTTGTGGAATATCGCAGTAAATAAACTACTGCGGATTCTGGAGGGAGGAGGTTGTAAGGTCGTGGCATACGCAGACGACGTCGCCATCATCTTTAATGGAAAATATCCACAAACACTTTGCGATCTTATGACCGCTAAACTTAAAATGCTATCGGAATGGACGATAGCGAACGGACTCGGGGTAAATCCCTCGAAAACAGAACTTGTTCGAAAACAGAACTTGTTCTATTTACGAATAGGTACAAAATTCCTAAACTTAACCCACCCATTTTAAACAATTGTAATCTCTCCTTTAGCGATCACGCCAGGTACTTGGGGTTAGTACTAGATAAACGCCTCAAATGGGGCTTAAACAACCAAGAGAGAACCAAAAAAGCGACCATTGCACTTTACTTCTGTAAAAAAGCAATCGGGCTAAGATGGGGCATGTCCCCAAGAATAGTTAACTGGATATACACAGCGGTAGTCAAGCCAATCCTACTGTACGGAGTGGCTCTGTGGTGGACCGCCTTACACAAACAATGCATACTGACTCCTCTAAACAAAGTACAGCGAATGGCGGCTTTGTGTATTAGTGGAGCCCTTCGAACCACCCCGAATGAAGCGCTGAATGCGATCTTGAACCTCCCTAGCCTGGACTTAGCAGGCATGGAAAGGGCCAAATCGGCAGCTATTCGACTGAGGGACAAAGGCAGTGGAAAGCCCAATTATATGGCCATGCTAAAATTCTCCAGCATGATAAATCGATTCCGAAAATCACGGATCTATGCAAATCTATTGAATATAGTCACACACCCTTTGAGGCCCTGATTCCTGATAGAGAGGAATGGGAACAGGGCCGACCGGGCACGACGGACGCAATCTGTTTCTATACAGATGGCTCCAAATTAGAAGGACAAGTCGGCGGAGGTGTATACTCCGAACAATTAGATTTCAGAAAGTCATTCAGGCTCCCGAACCACTGTAGAGTCTTTCAGGCGGAGGTCCACGCTATAAAAGAAGCACTAACCTGTTTAAGGAACCTTAGCCTCCAGAGAGGACACCTAAACATATATAGTGACAGCCAAGCGGCTATTAAGTCGATCTACTCGACAAACACCAACTCTCTTACAATAGCAGACTGTCGCAGATCTCTCCACGAGATGGCAAATCAGTTTACTATCAGCCTAATATGGGTTCCGGGTCACCGGGACATCGTAGGCAACTGCATAGCGGACGAATTAGCCAGGCAGGGCACCACCAAGCCTCTCCTACCAGGAGAGGAAAATGTCGGTATGCCCATGGCTAGTTGCAAGCTAAACATAAAAAACCACTTCAACACACTAGCCAACACCCATTGGCAAAACGAACCACAGTGTCGCATCTCTCACCAGACATGGCCTGTGATAAACAACAAGAAAACCTCGGAGTTACTCAAGCTCAGCCGCACAGAGTGTGGCATGTTGATCCGAGCTCTTACAGGCCACTGGCTTGTTGGCGCGCATGCAGGCAGGCTAAAAGCCCCGCAAAATGATTTCTGCAGAAGCTGTAGGGATGAGGAAGGAGTAGAAACGGTAGAACACCTTCTCTGCTTCTGCCCAGCCCTATGCAGACTCAGACTGAAACACTTAGGAAGCCCCTTCATCGACGATCTTACCGAAATATCGGAGATTAATCTCAAAACGATAAGTGCCTTTATTAAATCTTCCGGGTGGAAGACATGCTGATCAGCTTAACACAAGCTGAAACTACTAGAAACGGGACCCTAGAGAAGGAAGAAACGAGATTATGCGGTATCACAACGGACCCATTGAGGTCTAAGTGTGTCGGACTATAGTCCGACAGCCGCCCAAACCTAACCTAACCTAACCTACTGAAATTAGCCTCCCTTCCATCTTTAAATACCCATAACTTCGTCAAATGAACTCGGATATTGATATGGCAATCCTTTATGGGCTTGTGGAATGATTTTGTTGTAATCGGTATTTAAATATATAATTTAAAGGCAGTAAAAAATATGACCGTTTTTATGTCGTTGATTTTAGTTTTGCGAAGGTTTACTGAATTGGGCCTTCTTTCCATCTTTAAAAGCCCATATCTTGGTCAAAAGGACTCGGATTTCGGTATGGCATACCTTTATGGGCTTGTGGCATGATTATGTTGATATCTGCATTAATATATATAACTTTAAAGGTAGTAAAAAATATGATCGTTTTTATGGCATTGATTTTAATTTTGCGAAGGCTTACTGAAATGGGCCTTCTTTCCATTTTTAAATGCCCATAGCTTGGTCAAATGAACTCGGATTTCGATATGGCATACCTCTATGGGCTTGTGGAATGATTTTGTTGTAATCGGTATTAAAATATATAACTTTAAATGTAGTAAAAAATATGACCGTTTTTATGTCATTGATTTTAGTTTTGCGAAGGTTTACTGAAATTGGCCTTCTTTCCATCTTTAAATGCCCATAACTTGGTCAAATGAACTCGAATATTGATATGGCATACCTTTATGGGCTTGAGGAATGGTTATGTTTTTATCTGCATTAAAATATATAACTTTAAGGATAGTACAAAATATGACCGTTTTTATGTCATTGATTTTAATTTTGCGAAGGTTTACTGAAATGGGCCTTCTTTCCATCTTTAAAAGCCCATAACTTGGTCAAATGAACTCGGATATTGATATGGCATACCTTTATGGGCTTGTGGAATGGTTTGTTGTTATCTGCATTAAAATATATAACTTTAAAGGTATTAAAAAATATTACCGTTTTTATGTCATTGATTTTAATTTTGCGAAGGGTTACTGAAATGGGCCCTCTTTCCATCTTTAAAAGCCCATAAATTTGTCAAATGAACTCGGATTTCGATATGGCATACCTTTATGGGCTTGTGGAATGATTTTGTTGTAATCGGTATTAAAATATATAACTTAAAGGTAGTAAAAAATATGACCGTTTTTATGTCATTGATTTTAATTTTGCGGAGGCTTAATGAAATTAGCCTTCTTTCCATCTTTAAATGCCCATAGCTTGGTCAAATGAACTCGGATTTCGATATGGCATACCTTTATGGGCTTGAGGAATGGTTATGTTTTTATCTGCATTAAAATATATAATTTTAAGGATAGTACAAAATATGACCGTTTTTATGTCATTGATTTTAATTTTGCGAAGGTTTACTGAAATGGGCCTTCTTTCCATCTTTAAAAGCCCATAACTTGGTCAAATGAACTCGGATATTGATATGGCATACCTTTATGGGCTTGTGGAATGGTTTGTTGTTATCTGCATTAAAATATATAACTTTAAAGGTATTAAAAAATATTACCGTTTTTATGTCATTGATTTTAATTTTGCGAAGGCTTACTGAAATGGGCCTTCTTTCCATCTTTAAAAGCCCATAACTTTGTAAAATGAACTCGGATCTCGATATGGCATACCTTTATGGGCTTGTGGAATGATTTTGTTGTAATCGGTATTAAAATATATAACTTTAAAGGTAGTAAAAAATATTAACGTTTTTATGTCATTGATTTTAATTTTGCAAAGGTTTACTGAAATGGGCCTTCTTTCCATCTTTAAAGCCCATAACTTGGACAAAAGGACTCGGATTTCGATATGGCATACCTCTATGGGCTTGTGGAATGATTATGTTGTTATCTGCATTAAAATATATAATTTTAAAGGTAGTAAAAAATATGACCGATTTTATGTCATTGATTTTAATTTTTCGAAGGTTTACTAAAATGGGCCTTCTTTCCATCTTTAAAAGCCCATAACTTGGTCAAATGATCTCGGATTTCGATATGGCATACCTCTATGGGCTTGTGGAATGATTATGTTGTTATCTACATTAAAATATATAACTTTAAAGGTAGTAAAAAATATGACGGTTTTTATGTCATTGATTTTAATTTTGCAAAGGTTTACTGAAATGGGTCTTCTTTCCATCTTTAAAGCCCATAACTTGGTCAAATGGACTCGGATCTCGATATGGCATACCCCTATGGGCTTGAGGAATGATTATGTTGTTATCTGCATTGAAATATATAACTTTAAATGTAGTAAAAAATATGACCGTTTTTATGTCATTGATTTTAATTTTGTGAAGGTTTACTTAAATGGGCCTTCTTTACATCTTGAAAAGCCCATAACTTAGTCAAATGAACTTGGATTTTGATATGGCATACCTTTACGGGCTTGTGGAATGATTATGTTGTTATCTGCATTAAAATATATAACTTTAAAGGTAGTAAAAAATATGACCGTTTTTATGTCATTGATTTTAATTTTGCGAGGGTTTACTGAAATGGGCCTTCTTTCCATCTTTAAAAGCCCATAACTTGGTCAAAATGACTCGGATTTCGATATGGCATACCACTATGGGCTTGAGGAATGATTATGTTGTTATCTGCATTAAAATATATAACTTTAAATGTAGAAAAAAATATGACGGTTTTTATGTCATTGACTTTAATTTTGAGAATGTTTACTGAAATGGGCCTTCTTTCTATCTTTAAAAGCCCATAACTTGGTCAAATGAACTCGGATTTCGATATGGCATACCTTTATAGGCTTGTGGAATGATTATGTTGTTATCTGCATTAAAATATATAACTTTAAAGGTACTAAAAAATATGACCGTTTTTATGTCATTGATTTTAATTTTGCAAAGGTTTACTGAAATGGGCCTTCTTTCCATCTTTAAAGCCCATAGCTTGGTCAAAAGGACTCGGATTTCGATATGGCATACCTCTATGGGCTTGTGGAATGATTATGTTGTTATCTGCATTAAAAAATATAACTTAAAAGGTAGTAAAAAATATGACCGTTTTTATGTCATTGATTTTAATTTACCAAAGGTTTACTGAAATGGGCCTTCTTTCCATCTTAAAAGCCCATAGCTTGGTCAAAAGGACTCGAATTTCGATATGGCATACCTCTATGGGCTTGTGGAATGATTATGTTGTTATCTGCATTAAAATATATAACTTTAAAGATAGTAAAAAATATGACGGTTTTTATGTCATTGATTTTAATTTTGCAAAGGTTTACCGAAATGGGCCTTCTTTCCATCTTTGAAGCCCATAACTTGGTCAAAAAAACTCGGATTTCGATATGGCATACCTCTATGGGCTTGTGGAATGATTATGTTGTTATCTGCATTAAAATATATAACTTTAAAGGTAGTAAAAAATATGACCGTTTTTATTTCATTGATTTTAATTTTGCGAGGGTTTACTGAAATGGGCCTTTTTTCCATCTTTAAAAGCCCATAACTTGGTCAAAATGACTCGGATTTCGATATGGCATACCTCTATGGGCTTGAGGAATGATTATGTTGTTATCTGCACTAAAATATATAACTTTAAATGTAGAAAAAAATATGACGGTTTTTATGTCATTGACTTTAATTTTGAGAATGTTTACTGAAATGGGCCTTCATTCTATCTTTAAAAGCCCATAACTTGGTCAAATGAACTCGGATTTCGATATGGCATGCCTTTATAGGCTTGTGGAATGATTATGTTGTTATCTGCATTAAAATATATCTCTTTAAAGGTAGTGCAAAATATAACCGTTTTAATGTCATTGATTTTAATTTTGCGAAAGTATACTGAAATGGGCCTTCTTTCCATCTTTAAAAGCCAATAGCTTGGTCAAATGAACTCGTATTTCGATATGGCATACCTTTAGGGGCTTGTGGAATGATTTTGTTGTTATCTGCATTAAAATATTTAAATTTAAAGGTATTAAAAAATATGACGGTTTTTATGTCATTAACTTTACTTTTGCGAAGGTTTACTGAAATGGGCCTTCTTTACATCTTTAAAAGTCCATGACTTGGTCAAATGAACTCGGATTTCGATATGGCATGCCTTTATAGGCTTGTGGAATGATTATGTTGTTATCTGAATGAAAATATATAACTTTAAAGGTAGTAAAAAATGTGACGGTTTTTATGTCATTGATTTTAACTTTGCAAAGGTTTACTGAAATGGACCTTCTTTCCATCTTTAAAGCCCATAACTCGGTCAAAAGGACTCGGATTTCGATATGGCATACCTCTATGGGCTTGTGGAATGCTTATGTTGTTATCTGCATTAAAATATATATCTTTAAAGGTAGTAAAAAATATGACCGTTTTTATGTCATTGATTATACCCGTTACTCGTAGAGTAAAAGGGTATACTAGATTCGTCGGAAAGTATGTAACAGGCAGAAGGAAGCGTTTCCGACCCCATAAAGTATATATATTCTTGATCAGGATCACTAGCCGAGTCGATCTAGCCATGTCCGTCTGTCCGTCTGTCCGTCTGTCCGTCTGACCGTCTGTCCGTCTGTCCGTCTGTCCGTCTGTCCGTCTGTCTGTCCGTCCGGATGAACGCTGAGATCTCGGAAACTATGAGAGCTAGGCTATTGAGATTTGGCGTACAGATTCCTGAGCTTCTTACGCAGAGCAAGTTTGTTTCAGTAGACTGCCACGCCCACTCTAACGCCCACAAACCGCCCAAAACTGTAACTCCTACAGTTTTTATGCTAGATAGAAAATTTTAACTGAAATGTATTTTTCTCATCAAAACCTATCGATTGACCTAAAAAAAAGTTTGCCACGCCCACTTAAACGCCCACAAACCGCGAAAACCTGTGACGCCCACAATTTGCATGCTAGATAAATAATTTTAACTGAAATGTATTGGTGTCGTCAATACCTATCGATTGATCCAAAAATAATTCTGCCACGCCCACTCTAACGCCCATAACGCTTAAATCTGTCTACCGCCGGTAGGTGGCGCATTTTAATTTCGCTTTGCTGCTTGCATATCTCCATTTCCCTTTGAGTAACGGGTATCTGATAGTCGAGGTACTCGACTATAGCGTTCTTCCTTGTTTTAATTTTGCAAAGGTTTACTGAAATGGGCCTTCTTTCCATCTTTAAAAGCCCATAACTTGGTCAAAAGGACTCGGATTTCGATATGGCATACCTCTATGGGCTTGTGGAATGATTATGTTGTTATCTGCATTAAAATATATAACTTAAAAGGTAGTAAAAAATATGACCGTTTTTATGTCATTGATTTTAATTTTGCAAAGGTTTACTGAAATGGGCCTTCTTTGCATCTTTGAAGCCCATAGCTTGGTCAAATGGACTCGGATCTCGATATGGCATACCTCTATGGGCTTGTGGAATGATTATGTTGTTATCTGCATTAAAATATATAACTTAAAAGGTAGTAAAAAATATGATCGTTTTTATGTCATTGATTTTAATTTTGCAAAGGTTTACTGAAATGGGTCTTCTTTCCATCTTTAATGCCCATAACTTGGTCAAAAGGACTCGAATTTCGATATGGCATACCTCTATGGGCTTGTGGAATGATTATGTTGTTATCTGCATTAAAATATATAACTTTAAAGGTAGTAAAAAATATGACCGTTTTTATGTCATTGATTTTAATTTTGTGAAGGTTTACTTAAATGGGCCTTCTTTACATCTTTAAAAGCCCATAAGTTAGTCAAATGAACTCGTATTTCGATATGGCATACCTTTACGGGCTTGTGGAATGATTATGTTGTTATCTGCATTAAAATATATAACTTTAAAGGTAGTAAAAAATATGACCGTTTTTATGTCATTGATTTTAATTTTGCGAGGGTTTACTGAAATGTGTCTTCTTTCCATCTTTAAAAGCCCATAACTTGGACAAAATGACTCGGATTTCGATATGGCATACCTCTATGGGCTTGAGGAATGATTATGTTGTTATCTGCATTAAAATATATGTAGGAAACAGGGATGGTCGCAAAATACCAGAAGAGCAAGCAATCAGAGAGACCAGGAGTGGTCGTCGTTTTTAATGATCCAGAGAGCGCGAGAGAGAATAAAACTCTAATAAAGTCAGTCGGTGCCAAGATCTCACGCGCTACGCATGCCAATAAGCATACCCTTTGTACATCATCAAATGTAACACTACAACTTAAGTTTTTGTATTTCTGTTTCCAAATAATAATATAAAATAAACATTACACATAATAATTGAACACGTCGTTGTCCCAAGAACATTTGCATCACTGCGGAATTAATGGGGCCACAATTTTGGGGGCTCAACCGGGATAAATTTGGATCAAATACAAACTACAGTCATTAAACTAATAAGTTGTGAGTTTAAAAGTGGTATAAACTTGTGCATTGCGGTGGTAGTAGCAGTTGCTAAAAATCAAAAATTGCTGCGCAATAGGAGACAAAAAATTAGCAAGAAACAGAAATGTTGCGAAATTCAATTTTTGCAACGCAAAAGAAATAGAAGAAAAACCGACTCAAAGGCAACTGGCGTAACAAAAAAGAGAGCGAAAAATCAGCGAGTACCGAGTCTGGGAGCAGCGCAAAAATTTTGTGGTGAACGTCAACCAGCGGAAGGCATCGTTGGCGGTGGTCATCTGGACACAAATTAAGGCGTGGAGCAGTTACGGTAACAGGCGGATCACAGAAGCTGTGCGTCAGGAGAACACAAGGAACCTGTGTTCAGGAGGCTGGTCAAGGCGAAGAAAGTGGTGTTCAAGAGGCTGGTCAAAGCGAAAGAAGCAGGCGTCAAGATAAAACAAGGAAGCGGTGTTCAAGAGGCTGGTCAAGGCTAAGGAACCGGTGTTCAGGAGGCTGGTCAAGACGAAGGAAGCTGGAACTGGTACAGGAGGAGATCGCCGAAGAAGGGGCAGGAAGATCTGGAGAAGTACCAATAGTTGGCGAGCAAAGAGAAGTCAATTTTGGAACTGTATTGGTGGTGAACTTTTGGCGGCTGGAAGACGAATTCAAAGCTGTATTTGTGAGGCAGCGAGTACATCATTCTGGAGCTGTATGTGTGAGACAGCAGACGGTTCGTTCTGATGAAATTCTTGGTGAGTGGCAGAAAAATTGGCTGAAGGCGTCAAGAGGACAAGAATTCAGGCAATTTTGGATGGCGAAAATTAACTAAGAAAAGAGCGGCGAGACGAATTCCAACAACAAGAAGAGAGTCAAGAAGTACTTTCGTATATAACGTAGCAAATTTCAAGCAGGGCATAAAGCTGTTGATTTAACGTAACGTATACCGTAAAGCAGTAATTTGGCTGTGTATTTTATATTTGATATTACTGCTTATCTATATATATCTATATTACTATATCTATATTACTCCTATATTGTATAAGTATATTTAAGTTTCAATATGAACAAGCAAGAGGTTTTGGCACTGCTTGTAGCAGATTTACGCGAAAAGTTAACAGAGCTGGGACTCAGCACAAATGGAAGAAAACCTGAGTTGCAAAATAGACTGCTTGCTCACTATGGTTTGCAAGCTGATGAAGACAATGAAGGCATCGAAGTGGATGAGGATGATGAGGGCTCTTTCGAAAGCGTACATTCCAATAATATGCAGGCAGGTGGTAGGTCCGAAAGAAATGCAGTCGTAGAAGGGCAGAACCTTCAGACAGTAAATTCAGCTTCAGGTAGGTCGTGGTTTACATTGAAGGATGTGGAGGGAAGTGTGTCACAGTTTTCAGGAACTAATTCACCTGACATTAATCAGTGGATTGAGGAACTAGAAGAGTGTGCACTGACGGTGGAATGGAGCCAATTACAGATCTTTATTTTTGCTAAACAATTGCTCAGTGGAGCGGCCAAACTTTTTGTCCGTAGTCAGCGAGATGTTCGGGATTGGAGATCGTTGAAAAACATATTGCTCGACGAATTCGGTGTGAGGGTGTCATCAGCAGAGGTTCATCGTAGACTTGGCAAACGGCAGCAAAAGAAAACTGAATCGTTGCATGAGTACCTCTACGCGTTAATGGAATTGGCAAAGCCAATTGATCTTGATGACGAGAGCTTGATCGAATACTTTATCGACGGTATTCCAGACTCCAAGGTGAACAAGGCTTTACTCTACCAAGCAAAAAGCATGAGACAGTTGAAAGTACAAATAGAGGCATATCAGAAGATGCGAGGATCAGGAAAACAAGTTAGGTATGACAATCATTTCAATAAAGGTGAGAAAGAGTCAGTAAAGGCAGTGGAAAAAGTTAGGAAATGTTTCAACTGTGGAGACGAGGGTCATATCAAACGAGATTGCCCAAAGAGGGACTACAAATGCTTCAGATGCAACCAGCCAGGACACAGAGCAGCTCAGTGCAAGGTCGAAATGGTAGCGAAGCAGGAAAAGACAACAAATCTTGTACAGATGGAAGGCAGGGCGATGCCAACAAGCACGTTTACGTCTTTGGGACTGGAGTTGAAGTACATTTCGTTCGGAAAAGTTATCTTTAAAGGGTTGATAGATACGGGAGCGGATTTGTGTTTAATGCGGCGCAGTATTTTCTTAAAGCTTGGAGTAGATAAATTGACAGGTGACCAAAAATGTTTGACTGGAATAGGAGAAAGCCAGATTGTGACTTTTGGAAGTCTGACAATTCCAGTGCAGATTGATGGTATTAACTTCAGGTAGAGTTCCACATCATATCGGACGAGGACATGGCTTTTGAAGCTATTTTGGGTCGAACTCTCTTAGACAGCGTTGATATGAAGATAACCAAAAACGGAACAGAACTGGTTCGCAGAGCAGAGAGTCAGGTGGTCACAGCACAAAAGCGCTACGTTCAAGAACAAGGCAGAAGTTCATGCACAGAGTTGTTGGCTGAGTTTGGGAGCTTGTGTATGATCACTTTAGAGCAGACAGAAACTAAGAAAGATATAGAACTATCTCACTTGCCACACTCTCAGAGAGGTATCGTGAAGCGGATGATAGACGAATACAAGCCGAAGAGAAATATTCAGTGCCCTGTCGAGATGAAGATTATACTCACTGATGAATCTCCAGTATTTCAACATCCTCGACGTATTCCTTACACCGAACAGAAGGTAGTAGATGCGCAGGTTCAAGAGTGGCTCGAACAGAATATTATCAAGCCGAGTACTTCAGAGTTCGCTTCTCCGATCGTACTTGTAGCAAAAAAGAACGGACAGAAACGGTTGTGTTGCGATTACCGCAAATTGAACGAGAAAATTGTGAGGGATAACTTTCCAATGGTACAAATGGACAGCGTTATAGAGAAGTTACAGGGCGCGAGGATTTTCACAACACTAGATTTAACAAACGGCTATTTTCATGTACCAGTCGAAGTTGACTCACAAAAGTATACTTCATTTGTTACACAGAATGGACAATTCGAGTTCTTGTATGTGCCCTTTGGCATTTCAAACTCACCGGCAGTTTTTACCCGTTTTATAATGGCAGTTCTTAGGGACCTTATTAATAACGGTGACGCAGTTGTCTACATGGATGACATTATCATCCCTAGCAAGGACGTTGTTCAAGGAGTGGAAAAGCTCGAGAAAGTGCTTCGAGTAGCAGAGCAGCATGGGTTGAAGATCAACTGGACTAAGTGTCAAATCTTACAGAGCAGGGTAGATTTCCTCGGATACATTATCGAAAACGGTTCGATCACACCCAGTGATGAAAAAACTCAGGCGGTAGCACATTTTCCCATACCCACTGATCGTAAGGCTATACAGCGATTTCTTGGATTGACATCGTATTTTAGGAAGTTCGTAGATGGGTACGCGGTTATAGCAAAGCCGTTGTCAGATTTGCTGAGGAAGGATGTCAAATTTGAGTTCAGAGAATTGCAGCAGGTAGCATTCGAGCAATTAAAGGCAGCATTGACTAGGAAACCAGTTTTGAAGCTGTACAATCCTAAATTGACCACAGAGATACACACGGATGCGTCTAAGTTTGGTTTTGGCGCAGTCCTTCTACAAAAGGATCCAGAAGACAGTCAGTTGCACCCCGTCATGTACATGAGTCGGAAAACCAAACCATGTGCTGGAGGTGCTAGCAGTCATCGCAGCACTGACCAAATGGCGTGTATATGTCTTGGGAACGAAATTCAAAATAATCACTGATTGTAATGCGTTCGCCATGACGATGAAAAAGAAAGAAGTTCCATTACGAGTAGCTAGGTGGGCAATGTTTTTGCAAGATTACGACTACGAGATAGAGCATCGATCAGGAACAAAAATGAGGCACGTGGATGCACTTAGCAGAGTTACTTGTTTTGTATTGACAGAGAGTGTGATGCACAAATTGAAGGAAGCTCAGATGGCAGACGTGTGGACAAATGCAGTTCGTAGTTTGGTGGAAGATAAGGGACATGAGGATTACTACATTGCCAATCAGATTTTGTTCAAAGACCCAGACCGAGAGCTAATAGTAGTTCCATCCCAAATGGAGACTGAAATCATTCAAATTGCTCACAGACAAGGCCATTTTTCGGCGAAAAAAACCCAAGATCTTGTGGAGAAATCTTATTTCATACCAAATCTTAGGGATAAAGTTTCCAGAGTAGTAGGCAGCTGTGTGGAATGCATTTTGGTAAACGCAAAATCGGGAAAACAGGAAGGTTATCTGAATCCTATCGATAAGGGAGACAAACCGTTAGTCACTTATCACATAGATCACGTGGGGCCGATGGAGATCACCAAGAAAAGGTACAATCACATCCTAGTTGTCGTTGATGCATTTTCGAAATTTGTCTGGTTGTATCCGACACGCAGTACCGGAGTCGAAGAAGTGCTTAATTGCCTGGACAGGCAGGCCGTATCCTTTGGTAATCCCTTCAGGATCGTATCAGACCGTGGTGCAGCGTTCACTTCACACTTATTTAAGGAATACTGCGACAAACAAAAGATCCAGCACTTATTAATCACTACAGAAGTACCTCGTGGCAACGGACAGGTCGAAAGAATGCATAAAATCGTTGTGCCAATGTTGTCGAAGATGAGCTTAGAGAATCCTGGAAATTGGTACAAGCATGTGGGTAGAGTGCAGCAATTGATCAACAATATCGAGCCTAGGAGCACAAAAGTAACCCCATTCAAGCTGTTAACAGGTGTTGACATGCGTGTGGTAGACATAGCAGGACTTAAAGAGCAGGTACAGCAGTATTTGGTAGAAGAGTTAAACCACGAGAGAGATCAGTTACGCAAAAAAGCCCGAGAAAACATTCAAGCTCTTCAGGAGGAAAACAAGCGATCTTTTGATTTGAAAAGAAAGGGTGAGAAGCGTTACAAGGTAAACGATTTAGTTGCGATCAGGCGTACCCAGTACGGAGTGGGCCTAAAGCTAAAGGGAAAGTATCTTGGACCATAAAACATAGTTGAGATTCACAATCATGGCAGGTATGATGTAGAGAAAGTTGGAGATAGCGAAGGACCTTTGAAAACATCCACTGTGGCTGAGTTTATGAAGGAGTTCGGGACGAACACCACGTCAGGAGGGCCGAATGTAGGAAACAGGGATGGTCGCAAAATACCAGAAGAGCAAGCAATCAGAGAGACCAGGAGTGGTCGTCGTTTTTAATGATCCAGAGAGCGCGAGAGAGAATAAAACTCTAATAAAGTCAGTCGGTGCCAAGATCTCACGCGCTACGCATGCCAATAAGCATACCCTTTGTACAACATCAAATGTAACACTACAACTTAAGTTTTTGTATTTCTGTTTCCAAATAATAATATAAAATAAACATTACACATAATAATTGAACACGTCGTTGTCCCAAGAACATTTGCATCACTGCGGAATTAATAGGGCCACATATATAACTTTAAATGTAGAAAAAAATATGACGGTATTTATGTCATTGACTTTAGTTTTGAGAATGTTTACTAAAATGGGCCTTCTTTCTATCTTTAAAAGCCAATAACTTGGTCAAATGAACTCGGATTTCGATATGGCATAACTTTATAGGCTAGTGGAATGATTATGTTGTTATCTGCATTAAAATATATAACTTTAAAGGTAGTAAAAAATATGACCGTTTTTATGTCATTGATTTTAATTTTGCAAAGGTTTACTGAAATGGGCCTTCTTTCCATCTTTAAAGCCCATAGCTTGGTCAAAAGGACTCGGATTTCGATATGGCATACCTCTATGGGCTTGTGGAATGATTATGTTGTTATCTGCATTAAAATATATAACTTTAAATGTAGAAAAAAATATGACGGTATTTATGTCATTGCCTTTAATTTTGCAAAGGTTTACTGAAATGGGCCTTCTTTCCATCTTTAAAAGACCATAACTTGGTCAAAAGGAATCGAATTTCGATATGGCATACCTCTATGGGCTTGTGGAATGATTATGTTGTTATCTGCATTAAAATATATAACTTTAAAGGTAGTAAAAAATATGACGGTTTTTATGTCATTGATTTTAATTTTGCAAAGGCTTACTGAAATGGGCCTTCTCTTCATCTTTAAAAGCCAATAACTTGGTCAAATGAACTCGTATTTCCATATGGCATACCTCTATGGGCTTGTGGAATGATTATTTTGTTATCTGCATTAAAATATATAACTTTAAAGGTAGTAAAAAATATGACCGTTTTTATGTCATTGATTTTAATTTTGCAAAGGTTTTCTGAAATGGGCCTTCTTTCCATCTTTACAGCCCATAACTTGGTCAAAAGGACTCGAATTTCGATATGGCATACATCTATGGGCTTGTGGAATGATTATGTTGTTATCTGCACTCAAATATATAACTTTAAAGATAGTAAAAAATATGACGGTTTTTATGTCATTGATTTTAAATTTGCAAAGGTTTACTGAAATGGGCCTTCTTTCCATCTTTAAAGCCCAAAACTTGGTCAAAAGGACTCGGACTTCGAAATGACAAACCTCTATGGGCTCGTGGAATGATTATGTTGTTATCTGCATTAAAATATATAACTTTAAAGGTAGTAAAAAATATGACGGTTTTTATGTCATTGATTTTAATTTTGCAAAGGTTTACTGAAATGGGCCTTCTTTCCATCTTTAAAAGCCTATAATTTGGTCAAATGAACTCGGATTTCGATATGGCATACCTTTACGGGCTTGTGGAATGATTATGTTGTTATCTGCATAAAAATATATAACTTTAAAGGTAGTAAAAAATATGTCCGTTTTTATGTCAATGATTTTAATTTTGCGAAGGTTTACTGAAATGGGCCTTCTTTCCATCTTTAAAAGCCCATAACTTGGTCAAATGAACTCGGATTTCGATATGGCATACCTTTATAGGCTTGTGGAATGATTATGTTGTTATCTGCATTAAAATATATCTCTTTAAAGGTAGTAAAAAATATGACGGTTTTTATGTCATTGATTTTAATTTTGCAAAGGTTTACTGAAATGGGCCTTCTTTCCATCTTTAAAGCCCAAAACTTGGTCAAAAGGACTCGGATTTCGATATGGCATACCTCTATGGGCTTGAGGAATGATTATGTTGTTATCTGCACTAAAATATATCTCTTTAAAGGTAGTAAAAAATATGACGGTTTTTATGTCATTGATTTCAATTTTGCAAAGGTTTACTGAAATGGGCCTTCTTTCCATCTTTAAAGCACAAAACTTGGTCAAAAGGACTCGGATTTCGATATGGCATACCTCTATGGGCTTGAGGAATGATTATGTTGTTATCTGCACTAAAATATATAACTTTAAATGTAAAAAAAATATGACCGTTTTTATGTCATTGATTTTAATTTTGCGAAAGTATACTGAAATTGGCCTTCTTTCCATCTTTAAAAGCCAAGAGCTTGGTCAAATGAACTCGTATTTCGATATGGCATACCTTTAGGGGCTTGTGGAATGATTTTGTTGTTATCTGCATTAAAATATTTAAATTTAAAGGTATTAAAAAATATGACGGTTTTTATGTCATTAACTTTAATTTTGCGAAGGTTTACTGAAATGGGCCTTCTTTACATCTTTAAAAGTCCATGACTTGGTCAAATGAACTCGGATTTCGATATGGCATGCCTTTATAGGCTTGTGGAATGATTATGTTGTTATCGGCATTAAAATATATCTCTTTAAAGGTAGTAAAAAATATGTTCGTTTTGATGTCATTGATTTTAATTTTGCGAAAGTTTACTGAAATGGGCCTTCTTTCCATCTTTAAAAGCCCATAACTTGGTTAAATGAACTCGGATTTCGATATGGCATACCTCTATGGGCTTGTGGAATGATTATGTTGTTTCCTACATTAAAATATATAACTTTAAAGGTAGTAAAAAATATGACGGTTTTTATGTCATTGATTTTAATTTTGCAAAGGTTTACTGAAATGGGCCTTCTTTCCATCTTTAAAGTCCATATAGCATACCTTTATGGGCTTGTGGAATGCTTATGTTGTTATCTGCATTAAAATATATAACTTTAAAGGTAGTAAAAAATATGACCGTTTTTATGTCATTGATTTTATTTTTGGAAAGGTTTACTGAAAGGGCCTTCTTTCCATCTTTAAAGCCCATAGCTTGGTCAAAAGGACTAGGATTTCGATATGGCATACCTCTATGGGCTTGTGGAATGCTTATGTTGTTATCTGCATTAAAATATATAACTTTAAAGGTAGTACAAAATATGACCGTTTTTATGTCATTGATTTTAATTTTGCAAAGGTTTACTGAAATGGGCCTTCTTTCCATCTTTAATGCCCAAAACTTGGTCAAAAGGACTCGAATTTCGATATGGCATACCTCTATGGGCTTGTGGAATGATTATGTTGTTATCTGCATTAAAATATATAACTTTAAAGGTAGTACAAAATATGACCGCTTTTATGTCATTGATTTTAATTTTGCAATGGTTTACTGAAATGGGCCTTCTTTCCATCTTTAATACCCATAACTTGGTAAAAAGGACTCGAATTTCGATATGGCATACCTTTACGGGCTTGTGGAATGATTATGTTGTTATCTGCATTAAAATATATATTTTTAAAGGTAGTAAAAATTATGACCGTTTTTATGTCATTGATTTTAATTTTGCGAGGGTTTACTGAAATGTGTCTTCTTTCCATCTTTAAAAGCCCATAACTTGGTCAAAATGACTCGGATTTCGATATGGCATACCTCTATGGGCTTGAGGAATGATTATGTTGTTATCTGCATTAAAATATATAACTTTAAATGTAGAAAAAAATATGACGGTATTTATGTCATTGACTTTAATTTTGAGAATGTTTACTGAAATGAGCCTTCTTTCTATCTTTAAAAGCCCATAACTTGGTCAAATGAACTCGGATTTCGATATGGCATACCTTTATAGGCTTGTGGAATGATTATGTTGTTATCTGCATTAAAATATATAACTTTAAAGGTAGTAAAAAATATGACCGTTTTTATGTCATTGATTTTAATTTTGCAAAGGTTTACTGAAATGGGCCTTCTTTCCATCTTTAAAGCCCATAGTTTGGTCAAAAGGACTCGGATTTCGATATGGCATACCTCTATGGGCTTGTGGAATGATTATGTTGTTATCTGCATTAAAATATATAACTTTAAATGTAGAAAAAAATATGACGGTATTTATGTCATTGACTTTAATTTTGCAAAGGTTTACTGAAATGGGCCTTCTTTCCATCTTTAAAAGCCCATAACTTGGTCAAAAGGACTCGAATTTCGATATGGCATACCTCTATGGGCTTGTGGAATGATTATGTTGATATCTGCTTTAAAATATATAACTTTAAAGGTAGTAAAAAATATGACAGTTTTTATGTCATTGATTTTAATTTTGCAAAGGCTTACTGAAATGGGCCTTCTTTTCATCTTTAAAAGCCAATAGCTTGGTCAAATGAAATCGTATTTCCATATGGCATACCTCTATGGGCTTGTGGAATGATTATTTTGTTATCTGCATTAAAATAAATAACTTTAAAGGTAGTAAAAAATATGACCGTTTTTATGTCATTGATTTTAATTTTGCAAAGGTTTACTGAAATGGGCCTTCTTTCCATCTTTAAAGCCCATAACTTGGTCAAAAGGACTCGAATTTCGATATGGCATACCTCTATGGGCTTGTGGAATGATTATGTTGTTATCTGCACTAAAATATATAACTTTAAAGATCGTAAAATATATGACGGTTTTTATGTGACTGATTTTAATTTTGCAAAGGTTTACTGAAATGAGCCTTCTTTCCATCTTTAAAGCCCAAAACTTGGTCAAAAGGACTCGGATTTCAAAATGGCAAACCTCTATGGGCTTGTGGAATGATTATGTTGTTATCTGCATTAAAATATATAACTTTAAGGGTAGTAAAAAATATGACGGTATTTATGTCATTGACTTTAATTTTGCAAAGGTTTACTGAAATGGGCCTTCTTTCCATCTTTAAAAGCCCATAACTTGGTCAAAAGGACTCGAATTTCGATATGGCATACCTCTATGGGCTTGTGGAATGATTATGTTGATATCTGCATTAAAATATATAACTTTAAAGGTAGTAAAAAATATGACAGTTTTTATGTCATTGATTTTAATTTTGCAAAGGCTTACTGAAATGGGCCTTCTTTTCATCTTTAAAAGCCAATAGCTTGGTCAAATGAAATCGTATTTCCATATGGCATACCTCTATGGGCTTGTGGAATGATTATTTTGTTATCTGCATTAAAATAAATAACTTTAAAGGTAGTAAAAAATATGACCGTTTTTATGTCATTGATTTTAATTTTGCAAAGGTTTACTGAAATGGGCCTTCTTTCCATCTTTAAAGCCCATAACTTGGTCAAAAGGACTCGGATTTGCATATAGCATACCTCTATGGGCTTGTGAAATGCTTATGTTGTTATCTGCATTAAAATATATAACTTTAAAGGTAGTAAAAAATATGACCGTTTTTATGTCATTGATTTTAATTTTGTGAAGGTTTACTGAAATGAGCCTTCTTTCCATCTTTAAAGCCCATAACTTGGTCAAAAGGACTCGGATTTCGATATGGCATACCTCTATGGGCTTGTGGAATGATTATGTTGTTATCTGCATTAAAATATATAACTTTAATGGTAGTAAAAAATATGACGGTTTTTATGTCATTGATTTTAATTTTGCAAAGGTTTACTGAAATGGGCCTTCTTTCCATCTTTAAAAGCCTATAATTTGGTCAAATGAACTCGGATTTCGATATGGCATACCTTTACGGGCTTGTGGAATGATTATGTTGTTATCTGCATTAAAATATATAACTTTAAAGGTAGTTAAAAATATGACCGTTTTTATGTCATTGATTTTAATTTTGCAAAGGTTTACTGAAATGGGCCTTCTTTCCATCTTTAAAAGCCTATAATTTGGTCAAATGAACTCGGATTTCGATATGGCATACCTTTACGGGCTTGTGGAATGATTATGTTTATCTGCATAAAAATATATAACTTTAAATGTAGTAAAAAATATGTCCGTTTTTATGTCAATGATTTTAATTTTGCGAAGGTTTACTGAAATGGGCCTTCTTTCCATCTTTAAAAGCCCATAACTTGGTCAAATGAACTCGGATTTCGATATGGCATACCTTTATAGGCTTGTGGAATGATTATGTTGTTATCTGCATTAAAATATATCTCTTTAAAGGTAGTAAAAAATATGACGGTTTTTATGTCATTGATTTTAATTTTGCAAAGGTTTACTGAAATGGGCCTTCTTTCCATCTTTAAAGCCCAAAACTTGGTCAAAAGGACTCGGATTTCGATATGGCATACCTCTATGGGCTTGAGGAATGATTATGTTGTTATCTGCACTAAAATATATCTCTTTAAAGGTAGTAAAAAATATGACGGTTTTTATGTCATTGATTTCAATTTTGCAAAGGTTTACTGAAATGGGCCTTCTTTCCATCTTTAAAGCCCAAAACTTGGTCAAAAGGACTCGGATTTCGATATGGCATACCTCTATGGGCTTGAGGAATGATTATGTTGTTATCTGCACTAAAATATATAACTTTAAATGTAGAAAAAATATGACCGTTTTTATGTCATTGATTTTAATTTTGCAAAGGTTTACTGAAATGGGCCTTCTTTCCATCTTTAAAGCCCATAGCTTGGTCAAAAGGACTAGGATTTCGATATGGCATACCTTTATAGGCTTGTGGAATGATTATGTTGTTATCTGCATTAAAATATATCTCTTTAAAGGTAGTAAAAAATATGACGGTTTTTATGTCATTGATTTTAATTTTGCAAAGGTTTACTGAAATGGGCCTTCTTTCCATCTTTAAAGCCCAAAACTTGGTCAAAAGGACTCGGATTTCGATATGGCATACCTCTATGGGCTTGAGGAATGATTATGTTGTTATCTGCACTAAAATATATCTCTTTAAAGGTAGTAAAAAATATGACGGTTTTTATGTCATTGATTTCAATTTTGCAAAGGTTTACTGAAATGGGCCTTCTTTCCATCTTTAAAGCCCAAAACTTGGTCAAAAGGACTCGCATTTCGAAATGGCAAACCTCTATGGGCTTGTGGAATGATTATGTTGTTATCTGCATTAAAATATATAACTTTAAGGGTAGTAAAAAATATGACGGTATTTATGTCATTGACTTTAATTTTGCAAAGGTTTACTGAAATGGGCCTTCTTTCCATCTTTAAAGCCCATAGCTTGGTCAAAAGGACTAGGATTTCGATATGGCATACCTCTATGGGCTTGTGGAATGCTTATGTTGTTATCTGCATTAAAATATATAACTTTAAAGGTAGTAAAAAATATGACCGTTTTTATGTCATTGATTTTAATTTTGCAAAGGTTTACTGAAATGGGCCTTCTTTCCATCTTTAAAGCCCATAGCTTGGTCAAAAGGACTAGGATTTCGATATGGCATACCTCTATGGGCTTGTGGAATGATTATGTTGTTATCTGCATTAAAATATATAACTTTAAAGGTAGTACAAAATATGACCGTTTTTATGTCATTGATTTTAATTTTGCAAAGGTTTACTGAAATGGGCCTTCTTTCCATCTTTAATGCCCATAACTTGGTCAAAAGGACTCGAATTTCGATATGGCATACCTCTATGGGCTTGTGGAATGATTATGTTGTTATCTGCATTAAAATATATAACTTTAAAGGTAGTACAAAATATGACCGCTTTTATGTCATTGATTTTAATTTTGCAAAGGTTTACTGAAATGGGCCTTCTTTCCATCTTTAATACCCATAACTTGGTCAAAAGGACTCGAATTTCGATATGGCATACCTTTACGGGCTTGTGGAATGATTATGTTGTTATCTGCATTAAAATATATATTTTTAAAGGTAGTAAAAATTATGACCGTTTTTATGTCATTGATTTTAATTTTGCGAGGGTTTACTGAAATGTGTCTTCTTTCCATCTTTAAAAGCCCATAACTTGGTCAAAATGACTCGGATTTCGATATGGCATACCTCTATGGGCTTGAGGAATGATTATGTTGTTATCTGCATTAAAATATATAACTTTAAATGTAGAAAAAAATATGACGGTATTTATGTCATTGACTTTAATTTTGAGAATGTTTACTGAAATGAGCCTTCTTTCTATCTTTAAAAGCCCATAACTTGGTCAAATGAACTCGGATTTCGATATGGCATACCTTTATAGGCTTGTGGAATGATTATGTTGTTATCTGCATTAAAATATATAACTTTAAAGGTAGTAAAAAATATGACCGTTTTTATGTCATTGATTTTAATTTTGCAAAGGTTTACTGAAATGGGCCTTCTTTCCATCTTTAAAGCCCATAGTTTGGTCGAAAGGACTCGGATTTCGATATGGCATACCTCTATGGGCTTGTGGAATGATTATGTTGTTATCTGCATTAAAATATATAACTTTAAATGTAGAAAAAAATATGACGGTATTTATGTCATTGACTTTAATTTTGCAAAGGTTTACTGAAATGGGCCTTCTTTCCATCTTTAAAAGCCCATAACTTGGTCAAAAGGACTCGAATTTCGATATGGCATACCTCTATGGGCTTGTGGAATGATTATGTTGATATCTGCTTTAAAATATATAACTTTAAAGGTAGTAAAAAATATGACAGTTTTTATGTCATTGATTTTAATTTTGCAAAGGCTTACTGAAATGGGCCTTCTTTTCATCTTTAAAAGCCAATAGCTTGGTCAAATGAAATCGTATTTCCATATGGCATACCTCTATGGGCTTGTGGAATGATTATTTTGTTATCTGCATTAAAATAAATAACTTTAAAGGTAGTAAAAAATATGACCGTTTTTATGTCATTGATTTTAATTTTGCAAAGGTTTACTGAAATGGGCCTTCTTTCCATCTTTAAAGCCCATAACTTGGTCAAAAGGACTCGAATTTCGATATGGCATACCTCTATGGGCTTGTGGAATGATTATGTTGTTATCTGCACTAAAATATATAACTTTAAAGATCGTAAAATATATGACGGTTTTTATGTGACTGATTTTAATTTTGCAAAGGTTTACTGAAATGAGCCTTCTTTCCATCTTTAAAGCCCAAAACTTGGTCAAAAGGACTCGGATTTCGAAATGGCAAACCTCTATGGGCTTGTGGAATGATTATGTTGTTATCTGCATTAAAATATATAACTTTAAGGGTAGTAAAAAATATGACGGTATTTATGTCATTGACTTTAATTTTGCAAAGGTTTACTGAAATGGGCCTTCTTTCCATCTTTAAAAGCCCATAACTTGGTCAAAAGGACTCGAATTTCGATATGGCATACCTCTATGGGCTTGTGGAATGATTATGTTGATATCTGCATTAAAATATATAACTTTAAAGGTAGTAAAAAATATGACAGTTTTTATGTCATTGATTTTAATTTTGCAAAGGCTTACTGAAATGGGCCTTACTTTCATCTTTAAAAGCCAATAGCTTGGTCAAATGAAATCGTATTTCCATATGGCATACCTCTATGGGCTTGTGGAATGATTATTTTGTTATCTGCATTAAAATAAATAACTTTAAAGGTAGTAAAAAATATGACCGTTTTTATGTCATTGATTTTAATTTTGCAAAGGTTTACTGAAATGGGCCTTCTTTCCATCTTTAAAGCCCATAACTTGGTCAAAAGGACTCGGATTTGCATATAGCATACCTCTATGGGCTTGTGGAATGCTTATGTTGTTATCTGCATTAAAATATATAACTTTAAAGGTAGTAAAAAATATGACCGTTTTTATGTCATTGATTTTAATTTTGTGAAGGTTTACTGAAATGAGCCTTCTTTCCATCTTTAAAGCCCATAACTTGGTCAAAAGGACTCGGATTTCGATATGGCATACCTCTATGGGCTTGTGGAATGATTATGTTGTTATCTGCATTAAAATATATAACTTTAAGGGTAGTAAAAAATATGACGGTTTTTATGTCATTGATTTTAATTTTGCAAAGGTTTACTGAAATGGGCCTTCTTTCCATCTTTAAAAGCCTATAATTTGGTCAAATGAACTCGGATTTCGATATGGCATACCTTTACGGGCTTGTGGAATGATTATGTTGTTATCTGCATTAAAATATATAACTTTAAAGGTAGTTAAAAATATGACCGTTTTTATGTCATTGATTTTAATTTTGCGAAGGTTTACTGAAATGGGCCTTCTTTCCACCTTTAAAAGCCCATAACTTGGTCAAATGAACTCGGATTTCGATATGGCATACCTCTTTGGGCTTGTGGAATGATTATGTTGTTTCCTACATTAAAATATATAACTTTAAAGGTAGTAAAAAATATGACGGTTTTTATGTCATTGATTTTAATTTTGCAAAGGTTTACTGAAATGGGCCTTCTTTCCATCTTTAAAGCCCATAACTTGGTCAAAAGGACTCGGATTTGCATATAGCATACCTCTATGGGCTTGTGGAATGCTTATGTTGTTATCTGCATTAAAATATATAACTTTAAAGGTAGTAAAAAATATGACCGTTTTTATGTCATTGATTTTAATTTTGTGAAGGTTTACTGAAATGAGCCTTCTTTCCATCTTTAAAGCCCAAAACTTGGTCAAAAGGACTCGGATTTCGAAATGGCAAACCTCTATGGGCTTAAGGAATGATTATGTTGTTATCTGCATTAAAATATATAACTTTAAGGGTAGTAAAAAATATGACGGTATTTATGTCATTGACTTTAATTTTGCAAAGGTTTACTGAAATGGGCCTTCTTTCCATCTTTAAAAGCCTATAATTTGGTCAAATGAACTCGGATTTCGATATGGCATACCTTTACGGGCTTGTGGAATGATTATGTTGTTATCTGCATTAAAATATATAACTTTAAAGGTAGTTAAAAATATGACCGTTTTTATGTCATTGATTTTAATTTTGCAAAGGTTTACTGAAATGGGCCTTCTTTCCATCTTTAAAGCCCATAACTTGGTCAAAAGGACTCGAATTTCGATATGGCATACCTCTATGGGCTTGTGGAATGATTATGTTGTTATCTGCACTAAAATATATAACTTTAAAGATCGTAAAATATATGACGGTTTTTATGTGACTGATTTTAATTTTGCAAAGGTTTACTGAAATGAGCCTTCTTTCCATCTTTAAAGCCCAAAACTTGGTCAAAAGGACTCGGATTTCGAAATGGCAAACCTCTATGGGCTTGTGGAATGATTATGTTGTTATCTGCATTAAAATATATAACTTTAAGGGTAGTAAAAAATATGACGGTATTTATGTCATTGACTTTAATTTTGCAAAGGTTTACTGAAATGGGCCTTCTTTCCATCTTTAAAAGCCCATAACTTGGTCAAAAGGACTCGAATTTCGATATGGCATACCTCTATGGGCTTGTGGAATGATTATGTTGATATCTGCATTAAAATATATAACTTTAAAGGTAGTAAAAAATATGACAGTTTTTATGTCATTGATTTTAATTTTGCAAAGGCTTACTGAAATGGGCCTTCTTTTCATCTTTAAAAGCCAATAGCTTGGTCAAATGAAATCGTATTTCCATATGGCATACCTCTATGGGCTTGTGGAATGATTATTTTGTTATCTGCATTAAAATAAATAACTTTAAAGGTAGTAAAAAATATGACCGTTTTTATGTCATTGATTTTAATTTTGCAAAGGTTTACTGAAATGGGCCTTCTTTCCATCTTTAAAGCCCATAACTTGGTCAAAAGGACTCGGATTTGCATATAGCATACCTCTATGGGCTTGTGGAATGCTTATGTTGTTATCTGCATTAAAATATATAACTTTAAAGGTAGTAAAAAATATGACCGTTTTTATGTCATTGATTTTAATTTTGTGAAGGTTTACTGAAATGAGCCTTCTTTCCATCTTTAAAGCCCATAACTTGGTCAAAAGGACTCGGATTTCGATATGGCATACCTCTATGGGCTTGTGGAATGATTATGTTGTTATCTGCATTAAAATATATAACTTTAAGGGTAGTAAAAAATATGACAGTTTTTATGTGCATTAAAATATATAACTTTAAGGGTAGTAAAAAATATGACGGTTTTTATGTCATTGATTTTAATTTGGCAAAGGTTTACTGAAATGGGCCTTCTTTCCATCTTTAAAAGCCTATAATTTGGTCAAATGAACTCGGATTTCGATATGGCATACCTTTACGGGCTTGTGGAATGATTATGTTGTTATCTGCATTAAAATATATAACTTTAAAGGTAGTTAAAAATATGACCGTTTTTATGTCATTGATTTTAATTTTGCGAAGGTTTACTGAAATGGGCCTTCTTTCCACCTTTAAAAGCCCATAACTTGGTCAAATGAACTCGGATTTCGATATGGCATACCTCTTTGGGCTTGTGGAATGATTATGTTGTTTCCTACATTAAAATATATAACTTTAAAGGTAGTAAAAAATATGACGGTTTTTATGTCATTGATTTTAATTTTGCAAAGGTTTACTGAAATGGGCCTTCTTTCCATCTTTAAAGCCCATAACTTGGTCAAAAGGACTCGGATTTGCATATAGCATACCTCTATGGGCTTGTGGAATGCTTATGTTGTTATCTGCATTAAAATATATAACTTTAAAGGTAGTAAAAAATATGACCGTTTTTATGTCATTGATTTTAATTTTGTGAAGGTTTACTTAAATGGGCCTTCTTTACATCTTTAAAAGCCCATAACTTGGTCAAAAGGACTCGGATTTCGATATGGCATACCTCTATGGGCTTGTGGAATGATTATGTTGTTATCTGCATTAAAATATATAACTTTAAAGGTAGTAAAAAATATGACCGTTTTTATGTCATTGATTTTAATTTTGCAAAGGCTTACTGAAATGGGCCTTCTTTCCATCTTTAAAGCCCATAGCTTGGTCAAAAGGACTCGGATTTCGATATGGCATTCCTCTATGGGCTTGTGGAATGATTATGTTGTTGTCTGCATTAAAATATATAACTTTAAAGGTAGTACAAAATATGACCGTTTTTATGTCATTGATTTTAATTTTGCAAAGGTTTACTGAAATGGGCCTTCTTTTCATCTTTAATGCCCATAACTTGGTCAAAAGGACTCGAATTTCGATATGGCATACCTCTATGGGCTTGAGGAATGATTATGTTGTTATCTGCATTAAAATATATAACTTTAAAGGTAGTAAAAAATATGACCGTTTTTATGTCATTGATTTTAATTTTGTGAAGGTTTACTTAAATTCTATTATTTTGTTATCTGCATTAAAATAAATAACTTTAAAGGTAGTAAAAAATATGACCGTTTTTATGTCATTGATTTTAATTTTGCAAAGGTTTACTGAAATGGGCCTTCTTTCCATCTTTAAAGCCCATAACTTGGTCAAATGAATTCGGATTTCGATATGGCATACCTTTACGGGCTTGTGGAATGATTATGTTGTTATCTGCATAAAAATATATAACTTTAAAGGTAGTAAAAAATATGACCGTTTTTATGTCATTGATTTTAATTTTGCAAAGGTTTACTGAAATGGGCCTTCTTTCCACCTTTAAAAGCCCATAACTTGGTCAAATGAACTCGGATTTCGATATGGCATACCTTTATAGGCTTCTGGAATGATTATGTTGTTATCTGCATTAAAAGATATCTCTTTAAAGGTAGTACAACATATGACGGTTTTTATTTCATTGATTTTAATTTTGCAAAGGTTTACTGAAATGGGCCTTCTTTCCATCTTTAAAGCCCAAAACTTGGTCAAAAGGACTCGGATTTCGATATGGCATACCTCTATGGGCTTGAGAAATGATTATGTTGTTATCTGCACTAAAATATATCTCTTTAAAGGTAGTAAAAAATATGACGGTTTTTATGTCATTGATTTTAATTTTGCAAAGGTTTACTGAAATGGGCCTTCTTTCCATCTTTAAAGCCCAAAACCTGGTCAAAAGGACTCGGATTTCGATATGGCATACCTCTATGGGCTTGAGGAAATATTATGTTGTTATCTGCACTAAAATATATAACTTTAAATGTAGAAAAAAATATGACCGTTTTTATGTCATTGATTTTAATTTTGCGAAAGTATACTGAAATGGGCCTTCTTTCCATCTTTAAAAGCCAAGAGCTTGGTCAAATGAACTCGTATTTCGATATGGCATACCTTTAGGGGCTTGTGGAATGATTTTGTTGTTATCTGCATTAAAATATTTAAATTTAAAGGTATTAAAAAATATGACGGTTTTTATGTCAATAACTTTAATTTTGCGAAGGTTTACTGAAGTGGGCCTTCTATACATCTTTAAAAGTCCATGACTTGGTCAAATGGTAGTAAAAGTATGTTCGTTTTGATGTCATTGATTTTAATTTTGCGAAAGTTTACTGAAATGGGCCTTCTTTCCATCTTTAAAAGCCCATAACTTGGTCAAATGAACTCGGATTTCGATATGGCATACCTCTATGGGCTTGTGGAATGATTATGTTGTTTCCTACATTAAAATATATAACTTTAAAGGTAGTAAAAAATATGACGGTTTTTATGTCATTGATTTTAATTTTGCAAAGGTTTACTGAAATGGGCCTTCTTTCCATCTTTAAAGCCCATAACTTGGTCAAAAGGACTCGGATTTCCATATAGCTTACCTCTATGGGCTTGTGGAATGATTATTTTGTTATCTGCATTAAAATAAATAACTTTAAAGGTAGTAAAAAATATGACCGTTTTTATGTCATTGATTTTAATTTTGCAAAGGTTTACTGAAATGGGCCTTCTTTCCATCTTTAAAGCCCAAAACTTGGTCAAAAGGACTCGGATTTCGAAATGGCAAACCTCTATGGGCTTGTGGAATGATTATGTTGTTATCTGCATTAAAATATATAACTTTAAGGGTAGTAAAAAATATGACGGTATTTATGTCATTGACTTTAATTTTGCAAAGGTTTACTGAAATGGGCCTTCTTTCCATCTTTAAAAGCCCATAACTTGGTCAAAAGGACTCGGATTTGCATATAGCATACCTCTATGGGCTTGTGGAATGCTTATGTTGTTATCTGCATTAAAATATATAACTTTAAAGGTAGTAAAAAATATGACCGTTTTTATGTCATTGATTTTAATTTTGTGAAGGTTTACTGAAATGAGCCTTCTTTCCATCTTTAAAGCCCATACCTTGGTCAAAAGGACTCGGATTTCGATATGGCATACCTCTATGGGCTTGTGGAATGATTATGTTGTTATCTGCATTAAAATATATAACTTTAAGGGTAGTAAAAAATATGACGGTTTTTATGTCATTGATTTTAATTTTGCAAAGGTTTACTGAAATGGGCCTTCTTTCCATCTTTAAAAGCCTATAATTTGGTCAAATGAACTCGGATTTCGATATGGCATACCTTTACGGGCTTGTGGAATGATTATGTTGTTATCTGCATTAAAATATATATCTTTAAAGGTAGTAAAAAATATGACCGTTTTTATGTCATTGATTTTAATTTTGCAAAGGTTTACTGAAATGGGCCTTCTTTCCATCTTTAAAGCCCATAACTTGGTCAAAAGGACTCGGATTTGCATATAGCATACCTCTATGGGCTTGTGGAATGCTGATGTTGTTATCTGCATTAAAATATATAACTTTAAAGGTAGTAAAAAATATGACCGTTTTTATGTCATTGATTTTAATTTTGTGAAGGTTTACTTAAATGGGCCTTCTTTCCACCTTTAAAAGCCCATAACTTGGTTTACTGAAATGGGCCTTCTTTCCATCTTTAAAAGCCCATAACTTGGTCAAAAGGACTCGAATTTCGATATGGCATACCTCTATGGGCTTGTGGAATGATTATGTTGATATCTGCATTAAAATATATAACTTTAAAGGTAGTAAAAAATATGACAGTTTTTATGTCATTGATTTTAATTTTGCAAAGGCTTACTGAAATGGGCCTTCTTTTCATCTTTAAAAGCCAATAGCTTGGTCAAATGAAATCGTATTTCCATATGGCATACCTCTATGGGCTTGTGGAATGATTATTTTGTTATCTGCATTAAAATAAATAACTTTAAAGGTATTAAAAAATATGACCGTTTTTATGTCATTGATTTTAATTTTGCAAAGGTTTACTGAAATGGGCCTTCTTTCCATCTTTAAAGCCCATAACTTGGTCAAAAGGACTCGGATTTGCATATAGCATACCTCTATGGGCTTGTGGAATGCTTATGTTGTTATCTGCATTAAAATATATAACTTTAAAGGTAGTAAAAAATATGACCGTTTTTATGTCATTGATTTTAATTTTGTGAAGGTTTACTGAAATGAGCCTTCTTTCCATCTTTAAAGCCCATAACTTGGTCAAAAGGACTCGGATTTCGATATGGCATACCTCTATGGGCTTGTGGAATGATTATGTTGTTATCTGCATTAAAATATATAACTTTAAGGGTAGTAAAAAATATGACGGTTTTTATGTCATTGATTTTAATTTTGCAAAGGTTTACTGAAATGGGCCTTCTTTCCATCTTTAAAAGCCTATAATTTGGTCAAATGAACTCGGATTTCGATATGGCATACCTTTACGGGCTTGTGGAATGATTATGTTGTTATCTGCATTAAAATATATAACTTTAAAGGTAGTTAAAAATATGACCGTTTTTATGTCATTGATTTTAATTTTGCGAAGGTTTACTGAAATGGGCCTTCTTTCCACCTTTAAAAGCCCATAACTTGGTCAAATGAACTCGGATTTCGATATGGCATACCTTTATAGGCTTGTGGAATGATTATGTTGTTATCTGCATTAAAATATATAACTTTAAAGGTAGTAAAAAATATGACCGTTTTTATGTCATTGATTTTAATTTTGTGAAGGTTTACTGAAATGAGCCTTCTTTCCATCTTTAAAGCCCATAACTTGGTCAAAAGGACTCGGATTTCGATATGGCATACCTCTATGGGCTTGTGGAATGATTATGTTGTTATCTGCATTAAAATATATAACTTTAAGGGTAGTAAAAAATATGACGGTTTTTATGTCATTGATTTTAATTTTGCAAAGGTTTACTGAAATGGGCCTTCTTTCCATCTTTAAAAGCCTATAATTTGGTCAAATGAACTCGGATTTCGATATGGCATACCTTTACGGGCTTGTGGAATGATTATGTTGTTATCTGCATTAAAATATATAACTTTAAAGGTAGTAAACAATATGACCGTTTTTATGTCATTGATTTTAATTTTGCAAAGGTTTACTGAAATGGGCCTTCTTTCCATCTTTAAAGCCCATAACTTGGTCAAAAGGACTCGGATTTGCATATAGCATACCTCTATGGGCTTGTGGAATGCTTATGTTGTTATCTGCATTAAAATATATAACTTTAAAGGTAGTAAAAAATATGACCGTTTTTATGTCATTGATTTTAATTTTGTGAAGGTTTACTTAAATGGGCCTTCTTTACATCTTTAAAAGCCCATAACTTGGTCAAAAGGACTCGGATTTCGATATGGCATACCTCTATGGGCTTGTGGAATGATTATGTTGTTATCTGCATTAAAATATATAACTTTAAAGGTAGTAAAAAATATGACCGTTTTTATGTCATTGATTTTAATTTTGCAAAGGCTTACTGAAATGGGCCTTCTTTCCATCTTTAAAGCCCATAGCTTGGTCAAAAGGACTCGGATTTCGATATGGCATTCCTCTATGGGCTTGTGGAATGATTATGTTGTTGTCTGCATTAAAATATATAACTTTAAAGGTAGTACAAAATATGACCGTTTTTATGTCATTGATTTTAATTTTGCAAAGGTTTACTGAAATGGGCCTTCTTTTCATCTTTAATGCCCATAACTTGGTCAAAAGGACTCGAATTTCGATATGGCATACCTCTATGGGCTTGAGGAATGATTATGTTGTTATCTGCATTAAAGTATATAACTTTAAAGGTAGTAAAAAATATGACCGTTTTTATGTCATTGATTTTAATTTTGTGAAGGTTTACTGAAATGGGCCTTCTTTCCACCTTTAAAAGCCCATAACTTGGTCAAATGAACTCGGATTTCGATATGGCATACCTCTTTGGGCTTGTGGAATGATTATGTTGTTTCCTACATTAAAATATATAACTTTAAAGGTGGAAAAAAATATGACGGTTTTTATGTCATTGATTTTAATTTTGCAAAGGTTTACTGAAATGGGCCTTCTTTCCATCTTTAAAGCCCATAACTTGGTCAAAAGGACTCGGATTTGCATATAGCATACCTCTATGGGCTTGTGGAATGCTTATGTTGTTATCTGCATTAAAATATATAACTTTAAAGGTAGTAAAAAATATGACCGTTTTTATGTCATTGATTTTAATTTTGCGAGGGTTTACTGAAATGTGTCTTCTTTCCATCTTTAAAAGCCCATAACTTGGTCAAAATGACTCGGATTTCGATATGGCATACCTCTATGGGCTTGAGGAATGATTATGTTGTTATCTGCATTAAAATATATAACTTTAAATGTAGAAAAAAATATGACGGTATTTATGTCATTGACTTTAATTTTGAGAATGTTTACTGAAATGGGTCTTCTTTCTATCCTTAAAAGCCCATAACTTGGTCAAATGAACTCGGATTTCGATATGGCATACCTTTATAGGCTTTTGGAATGATTATGTTGTTATCTGCATTAAAATATATAACTTTAAAGGTAGTAAAAAATATGACCGTTTTTATGTCATTGATTTTAATTTTGCAAAGGTTTACTGAAATGGGCCTTCTTTCCATCTTTAAAGCCCATAGTTTGGTCAAAAGGACTCGGATTTCGATATGGCATACCTCTATGGGCTTGTGGAATGATTATGTTGTTATCTGCATTAAAATATATAACTTTAAATGTAGAAAAAAATATGACGGTATTTATGTCATTGACTTTAATTTTGCAAAGGTTTACTGAAATGGGCCTTCTTTCCATCTTTAAAAGCCCATAACTTGGTCAAAAGGACTCGAATTTCGATATGGCATACCTCTATGGGCTTGTGGAATGATTATGTTGATATCTGCATTAAAATATATAACTTTAAAGGTAGTAAAAAATATGACAGTTTTTATGTCATTGATTTTAATTTTGCAAAGGCTTACTGAAATGGGCCTTCTTTTCATCTTTAAAAGCCAATAGCTTGGTCAAATGAATTCGGATTTCGATATGGCATACCTTTACGGGCTTGTGGAATGATTATGTTGTTATCTGCATAAAAATATATAACTTTAAAGGTAGTAAAAAATATGACCGTTTTTATGTCATTGATTTTAATTTTGCGAAGGTTTACTGAAATGGGCCTTCTTTCCATCTTTAAAGCCCATAACTTGGTCAAATGAATTCGGATTTCGATATGGCATACCTCTATGGGCTTGTGGAATGATTATGTTGTTATCTGCATTAAAATATATAACTTTAAATGTAGAAAAAAATATGACGGTATTTATGTCATTGACTTTAATTTTGCAAAGGTTTACTGAAATGGGCCTTCTTTCCATCTTTAAAAGCCCATAACTTGGTCAAAAGGACTCGAATTTCGATATGGCATACCTCTATGGGCTTGTGGAATGATTATGTTGATATCTGCATTAAAATATATAACTTTAAAGGTAGTAAAAAATATGACAGTTTTTATGTCATTGATTTTAATTTTGCAAAGGCTTACTGAAATGGGCCTTCTTTTCATCTTTAAAAGCCAATAGCTTGGTCAAATGAATTCGGATTTCGATATGGCATACCTTTACGGGCTTGTGGAATGATTATGTTGTTATCTGCATAAAAATATATAACTTTAAAGGTAGTAAAAAATATGACCGTTTTTATGTCATTGATTTTAATTTTGCGAAGGTTTACTGAAATGGGCCTTCTTTCCATCTTTAAAGCCCATAACTTGGTCAAATGAATTCGGATTTCGATATGGCATACCTTTACGGGCTTGTGGAATGATTATGTTGTTATCTGCATAAAAATATATAACTTTAAAGGTAGTAAAAAATATGACCGTTTTTATGTCATTGATTTTAATTTTGCGAAGGTTTACTGAAATGGGCCTTCTTTCCATCCTTAAAAGCCCATAACTTGGTCAAATGAACTCGGATTTCGATATGGCATACCTTTATAGGCTTGTGGAATGATTATGTTGTTATCTGCATTAAAATATATCTCTTTAAAGGTAGTACAACATATGACGGTTTTTATTTCATTGATTTCAATTTTGCAAAGGTTTACTGAAATGGGCCTTCTTTCCATCTTTAAAGCCCAAAACTTGGTCAAAAGGACTCGGATTTCGATATGGCATACCTCTATGGGCTTGAGAAATGATTATGTTGTTATCTGCACTAAAATATATCTCTTTAAAGGTAGTAAAAAATATGACGGTTTTTATGTCATTGATTTTAATTTTGCAAAGGTTTACTGAAATGGGCCTTCTTTCCATCTTTAAAGCCCAAAACTTGGTCAAAAGGACTCGGATTTCGATATGGCATACCTCTATGGGATTGAGGAATGATTATGTTGTTATCTGCACTAAAATATATAACTTTAAATGTAGAAAAAAATATGACCGTTTTTATGTCATTGATTTTAATTTTGCGAAAGTATACTGAAATGGGCCTTCTTTCCATCTTTAAAAGCCAAGAGCTTGGTCAAATGAACTCGTATTTCGATATGGCATACCTTTAGGGGCTTGTGGAATGATTTTGTTGTTATCTGCATTAAAATATTTAAATTTAAAGGTATTAAAAAATATGACGGTTTTTATGTCATTAACTTTAATTTTGCGAAGGTTTACTGAAATGGGCCTTCTTTACATCTTTAAAAGTCCATGACTTGGTCAAATGGTAGTAAAAGTATGTTCGTTTTGATGTCATTGATTTTAATTTTGCGAAAGTTTACTGAAATGGGCCTTCTTTCCATCTTTAAAAGCCCATAACTTGGTCAAATGAACTCGGATTTCGATATGGCATACCTCTATGGGCTTGTGGAATGATTATGTTGTTTCCTACATTAAAATATATAACTTTAAAGGTAGTAAAAAATATGACGGTTTTTATGTCATTGATTTTAATTTTGCAAAGGTTTACTGAAATGGGCCTTCTTTCCATCTTTAAAGCCCATAACTTGGTCAAAAGGACTCGGATTTCCATATAGCTTACCTCTATGGGCTTGTGGAATGCTTATGTTGTTATCTGCATTAAAATATATAACTTTAAAGGTAGTAAAAAATATGACCGTTTTTATGTCATTGATTTTAATTTTGCAAAGGTTTACTGAAATGGGCCTTCTTTCCATCTTTAAGAGCCCATAACTTGGTCAAAAGGACTCGGATTTCGATATGGCATACCTCTATGGGCTTGTGAAATGATTATGTTGTTATCTGCATTAAAATATATAACTTTAAAGGTAGTAAAAAATATGACCGTTTTTATGTCATTGATTTTAATTTTGCAAAGGTTTACTGAAATGGGCCTTCTTTTCATCTTTAAAAGCCAATAGCTTGGTCAAATGAAATCGTATTTCCATATGGCATACCTCTATGGGCTTGTGGAATGATTATTTTGTTATCTGCATTAAAATAAATAACTTTAAAGGTAGTAAAAAATATGACCGTTTTTATGTCATTGATTTTAATTTTGCAAAGGTTTACTGAAATGGGCCTTCTTTTCATCTTTAAAAGCCAATAGCTTGGTCAAATGAAATCGTATTTCCATATGGCATACCTCTATGGGCTTGTGGAATGATTATTTTGTTATCTGCATTAAAATAAATAACTTTAAAGGTAGTAAAAAATATGACCGTTTTTATGTCATTGATTTTAATTTTGCAATGGTTTACTGAAATGGGCCTTCTTTCCATCTTTAAAGCCCAAAACTTGGTCAAAAGGACTCGGATTTCCATATGGCATACCTCTATGGGCTTGAGGAATGATTATGTTGTTATCTGCACTAAAATATATAACTTTAAATGTAGAAAAAAATATGACCGTTTTTATGTCATTGATTTTAATTTTGCGAAAGTATACTGAAATGGGCCTTCTTTCCATCTTTAAAAGCCAAGAGCTTGGTCAAATGAACTCGTATTTCGATATGGCATACCTTTAGGGGCTTGTGGAATGATTTTGTTGTTATCTGCATTAAAATATTTTAATTTAAAGGTATTAAAAAATATGACGGTTTTTATGTCATTAACTTTAATTTTGCGAAAGTTTACTGAAATGGGCCTTCTTTCCATCTTTAAAAGCCCATAACTTGGTCAAATGAACTCGGATTTCGATATGGCATACCTCTATGGGCTTGGGGAATGATTATGTTGTTTCCTACATTAAAATATATAACTTTAAAGGTAGTAAAAAATATGACGGTTTTTATGTTATTGATTTTAATTTTGCAAAGGTTTACTGAAATGGGCCTTCTTTCCATCTTTAAAGCCCATAACTTGGTCAAAAGGACTCGGGTTTCCATATAGCTTACCTCTATGGGCTTGTGGAATGCTTATGTTGTTATCTGCATTAAAATATATAACTTTAAAGGTAGTAAAAAATATGACCGTTTTTATGTCATTGATTTTAATTTTGCAAAGGTTTACTGAAATGGGCCTTCTTTCCATCTTTAAGAGCCCATAACTTGGTCAAAAGGACTCGGATTTCGATATGGCATACCTCTATGGGCTTGTGGAATGATTATGTTGTTTCCTACATTAAAATATATAACTTTAAAGGTAGTAAAAAATATGACGGTTTTTATGTCATTGATTTTAATTTTGCAAAGGTTTACTGAAATGGGCCTTCTTTCCATCTTTAAAGCCCATAACTTGGTCAAAAGGACTCGGATTTCCATATAGCATACCTCTATGGGCTTGTGGAATGCTTATGTTGTTATCTGCATTAAAATATATAACTTTAAAGGTAGTAAAAAATATGACGGTTTTTATGTCATTGATTTTAATTTTGCAAAGGTTTACTGAAATGGGCCTTCTTTCCATCTTTAAAGCCCAAAACTTGGTCAAAAGGACTCGGATTTCGATATGGCATACCTCTATGGGATTGAGGAATGATTATGTTGTTATCTGCACTAAAATATATAACTTTAAATGTAGAAAAAAATATGACCGTTTTTATGTCATTGATTTTAATTTTGCGAAAGTATACTGAAATGGGCCTTCTTTCCATCTTTAAAAGCCAAGAGCTTGGTCAAATGAACTCGTATTTCGATATGGCATACCTTTAGGGGCTTGTGGAATGATTTTGTTGTTATCTGCATTAAAATATTTAAATTTAAAGGTATTAAAAAATATGACGGTTTTTATGTCATTAACTTTAATTTTGCGAAGGTTTACTGAAATGGGCCTTCTTTACATCTTTAAAAGTCCATGACATGGTCAAATGGTAGTAAAAGTATGTTCGTTTTGATGTCATTGATTTTAATTTTGCGAAAGTTTACTGAAATGGGCCTTCTTTCCATCTTTAAAAGCCCATAACTTGGTCAAATGAACTCGGATTTCGATATGGCATACCTCTATGGGCTTGTGGAATGATTATGTTGTTTCCTACATTAAAATATATAACTTTAAAGGTAGTAAAAAATATGACGGTTTTTATGTCATTGATTTTAATTTTGCAAAGGTTTACTGAAATGGGCCTTCTTTCCATCTTTAAAGCCCATAACTTGGTCAAAAGGACTCGGATTTCCATATAGCTTACCTCTATGGGCTTGAGGAATGCTTATGTTGTTATCTGCATTAAAATATATAACTTTAAAGGTAGTAAAAAATATGACCGTTTTTATGTCATTGATTTTAATTTTGCAAAGGTTTACTGAAATGGGCCTTCTTTCCATCTTTAAGAGCCCATAACTTGGTCAAAAGGACTCGGATTTCGATATGGCATACCTCTATGGGCTTGTGAAATGATTATGTTGTTATCTGCATTAAAATATATAACTTTAAAGGTAGTAAAAAATATGACCGTTTTTATGTCATTGATTTTAATTTTGCAAAGGTTTACTGAAATGGGCCTTCTTTTCATCTTTAAAAGCCAATAGCTTGGTCAAATGAAATCGTATTTCCATATGGCATACCTCTATGGGCTTGTGGAATGATTATTTTGTTATCTGCATTAAAATAAATAACTTTAAAGGTAGTAAAAAATATGACCGTTTTTATGTCATTGATTTTAATTTTGCAAAGGTTTACTGAAATGGGCCTTCTTTTCATCTTTAAAAGCCAATAGCTTGGTCAAATGAAATCGTATTTCCATATGGCATACCTCTATGGGCTTGTGGAATGATTATTTTGTTATCTGCATTAAAATAAATAACTTTAAAGGTAGTAAAAAATATGACCGTTTTTATGTCATTGATTTTAATTTTGCAATGGTTTACTGAAATGGGCCTTCTTTCCATCTTTAAAGCCCAAAACTTGGTCAAAAGGACTCGGATTTCCATATGGCATACCTCTATGGGCTTGAGGAATGATTATGTTGTTATCTGCACTAAAATATATAACTTTAAATGTAGAAAAAAATATGACCGTTTTTATGTCATTGATTTTAATTTTGCGAAAGTATACTGAAATGGGCCTTCTTTCCATCTTTAAAAGCCAAGAGCTTGGTCAAATGAACTCGTATTTCGATATGGCATACCTTTAGGGGCTTGTGGAATGATTTTGTTGTTATCTGCATTAAAATATTTTAATTTAAAGGTATTAAAAAATATGACGGTTTTTATGTCATTAACTTTAATTTTGCGAAAGTTTACTGAAATGGGCCTTCTTTCCATCTTTAAAAGCCCATAACTTGGTCAAATGAACTCGGATTTCGATATGGCATACCTCTATGGGCTTGGGGAATGATTATGTTGTTTCCTACATTAAAATATATAACTTTAAAGGTAGTAAAAAATATGACGGTTTTTATGTCATTGATTTTAATTTTGCAAAGGTTTACTGAAATGGGCCTTCTTTCCATCTTTAAAGCCCATAACTTGGTCAAAAGGACTCGGGTTTCCATATAGCTTACCTCTATGGGCTTGTGGAATGCTTATGTTGTTATCTGCATTAAAATATATAACTTTAAAGGTAGTAAAAAATATGACCGTTTTTATGTCATTGATTTTAATTTTGCAAAGGTTTACTGAAATGGGCCTTCTTTTCATCTTTAAAAGCCAATAGCTTGGTCAAATGAAATCGTATTTCCATATGGCATACCTCTATGGGCTTGTGGAATGATTATTTTGTTATCTGCATTAAAATAAATAACTTTAAAGGTAGTAAAAAATATGACCGTTTTTATGTCATTGATTTTAATTTTGCAATGGTTTACTGAAATGGGCCTTCTTTCCATCTTTAAAGCCCAAAACTTGGTCAAAAGGACTCGGATTTCCATATGGCATACCTCTATGGGCTTGAGGAATGATTATGTTGTTATCTGCACTAAAATATATAACTTTAAATGTAGAAAAAAATATGACCGTTTTTATGTCATTGATTTTAATTTTGCGAAAGTATACTGAAATGGGCCTTCTTTCCATCTTTAAAAGCCAAGAGCTTGGTCAAATGAACTCGTATTTCGATATGGCATACCTTTAGGGGCTTGTGGAATGATTTTGTTGTTATCTGCATTAAAATATTTTAATTTAAAGGTATTAAAAAATATGACGGTTTTTATGTCATTAACTTTAATTTTGCGAAAGTTTACTGAAATGGGCCTTCTTTCCATCTTTAAAAGCCCATAACTTGGTCAAATGAACTCGGATTTCGATATGGCATACCTCTATGGGCTTGGGGAATGATTATGTTGTTTCCTACATTAAAATATATAACTTTAAAGGTAGTAAAAAATATGACGGTTTTTATGTTATTGATTTTAATTTTGCAAAGGTTTACTGAAATGGGCCTTCTTTCCATCTTTAAAGCCCATAACTTGGTCAAAAGGACTCGGGTTTCCATATAGCTTACCTCTATGGGCTTGTGGAATGCTTATGTTGTTATCTGCATTAAAATATATAACTTTAAAGGTAGTAAAAAATATGACCGTTTTTATGTCATTGATTTTAATTTTGCAAAGGTTTACTGAAATGGGCCTTCTTTCCATCTTTAAGAGCCCATAACTTGGTCAAAAGGACTCGGATTTCGATATGGCATACCTCTATGGGCTTGTGGAATGATTATGTTGTTTCCTACATTAAAATATATAACTTTAAAGGTAGTAAAAAATATGACGGTTTTTATGTCATTGATTTTAATTTTGCAAAGGTTTACTGAAATGGGCCTTCTTTCCATCTTTAAAGCCCATAACTTGGTCAAAAGGACTCGGATTTCCATATAGCATACCTCTATGGGCTTGTGGAATGCTTATGTTGTTATCTGCATTAAAATATATAACTTTAAAGGTAGTAAAAAATATGACGGTTTTTATGTCATTGATTTTAATTTTGCAAAGGTTTACTGAAATGGGCCTTCTTTCCATCTTTAAAGCCCAAAACTTGGTCAAAAGGACTCGGATTTCGATATGGCATACCTCTATGGGATTGAGGAATGATTATGTTGTTATCTGCACTAAAATATATAACTTTAAATGTAGAAAAAAATATGACCGTTTTTATGTCATTGATTTTAATTTTGCGAAAGTATACTGAAATGGGCCTTCTTTCCATCTTTAAAAGCCAAGAGCTTGGTCAAATGAACTCGTATTTCGATATGGCATACCTTTAGGGGCTTGTGGAATGATTTTGTTGTTATCTGCATTAAAATATTTAAATTTAAAGGTATTAAAAAATATGACGGTTTTTATGTCATTAACTTTAATTTTGCGAAGGTTTACTGAAATGGGCCTTCTTTACATCTTTAAAAGTCCATGACATGGTCAAATGGTAGTAAAAGTATGTTCGTTTTGATGTCATTGATTTTAATTTTGCGAAAGTTTACTGAAATGGGCCTTCTTTCCATCTTTAAAAGCCCATAACTTGGTCAAATGAACTCGGATTTCGATATGGCATACCTCTATGGGCTTGTGGAATGATTATGTTGTTTCCTACATTAAAATATATAACTTTAAAGGTAGTAAAAAATATGACGGTTTTTATGTCATTGATTTTAATTTTGCAAAGGTTTACTGAAATGGGCCTTCTTTCCATCTTTAAAGCCCATAACTTGGTCAAAAGGACTCGGATTTCCATATAGCTTACCTCTATGGGCTTGTGGAATGCTTATGTTGTTATCTGCATTAAAATATATAACTTTAAAGGTAGTAAAAAATATGACCGTTTTTATGTCATTGATTTTAATTTTGCAAAGGTTTACTGAAATGGGCCTTCTTTCCATCTTTAAGAGCCCATAACTTGGTCAAAAGGACTCGGATTTCGATATGGCATACCTCTATGGGCTTGTGAAATGATTATGTTGTTATCTGCATTAAAATATATAACTTTAAAGGTAGTAAAAAATATGACCGTTTTTATGTCATTGATTTTAATTTTGCAAAGGTTTACTGAAATGGGCCTTCTTTTCATCTTTAAAAGCCAATAGCTTGGTCAAATGAAATCGTATTTCCATATGGCATACCTCTATGGGCTTGTGGAATGATTATTTTGTTATCTGCATTAAAATAAATAACTTTAAAGGTAGTAAAAAATATGACCGTTTTTATGTCATTGATTTTAATTTTGCAAAGGTTTACTGAAATGGGCCTTCTTTTCATCTTTAAAAGCCAATAGCTTGGTCAAATGAAATCGTATTTCCATATGGCATACCTCTATGGGCTTGTGGAATGATTATTTTGTTATCTGCATTAAAATAAATAACTTTAAAGGTAGTAAAAAATATGACCGTTTTTATGTCATTGATTTTAATTTTGCAATGGTTTACTGAAATGGGCCTTCTTTCCATCTTTAAAGCCCAAAACTTGGTCAAAAGGACTCGGATTTCCATATGGCATACCTCTATGGGCTTGAGGAATGATTATGTTGTTATCTGCACTAAAATATATAACTTTAAATGTAGAAAAAAATATGACCGTTTTTATGTCATTGATTTTAATTTTGCGAAAGTATACTGAAATGGGCCTTCTTTCCATCTTTAAAAGCCAAGAGCTTGGTCAAATGAACTCGTATTTCGATATGGCATACCTTTAGGGGCTTGTGGAATGATTTTGTTGTTATCTGCATTAAAATATTTTAATTTAAAGGTATTAAAAAATATGACGGTTTTTATGTCATTAACTTTAATTTTGCGAAAGTTTACTGAAATGGGCCTTCTTTCCATCTTTAAAAGCCCATAACTTGGTCAAATGAACTCGGATTTCGATATGGCATACCTCTATGGGCTTGGGGAATGATTATGTTGTTTCCTACATTAAAATATATAACTTTAAAGGTAGTAAAAAATATGACGGTTTTTATGTCATTGATTTTAATTTTGCAAAGGTTTACTGAAATGGGCCTTCTTTCCATCTTTAAAGCCCATAACTTGGTCAAAAGGACTCGGGTTTCCATATAGCTTACCTCTATGGGCTTGTGGAATGCTTATGTTGTTATCTGCATTAAAATATATAACTTTAAAGGTAGTAAAAAATATGACCGTTTTTATGTCATTGATTTTAATTTTGCAAAGGTTTACTGAAATGGGCCTTCTTTCCATCTTTAAGAGCCCATAACTTGGTCAAAAGGACTCGGATTTCGATATGGCATACCTCTATGGGCTTGTGGAATGATTATGTTGTTATCTGCATTAAAATATATAACTTTAAAGGTAGTAAAAAATATGACCGTTTTTATGTCATTGATTTTAATTTTGCAAAGGTTTACTGAAATGGGCCTTCTTTTCATCTTTAAAAGCCAATAGCTTGGTCAAATGAAATCGTATTTCCATATGTCATACCCCTATGGGCTTGTGGAATGATTATTTTGTTATCTGCATTAAAATAAATAACTTTAAAGGTAGTAAAAAATATGACCGTTTTTATGTCATTGATTTTAATTTTGCAAAGGTTTACTGAAATGGGCCTTCTTTTCATCTTTAAAAGCCAATAGCTTGGTCAAATGAAATCGTATTTCCATATGGCATACCTCTATGGGCTTGTGGAATGATTATTTTGTTATCTGCATTAAAATAAATAACTTTAAAGGTAGTAAAAAATATGACCGTTTTTATGTCATTGATTTTAATTTTGCAAAGGTTTACTGAAATGGGCCTTCTTTCCATCTTTAAAGCCCATAACTTGGTCAAATGAACTCGGATTTCGATATGGCATACCTTTACGGGCTTGTGGAATGATTATGTTGTTATCTGCATAAAAATATATAACTTTAAAGGTAGTAAAAAATATGACCGTTTTTATGTCATTGATTTTAATTTTGCGAAGGTTTACTGAAATGGGCCTTCTTTCCATCTTTAAAGCCCAAAACTTGGTCAAAAGGACTCGGATTTCGATATGGCATACCTCTATGGGCTTGAGAAATGATTATGTTGTTATCTGCACTAAAATATATCTCTTTAAAGGTAGTAAAAAATATGACGGTTTTTATGTCGTTGATTTTAATTTTGCAAAGGTTTACTGAAATGGGCCTTCTTTCCATCTTTAAAGCCCAAAACTTGGTCAAAAGGACTCGGATTTCGATATGGCATACCTCTATGGGCTTGAGGAATGATTATGTTGTTATCTGCACTAAAATATATAACTTTAAATGTAGAAAAAAATATGACCGTTTTTATGTCATTGATTTTAATTTTGCGAAAGTATACTGAAATGGGCCTTCTTTCCATCTTTAAAAGCCAAGAGCTTGGTCAAATGAACTCGTATTTCGATATGGCATACCTTTAGGGGCTTGTGGAATGATTTTGTTGTTATCTGCATTAAAATATTTAAATTTAAAGGTATTAAAAAATATGACGGTTTTTATGTCATTAACTTTAATTTTGCGAAGGTTTACTGAAATGGGCCTTCTTTACATCTTTAAAAGTCCATGACTTGGTCAAATGGTAGTAAAAAATATGTTCGTTTTGATGTCATTGATTTTAATTTTGCAAAGGTTTACTGAAATGGGCCTTCTTTCCATCTTTAAGAGCCCATAACTTGGTCAAAAGGACTCGGATTTCGATATGGCATACCTCTATGGGATTGTGGAATGATTTTGTTGTTTTCTGCATTAAAATATTTAAATTTAAAGGTATTAAAAAATATGACGGTTTTTATGTCATTAACTTTAATTTTGCGAAGGTTTACTGAAATGGGCCTTCTTTACATCTTTAAAAGTCCATGACTTGGTCAAATGAACTCGGATTTCGATATGGCATGCCTTTATAGGCTTGTGGAATGATTATGTTGTTATCTGCATTAAAATATATCTCTTTAAAGGTAGTAAAAAATATTTTCGTTTTGATGTCATTGATTTTAATTTTGCGAAAGTTTACTGAAATGGGCCTTCTTTCCATCTTTAAAAGCCCATAACTTGGTCAAATGAACTCGGATTTCGATATGGCATACCTCTATGGGCTTGTGGAATGATTATGTTGTTTCCTACATTAAAATATATAACTTTAAAGGTAGTAAAAAATATGACGGTTTTTATGTCATTGATTTTAATTTTGCAAAGGTTTACTGAAATGGGCCTTCTTTCCATCTTTAAAGCCCATAACTTGGTCAAAAGGACTCGGATTTCCATATAGCATACCTCTATGGGCTTGTGGAATGCTTATGTTGTTATCTGCATTAAAATATATAAATTTAAAGGTAGTAAAAAATATAACCGTTTTTATGTCATTGATTTTAATTTTGCAAAGGTTTACTGAAATGGGCCTTCTTTCCATCTTTAAGAGCCCATAACTTGGTCAAAAGGACTCGGATTTCGATATGGCATACCTCTATGGGCTTGTGGAATGATTATGTTGTTATCTGCATTAAAATATATAACTTTAAGGGTAGTAAAAAATATGACCGTTTTTATGTCATTGATTTTAATTTTGCAAAGGTTTACTGAAATGGGCCTTCTTTCCATCTTTAAAGCCCATAGCTTGGTCAAAAGGACTCGGATTTCGATATGGCATACCTCTATGGGCTTGTGGAATGATTATGTTGTTATCTGCATTAAAATATATAACTTTAAAGGTGGTACAAAATATACCCCTTTTTATGTCATTGATTTTAATTTTGCAAAGGTTTACTGAAATGGGCCTTCTTTCCATCTTTAATGCCCATAACTTGGTCAAAAGGACTCGAATTTCGATATGGCATACCTCTATGGGCTTGAGGAATGATTATGTTGTTATCTGCATTAAAATATATAACTTTAAAGGTAGTAAAAAATATGACCGTTTTTATGTCATTGATTTTAATTTTGCAAAGGTTTACTGAAATGGGCCTTCTTTCCATCTTTAAAGCCCATAGCTTGGTCAAAAGGACTCGGATTTCGATATGGCATACCTCTATGGGCTTGTGGAATGATTATGTTGTTATCTGCATTAAAATATATAACTTTAAAGGTAGTAAAAAATATGACCGTTTTTATGTCATTGATTTTAATTTTGCAAAGGTTTACTGAAATGGGCCTTCTTTCCATCTTTAAAGCCCATAGCTTGGTCAAAAGGACTCGGATTTCGATATGGCATACCTCTATGGGCTTGTGGAATGATTATGTTGTTATCTCCATTAAAATATATAACTTTAAAGGTAGTAAAAAATATGACCGTTTTTATGTCATTGATTTTAATTTTGCGAGGGTTTACTGAAATGTGTCTTCTTTCCATCTTTAAAAGCCCATAACTTGGTCAAAATGACTCGGATTTCGATATGGCATACCTCTATGGGCTTGAGGAATGATTATGTTGTTATCTGCATTAAAATATATAACTTTAAATGTAGAAAAAAATATGACGGTATTTATGTCATTGACTTTAATTTTGAGAATGTTTACTGAAATGGGTCTTCTTTCTATCTTTAAAAGCCCATAACTTGGTCAAATGAACTCGGATTTCGATATGGCATACCTTTATAGGCTTGTGGAATGATTATGTTGTTATCTGCATTAAAATATATAACTTTAAAGGTAGTAAAAAATATGACCGTTTTTATGTCATTGATTTTAATTTTGCAAAGGTTTTCTGAAATGGGCCTTCTTTCCATCTTTAAAGCCCATATTTTGGTCAAAAGGACTCGGATTTCGATATGGCATACCTCTAAAGGCTTGTGGAATGATTATGTTGTTATCTGCATTAAAATATATAACCTTAAATGTAGAAAAAAATATGACGTTTATGTCATTGACTTTAATTTTGCAAAGGTTTACTGAAATGGGCCTTCTTTCCATCTTTAAAAGCCCATAACTTGGTCAAAAGGACTCGAATTTCGATATGGCATACCTCTATGGGCTTGTGGAATGATTATGTTGATATCTGCATTAAAATATATAACTTTAAAGGTAGTAAAAAATATGACAGTTTTTATGTCATTGATTTTAATTTTGCAAAGGCTTACTGAAATGGGCCTTCTTTTCATCTTTAAAAGCCAATAGCTTGGTCAAATGAAATCGTATTTCCATATGGCATACCTCTATGGGCTTGTGGAATGATTATTTTGTTATCTGCATTAAAATAAATAACTTTAAGAGTAGTAAAAAATATGACCGTTTTTATGTCATTGATTTTAATTTTGCAAAGGTTTACTGAAATGGGCCTTCTTTCCATCTTTAAGAGCCCATAACTTGGTCAAAAGGACTCGGATTTCGATATGGCATACCTCTATGGGCTTGTGGAATGATTTTGTTGTTATCTGCATTAAAATATTTAAATTTAAAGGTATTAAAAAATATGACGGTTTTTATGTCATTAACTTTAATTTTGCGAAGGTTTACTGAAATGGGCCTTCTTTCCATCTTTAAAGCCCATAACTTGGTCAAAAGGACTCGGATTTCCATATAGCATACCTCTATGGGCTTGTGGAATGCTTATGTTGTTATCTGCATTAAAATATATAACTTTAAAGGTAGTAAAAAATATGACCGTTTTTATGTCATTGATTTTAATTTTGCAAAGGTTTACTGAAATGGGCCTTCTTTCCATCTTTAAGAGCCCATAACTTGGTCAAAAGGACTCGGATTTCGATATGGCATGCCTTTATAGGCTTGTGGAATGATTATGTTGTTATCTGCATTAAAATATATCTCTTTAAAGGTAGTAAAAAATATGTTCGTTTTGATGTCATTGATTTTAATTTTGCGAAAGTTTACTGAAATGGGCCTTCTTTCCATCTTTAAAAGCCCATAACTTGGTCAAATGAACTCGGATTTCGATATGGCATACCTCTATAGGCTTGTGGAATGATTATGTTGTTTCCTACATTAAAATATATAACTTTAAAGGTAGTAAAAAATATGACGGTTTTTATGTCATTGATTTTAATTTTGCAAAGGTTTACTGAAATGGGCCTTCTTTCCATCTTTAAAGCCCATAACTTGGTCAAAAGGACTCGGATTTCCATATAGCATACCTCTATGGGCTTGTGGAATGCTTATGTTGTTATCTGCATTAAAATATATAACTTTAAAGGTAGTAAAAAATATGACCGTTTTTATGTCATTGATTTTAATTTTGCAAAGGTTTACTGAAATGGGCCTTCTTTCCATCTTTAAGAGCCCATAACTTGGTCAAAAGGACTCGGATTTCGATATGGCATACCTCTATGGGCTTGTGGAATGATTATGTTGTTATCTGCATTAAAATATATAACTTTAAAGGTAGTAAAAAATATGACCGTTTTTATGTCATTGATTTTAATTTTGCAAAGGTTTACTGAAATGGGCCTTCTTTCCATCTTTAAAGCCCATAGCTTGGTCAAAAGGACTCGGATTTCGATATGGCATACCTCTATGGGCTTGTGGAATGATTATGTTGTTATCTGCATTAAAATATATAACTTTAAAGGTAGTACAAAATATGACCGTTTTTATGTCATTGATTTTAATTTTGCAAAGGTTTACTGAAATGGGCCTTCTTTCCATCTTTAATGCCCATAACTTGGTCAAAAGGACTCGAATTTCGATATGGCATACCTCTATGGGCTTGAGGAATGATTATGTTGTTATCTGCATTAAAATATATAACTTTAAAGGTAGTAAAAAATATGACCGTTTTTATGTCATTGATTTTAATTTTGTGAAGGTTTACTTAAATGGGCCTTCTTTACATCTTTAAAAGCCCATAACTTAGTCAAATGAACTCGGATTTTTATATGGCATACCTTTACGGGTTTGTGGAATGATTATGTTGTTATCTGCATTAAAATATATAACTTTAAAGGTAGTAAAAAATATGACCGTTTTTATGTCATTGATTTTAATTTTGCGAGGGTTTACTGAAATGTGTCTTCTTTCCATCTTTAAAAGCCCATAACTTGGTCAAAATGACTCGGATTTCGATATGGCATACCTCTATGGGCTTGAGGAATGATTATGTTGTTATCTGCATTAAAATATATAACTTTAAATGTAGAAAAAAATATGACGGTATTTATGTCATTGACTTTAATTTTGAGAATGTTTACTGAAATGGGCCTTCTTTCTATCTTTAAAAGCCCATTACTTGGTCAAATGAACTCGGATTTCGATATGGCATACCTGTATAGGCTTGTGGAATGATTATGTTGTTATCTGCATTAAAATATATAACTTTAAAGGTAGTAAAAAATATGACCGTTTTAATGTCATTGATTTTAATTTTGCAAAGGTTTACTGAAATGGGCCTTCTTTCCATCTTTAAAGCCCATAGTTTGGTCAAAAGGACTCGGATTTCGATATGGCATACCTCTATGGGCTTGTGGAATGATTATGTTGTTGTCTGCACTAAAATATATAACTTTAAATGTAGAAAAAAATATGACGGTATTTATGTCATTGACTTTAATTTTGCAAAGGTTTACTGAAATGGGCCTTCTTTCCATCTTTAAAAGCCCATAACTTGGTGAAAAGGACTCGAATTTCGATATGGCATACCTCTATGGGCTTGTGGAATGATTATGTTGATATCTGCATTAAAATATATAATCTTAAAGGTAGTAAAAAATATGACAGTTTTTATGTCATTGATTTTAATTTTGCAAAGGCTTACTGAAATGGGCCTTCTTTTGATCTTTAAAAGCCAATAGCTTGGTCAAATGAAATCGTATTTCCATATGGCATACCTCTGTGGGCTTGTGGAATGATTATTTTGTTATCTGCATTAAAATAAATAACTTTAAGAGTAGTAAAAAATATGACCGTTTTTATGTCATTGATTTTAATTTTGCAAAGGTTTACTGAAATGGGCCTTCTTTCCATCTTTAAAGCCCATAACTTGGTCAAAAGGACTCGAATTTCGATATGGCATACCTCTACGGGCTTGTGGAATGATTATGTTGTTATCTGCACTAAAATATATAACTTTAAAGATAGTAAAAAATATGACGGTTTTTATGTCATTGATTTATATTTTGCAAAGGTTTACTGAAATGAGCCTTCTTTCCATCTTTAAAGCCCAAAACTTGGTCAAAAGGACTCGGATTTCGATATGGCATACCTCTATGGGCTTGTGGAATGATTATGTTGTTTCCTACATTAAAATATATAACTTTAAAGGTAGTAAAAAATATGACGGTTTTTATGTCATTGATTTTAATTTTGCAAAGGTTTACTGAAATGGGCCTTCTTTCCATCTTTAAAGCCCATAACTTGGTCAAAAGGACTCGGATTTCCATATAGCATACCTCTATGGGCTTGTGGAATGCTTATGTTGTTATCTGCATTAAAATATATAACTTTAAAGGTAGTAAAAAATATGACGGTATTTATGTCATTGACTTTAATTTTGCAAAGGTTTACTGAAATGGGCCTTCTTTCCATTTTTAAAAGCCCATAACTTGGTCAAAAGGACTCGAATTTCGATATGGCATACCTCTATGGGCTTGTGGAATGATTATGTTGATATCTGCATTAAAATATATAATCTTAAAGGTAGTAAAAAATATGACAGTTTTTATGTCATTGATTTTAATTTTGCAAAGGCTTACTGAAATGGGCCTTCTTTTCATCTTTAAAAGCCAATAGCTTGGTCAAATGAAATCGTATTTCCATATGGCATACCTCTATGGGCTTGTGGAATGATTATTTTGTTATCTGCATTAAAATAAATAACTTTAAGAGTAGTAAAAAATATGACCGTTTTTATGTCATTGATTTTAATTTTGCAAAGGTTTACTGAAATGGGCCTTCTTTCCATCTTTAAAGCCCATAACTTGGTCAAAAGGACTCGAATTTCGATATGGCATACCTCTACGGGCTTGTGGAATGATTATGTTGTTATCTGCACTAAAATATATAACTTTAAAGATAGTAAAAAATATGACGGTTTTTATGTCATTGATTTATATTTTGCAAAGGTTTACTGAAATGAGCCTTCTTTCCATCTTTAAAGCCCAAAACTTGGTCAAAAGGACTCGGATTTCGATATGGCATACCTCTATGGGCTTGTGGAATGATTATGTTGTTTCCTACATTAAAATATATAACTTTAAAGGTAGTAAAAAATATGACGGTTTTTATGTCATTGATTTTAATTTTGCAAAGGTTTACTGAAATGTGCCTTCTTTCCATCTTTAAAGCCCATAACTTGGTCAAAAGGACTCGGATTTCCATATAGCATACCTCTATGGGCTTGTGGAATGCTTATGTTGTTATCTGCATTAAAATATATAACTTTAAAGGTAGTAAAAAATATGACCGTTTTTATGTCATTGATTTTAATTTTGCAAAGGTCTACTGAAATGGGCCTTCTTTCCATCTTTAAGAGCCCATATCTTGGTCAAAAGGACTCGGATTTCGATATGGCATACCTCTATGGGCTTGTGGAATGATTATGTTGTTATCTGCATTAAAATATATAACTTTAAAGGTAGTAAAAAATATGACCGTTTTTATGTCATTGATTTTAATTTTGCAAAGGTTTACTGAAATGGGCCTTCTTTCCATCTTTAAAGCCCATAGCTTGGTCAAAAGGACTCGGATTTCGATATGGCATACCTCTATGGGCTTGTGGAATGATTATGTTGTTATCTGCATTAAAATATATAACCTTAAAGGTAGTACAAAATATGACCGTTTTTATGTCATTGATTTTAATTTTGCAAAGGTTTACTGAAATGGGCCTTCTTTCCATCTTTAATGCCCATAACTTGATCAAAAGGACTCGAATTTCGATATGGCATACCTCTATGGGCTTGAGGAATGATTATGTTGTTATCTGCATTAAAATATATAACTTTAAAGGTAGTAAAAAATATGACGGTTTTTATGTCATTGATTTTAATTTTGCAAAGGTTTACTGAAATGAGCCTTCTTTCCATCTTTAAAGCCCAAAACTTGGTCAAAAGGACTCGAATTTCGAAATGGCAAACCTCTATGGGCTTGAGGAATGATTATGTTGTTATCTGCATTAAAATATATAACTTTAAAGGTAGTAAAAAATATGACGGTTTTTATGTCATTGATTTTAATTTTGCGAGGGTTTACTTAAATGGGCCTTCTTTACATCTTTAAAAGCCCATAACTTAGTCAAATGAACTCGGATTTTGATATGGCATACCTCTATGGGCTTGTGGAATGATCATTTTGTTATCTGCATTAAAATAAATAACTTTAAGAGTAGTATAAAATATGACCGTTTTTATGTCATTGATTTTAATTTTGCAAAGGTTTACTGAAATGGGCCTTCTTTCCATCTTTAATGCCCATAACTTGGTCAAAAGGACTCGAATTTCGATATGGCATACCTCTATGGGCTTGAGGAATGATTATGTTGTTATCTGCATTAAAATATATAACTTTAAAGGTAGTAAAAAATATGACCGTTTTTATGTCATTGATTTTAATTTTGTGAAGGTTTACTTAAATGGGCCTTCTTTACATCTTTAAAAGCCCATAACTTAGTCAAATGAACTCGGATTTTTATATGGCATACCTTTACGGGTTTGTGGAATGATTATGTTGTTATCTGCATTAAAATATATAACTTTAAAGGTAGTAAAAAATATGACCGTTTTTATGTCATTGATTTTAATTTTGCGAGGGTTTACTGAAATGTGTCTTCTTTCCATCTTTAAAAGCCCATAACTTGGTCAAAATGACTCGGATTTCGATATGGCATACCTCTATGGGCTTGAGGAATGATTATGTTGTTATCTGCATTAAAATATATAACTTTAAAGGTAGTAAAAAATATGACCGTTTTTATGTCATTGATTTTAATTTTGCAAAGGTCTACTGAAATGGGCCTTCTTTCTATCTTTAAAAGCCCATTACTTGGTCAAATGAACTCGGATTTCGATATGGCATACCTGTATAGGCTTGTGGAATGATTATGTTGTTATCTGCATTAAAATATATAACTTTAAAGGTAGTAAAAAATATGACCGTTTTTATGTCATTGATTTTAATTTTGCAAAGGTTTACTGAAATGGGCCTTCTTTCCATCTTTAAAGCCCATAGTTTGGTCAAAAGGACTCGGATTTCGATATGGCATACCTCTATGGGCTTGTGGAATGATTATGTTGTTATCTGCACTAAAATATATAACTTTAAATGTAGAAAAAAATATGACGGTATTTATGTCATTGACTTTAATTTTGCAAAGTTTTACTGAAATGGGCCTTCTTTCCATCTTTAAAAGCCCATAACTTGGTCAAAAGGACTCGAATTTCGATATGGCATACCTCTATGGGCTTGTGGAATGATTATGTTGATATCTGCATTAAAATATATAATCTTAAAGGTAGTAAAAAATATGACAGTTTTTATGTCATTGATTTTAATTTTGCAAAGGCTTACTGAAATGGGCCTTCTTTTCATCTTTAAAAGCCAATAGCTTGGTCAAATGAAATCGTATTTCCATATGGCATACCTCTATGGGCTTGTGGAATGATTATTTTGTTATCTGCATTAAAATAAATAACTTTAAGAGTAGTAAAAAATATGACCGTTTTTATGTCATTGATTTTAATTTTGCAAAGGTTTACTGAAATGGGCCTTCTTTCCATCTTTAAAGCCCATAACTTGGTCAAAAGGACTCGAATTTCGATATGGCATACCTCTACGGGCTTGTGGAATGATTATGTTGTTATCTGCACTAAAATATATAACTTTAAAGATAGTAAAAAATATGACGGTTTTTATGTCATTGATTTATATTTTGCAAAGGTTTACTGAAATGAGCCTTCTTTCCATCTTTAAAGCCCAAAACTTGGTCAAAAGGACTCGGATTTCGATATGGCATACCTCTATGGGCTTGTAGAATGATTATGTTGTTTCCTACATTAAAATATATAACTTTAAAGGTAGTAAAAAATATGACGGTTTTTATGTCATTGATTTTAATTTTGCAAAGGTTTACTGAAATGGGCCTTCTTTCCATCTTTAAAGCCCATAACTTGGTCAAAAGGACTCGGATTTCCATATAGCATACCTCTATGGGCTTGTGGAATGCTTATGTTGTTATCTGCATTAAAATATATAACTTTAAAGGTAGTAAAAAATATGACGGTATTTATGTCATTGACTTTAATTTTGCAAAGGTTTACTGAAATGGGCCTTCTTTCCATCTTTAAAAGCCCATAACTTGGTCAAAAGGACTCGAATTTCGATATGGCATACCTCTATGGGCTTGTGGAATGATTATGTTGATATCTGCATTAAAATATATAATCTTAAAGGTAGTAAAAAATATGACAGTTTTTATGTCATTGATTTTAATTTTGCAAAGGCTTACTGATATGGGCCTTCTTTTCATCTTTAAAAGCCAATAGCTTGGTCAAATGAAATCGTCTTTCCATATGGCATACCTCTATGGGCTTGTGGAATGATTATTTTGTTATCTGCATTAAAATAAATAACTTTAAGAGTAGTAAAAAATATGACCGTTTTTATGTCATTGATTTTAATTTTGCAAAGGTTTACTGAAATGGGCCTTCTTTCCATCTTTAAAGCCCATAGCTTGGTCAAAAGGACTCGGATTTCGATATGGCATACCTCTATGGGCTTGTGGAATGATTATGTTGTTATCTGCATTAAAATATATAACCTTAAAGGTAGTACAAAATATGACCGTTTTTATGTCATTGATTTTAATTTTGCAAAGGTTTACTGAAATGGGCCTTCTTTCCATCTTTAATGCCCATAACTTGATCAAAAGGACTCGAATTTCGATATGGCATACCTCTATGGGCTTGAGGAATGATTATGTTGTTATCTGCATTAAAATATATAACTTTAAAGGTAGTAAAAAATATGACGGTTTTTATGTCATTGATTTTAATTTTGCAAAGGTTTACTGAAATGGGCCTTCTTTCCATCTTTAAAGCCCATAACTTGGTCAAAAGGACTCGGATTTCCATATAGCATACCTCTATGGGCTTGTGGAATGCTTATGTTGTTATCTGCATTAAAATATATAACTTTAAAGGTAGTAAAAAATATGACCGTTTTTATGTCATTGATTTTAATTTTGCAAAGGTCTACTGAAATGGGCCTTCTTTCCATCTTTAAGAGCCCATAACTTGGTCAAAAGGACTCGGATTTCGATATGGCATACCTCTATGGGCTTGTGGAATGATTATGTTGTTATCTGCATTAAAATATATAACTTTAAAGGTAGTAAAAAATATGACCGTTTTTATGTCATTGATTTTAATTTTGCAAAGGTTTACTGAAATGGGCCTTCTTTCCATCTTTAAAGCCCATAGCTTGGTCAAAAGGACTCGGATTTCGATATGGCATACCTCTATGGGCTTGTGGAATGATTATGTTGTTATCTGCATTAAAATATATAACCTTAAAGGTAGTACAAAATATGACCGTTTTTATGTCATTGATTTTAATTTTGCAAAGGTTTACTGAAATGGGCCTTCTTTCCATCTTTAATGCCCATAACTTGATCAAAAGGACTCGAATTTCGATATGGCATACCTCTATGGGCTTGAGGAATGATTATGTTGTTATCTGCATTAAAATATATAACTTTAAAGGTAGTAAAAAATATGACGGTTTTTATGTCATTGATTTTAATTTTGCAAAGGTTTACTGAAATGAGCCTTCTTTCCATCTTTAAAGCCCAAAACTTGGTCAAAAGGACTCGAATTTCGAAATGGCAAACCTCTATGGGCTTGAGGAATGATTATGTTGTTATCTGCATTAAAATATATAACTTTAAAGGTAGTAAAAAATATGACGGTTTTTATGTCATTGATTTTAATTTTGCGAGGGTTTACTTAAATGGGCCTTCTTTACATCTTTAAAAGCCCATAACTTAGTCAAATGAACTCGGATTTTGATATGGCGTACCTTAACGGGTTTGTGGAATGATTATGTTGTTATCTGCATTAAAATATATAACTTTAAAGGTAGTAAAAAATATGACCGTTTTTATGTCATTGATTTTAATTTTGCGAGGGTTTACTGAAATGTGTCTTCTTTCCATCTTTAAAAGCCCATAACTTGGTCAAAATGACTCGGATTTCGATATGGCATACCTCTATGGGCTTGAGGAATGATTATGTTGTTATCTGCATTAAAATATATAACTTTAAATGTAGAAAAAAATATGACGGTATATATATCATTGACTTTAATTTTGAGAATGTTTACTGAAATGGGCCTTCTTTCTATCTTTAAAAGCCCATAACTTGGTCAAATGAACTCGGATTTCGATATGGCATACCTTTATAGGCTTGTGGAATGATAATGTTGTTATCTGCATTAAGATATATAACTTTAAAGGTAGTAAAAAATATGACCGTTTTTATGTCATTGATTTTAATTTTGCAAAGGTTTACTGAAATGGGCCTTCTTTCCATCTTTAAAGCCCATAGTTTGGTCAAAAGGACTCGGATTTCGATATGGCATACCTCTATGGGCTTGTGGAATGATTATGTTGTTATCTGCACTAAAATATATAACTTTAAATGTAGAAAAAAATATGACGGTATTTATGTCATTGACTTTAATTTTGCAAAGGTTTACTGAAATGGGCCTTCTTTCCATCTTTAAAAGCCCATAACTTGGTCAAAAGGACTCGAATTTCGATATGGCATACCTCTATGGGCTTGTGGAATGATTATGTTGATATCTGCATTAAAATATATAACTTTAAAGGTAGTAAAAAATATGACAGTTTTTATGTCATTGATTTTAATTTTGCAAAGGCTTACTGAAATGGGCCTTCTTTTCATCTTTAAAAGCCAATAGCTTGGTCAAATGAAATCGTATTTCCATATGGCATACCTCTATGGGCTTGTGGAATGATTATTTTGTTATCTGCATTAAAATAAATAACTTTAAGAGTAGTAAAAAATATGACCGTTTTTATGTCATTGATTTTAATTTTGCAAAGGTTTACTGAAATGGGCCTTCTTTCCATCTTTAAAGCCCATAACTTGGTCAAAAGGACTCGAATTCGATATGGCATACCTCTACGGGCTTGTGGAATGATTATGTTGTTATCTGCACTAAAATATATAACTTTAAAGATAGTAAAAAATATGACGGTTTTTATGTCATTGATTTATATTTTGCAAAGGTTTACTGAAATGAGCCTTCTTTCCATCTTTAAAGCCCAAAACTTGGTCAAAAGGACTCGGATTTCGATATGGCATACCTCTATGGGCTTGTGGAATGATTATGTTGTTTCCTACATTAAAATATATAACTTCAAAGGTAGTAAAAAATATGACGGTTTTTATGTCATTGATTTTAATTTTGCAAAGGTTTACTGAAATGGGCCTTCTTTCCATCTTTAAAGCCCATAACTTGGTCAAAAGGACTCGGATTTCCATATAGCATACCTCTATGGGCTTGTGGAATGCTTATGTTGTTATCTGCATTAAAATATATAACTTTAAAGGTAGTAAAAAATATGACCGTTTTTATGTCATTGATTTTAATTTTGCAAAGGTCTACTGAAATGGGCCTTCTTTCCATCTTTAAGAGCCCATAACTTGGTCAAAAGGACTCGGATTTCGATATGGCATACCTCTATGGGCTTGTGGAATGATTATGTTGTTATCTGCATTAAAATATATAACCTTAAAGGTAGTACAAAATATGACCGTTTTTATGTCATTGATTTTAATTTTGCAAAGGTTTACTGAAATGGGCCTTCTTTCCATCTTTAATGCCCATAACTTGATCAAAAGGACTCGAATTTCGATATGGCATACCTCTATGGGCTTGAGGAATGATTATGTTGTTATCTGCATTAAAATATATAACTTTAAAGGTAGTAAAAAATATGACGGTTTTTATGTCATTGATTTTAATTTTGCAAAGGTTTACTGAAATGAGCCTTCTTTCCATCTTTAAAGCCCAAAACTTGGTCAAAAGGACTCGAATTTCGAAATGGCAAACCTCTATGGGCTTGAGGAATGATTATGTTGTTATCTGCATTAAAATATATAACTTTAAAGGTAGTAAAAAATATGACGGTTTTTATGTCATTGATTTTAATTTTGCGAGGGTTTACTTAAATGGGCCTTCTTTACATCTTTAAAAGCCCATAACTTAGTCAAATGAACTCGGATTTTGATATGGCGTACCTTAACGGGTTTGTGGAATGATTATGTTGTTATCTGCATTAAAATATATAACTTTAAAGGTAGTAAAAAATATGACCGTTTTTATGTCATTGATTTTAATTTTGCGAGGGTTTACTGAAATGTGTCTTCTTTCCATCTTTAAAAGCCCATAACTTGGTCAAAATGACTCGGATTTCGATATGGCATACCTCTATGGGCTTGAGGAATGATTATGTTGTTATCTGCATTAAAATATATAACTTTAAATGTAGAAAAAAATATGACGGTATATATATCATTGACTTTAATTTTGAGAATGTTTACTGAAATGGGCCTTCTTTCTATCTTTAAAAGCCCATAACTTGGTCAAATGAACTCGGATTTCGATATGGCATACCTTTATAGGCTTGTGGAATGATAATGTTGTTATCTGCATTAAGATATATAACTTTAAAGGTAGTAAAAAATATGACCGTTTTTATGTCATTGATTTTAATTTTGCAAAGGTTTACTGAAATGGGCCTTCTTTCCATCTTTAAAGCCCATAGTTTGGTCAAAAGGACTCGGATTTCGATATGGCATACCTCTATGGGCTTGTGGAATGATTATGTTGTTATCTGCACTAAAATATATAACTTTAAATGTAGAAAAAAATATGACGGTATTTATGTCATTGACTTTAATTTTGCAAAGGTTTACTGAAATGGGCCTTCTTTCCATCTTTAAAAGCCCATAACTTGGTCAAAAGGACTCGAATTTCGATATGGCATACCTCTATGGGCTTGTGGAATGATTATGTTGATATCTGCATTAAAATATATAACTTTAAAGGTAGTAAAAAATATGACAGTTTTTATGTCATTGATTTTAATTTTGCAAAGGCTTACTGAAATGGGCCTTCTTTTCATCTTTAAAAGCCAATAGCTTGGTCAAATGAAATCGTATTTCCATATGGCATACCTCTATGGGCTTGTGGAATGATTATTTTGTTATCTGCATTAAAATAAATAACTTTAAGAGTAGTAAAAAATATGACCGTTTTTATGTCATTGATTTTAATTTTGCAAAGGTTTACTGAAATGGGCCTTCTTTCCATCTTTAAAGCCCATAACTTGGTCAAAAGGACTCGAATTTCGATATGGCATACCTCTACGGGCTTGTGGAATGATTATGTTGTTATCTGCACTAAAATATATAACTTTAAAGATAGTAAAAAATATGACGGTTTTTATGTCATTGATTTATATTTTGCAAAGGTTTACTGAAATGAGCCTTCTTTCCATCTTTAAAGCCCAAAACTTGGTCAAAAGGACTCGGATTTCGATATGGCATACCTCTATGGGCTTGTGGAATGATTATGTTGTTTCCTACATTAAAATATATAACTTCAAAGGTAGTAAAAAATATGACGGTTTTTATGTCATTGATTTTAATTTTGCAAAGGTTTACTGAAATGGGCCTTCTTTCCATCTTTAAAGCCCATAACTTGGTCAAAAGGACTCGGATTTCCATATAGCATACCTCTATGGGCTTGTGGAATGCTTATGTTGTTATCTGCATTAAAATATATAACTTTAAAGGTAGTAAAAAATATGACCGTTTTTATGTCATTGATTTTAATTTTGCAAAGGTCTACTGAAATGGGCCTTCTTTCCATCTTTAAGAGCCCATAACTTGGTCAAAAGGACTCGGATTTCGATATGGCATACCTCTATGGGCTTGTGGAATGATTATGTTGTTATCTGCATTAAAATATATAACTTTAAAGGTAGTAAAAAATATGACCGTTTTTATGTCATTGATTTTAATTTTGCAAAGGTTTACTGAAATGGGCCTTCTTTCCATCTTTAAAGCCCATAGCTTGGTCAAAAGGACTCGGATTTCGATATGGCATACCTCTATGGGCTTGTGGAATGATTATGTTGTTATCTGCATTAAAATATATAACCTTAAAGGTAGTACAAAATATGACCGTTTTTATGTCATTGATTTTAATTTTGCAAAGGTTTACTGAAATGGGCCTTCTTTTCATCTTTAATGCCCATAACTTGGTCAAAAGGACTCGAATTTCGATATGGCATACCTCTATGGGCTTGAGGAATGATTATGTTGTTATCTGCATTAAAATATATAACTTTAAAGGTAGTAAAAAATATGACGGTTTTTATGTCATTGATTTTAATTTTGCAAAGGTTTACTGAAATGAGCCTTCTTTCCATCTTTAAAGCCCAAAACTTGGTCAAAAGGACTCGAATTTCGAAATGGCAAACCTCTATGGGCTTGAGGAATGATTATGTTGTTATCTGCATTAAAATATATAACTTTAAAGGTAGTAAAAAATATGACGGTTTTTATGTCATTGATTTTAATTTTGCGAGGGTTTACTTAAATGGGCCTTCTTTACATCTTTAAAAGCCCATAACTTAGTCAAATGAACTCGGATTTTGATATGGCGTACCTTAACGGGTTTGTGGAATGATTATGTTGTTATCTGCATTAAAATATATAACTTTAAAGGTAGTAAAAAATATGACCGTTTTTATGTCATTGATTTTAATTTTGCGAGGGTTTACTGAAATGTGTCTTCTTTCCATCTTTAAAAGCCCATAACTTGGTCAAAATGACTCGGATTTCGATATGGCATACCTCTATGGGCTTGAGGAATGATTATGTTGTTATCTGCATTAAAATATATAACTTTAAATGTAGAAAAAAATATGACGGTATATATATCATTGACTTTAATTTTGAGAATGTTTACTGAAATGGGCCTTCTTTCTATCTTTAAAAGCCCATAACTTGGTCAAATGAACTCGGATTTCGATATGGCATACCTTTATAGGCTTGTGGAATGATTATGTTGTTATCTGCATTAAAATATATAACTTTAAAGGTAGTAAAAAATATGACGGTTTTTATGTCATTGATTTTAATTTTGCGAGGGTTTACTTAAATGGGCCTTCTTTACATCTTTAAAAGCCCATAACTTAGTCAAATGAACTCGGATTTTGATATGGCGTACCTTAACGGGTTTGTGGAATGATTATGTTGTTATCTGCATTAAAATATATAACTTTAAAGGTAGTAAAAAATATGACCGTTTTTATGTCATTGATTTTAATTTTGCAAAGGTTTACTGAAATGGGCCTTCTTTCCATCTTTAAAGCCCATAGTTTGGTCAAAAGGACTCGGATTTCGATATGGCATACCTCTATGGGCTTGTGGAATGATTATGTTGTTATCTGCATTAAAATATATAACTTTAAATGTAGAAAAAAATATGACGGTATTAATGTCATTGACTTTAATTTTGCAAAGGTTTACTGAAATGGGCCTTCTTTCCATCTTTAAAAGCCCATAACTTGGTCAAAAGGACACGAATTTCGATATGGCATACCTCTATGGGCTTGTGGAATGATTATGTTAATATCTGCATTAAAATATATAACTTTAAAGGTAGTAAAAAATATGACAGTTTTTATGTCATTGATTTTAATTTTGCAAAGGCTTACTGAAATGGGCCTTCTTTTCATCTTTAAAAGCCAATAGCTTGGTCAAATGAAGTCGTATTTCCATATGGCATACCTCTATGGGCTTGTGGAATGATTATTTTGTTATCTGCATTAAAATAAATAACTTTAAGAGTAGTAAAAAATATGACCGTTTTTATGTCATTGATTTTAATTTTGCAAAGGTTTACTGAAATGGGCCTTCTTTCCATCTTTAAAGCCCATTACTTGGTCAAAAGGACTCGGATTTCGAAATGGCAAACCTCTATGGGCTTGTGGAATGATTATGTTGTTATCTGCATTAAAATATATAACTTTAAAGGTAGTAAAAAATATGACGGTTTTTATGTCATTGATTTTAATTTTGCAAAGGCTTACTGAAATGGGCCTTCTTTTCATCTTTAAAAGCCAATAGCTTGGTCAAATGAAATCGTATTTCCATATGGCATACCTCTATGGGCTTGTGGAATGATTATTTTGTTATCTGCATTAAAATAAATAACTTTAAGAGTAGTAAAAAATATGACCGTTTTGATGTCATTGATTTTAATTTTGCAAAGGTTTACTGAAATGGGCCTTCTTTCCATCTTTAAAGCCCATAACTTGGTCAAAAGGACTCGGATTTCGAAATGGCAAACCTCTATGGGCTTGTGGAATGATTATGTTGTTATCTGCATTAAAATATATAACTTTAAAGGTAGTAAAAAATATGACGGTTTTTATGTCATTGATTTTAATTTTGCAAAGGTTTACTGAAATGGGCCTTCTTTCCATCTTTAAAAGCCTAAATTTTGGTCAAATGAACTCGGATTTCGATATGGCATACCTTTACGGGCTTGTGGAATGATTATGTTGTTATCTGCATTAAAATATATAACTTTAAAGGTAGTAAAAAATATGACCGTTTTTATGTCATTGATTTTAATTTTGCAAGGGTTTACTGAAATGGGCCTTCTTTCCATCTTTAAAGCCCATAACTTGGTCAAAAGGACTCGGATTTCCATATAGCATACCTCTATGGGCTTGTGGAATGCTTATGTTGTTATCTGCATTAAAATATATAACTTTAAAGGTAGTAAAAAATATGACCGTTTTTATGTCATTGATTTTAATTTTGCAAAGGTTTACTGAAATGGGCCTTCTTTCCATCTTTAAAGCCCATAGCTTGGTCAAAAGGACTCGGATTTCGATATGGCATACCTCTATGGGCTTGTGGAATGATTATGTTGTTATCTGCATTAAAATATATAACCTTAAAGGTAGTACAAAATATGACCGTTTTTATGTCATTGATTTTAATTTTGCAAAGGTTTACTGAAATGGGCCTTCTTTCCATCTTTAATGCCCATAACTTGGTCAAAAGGACTCGAATTTCGATATGGCATACCTCTATGGGCTTGAGGAATGATTATGTTGTTATCTGCATTAAAATATATAACTTTAAAGGTAGTAAAAAATATGACGGTTTTTATGTCATTGATTTTAATTTTGCAAAGGTTTACTGAAATGAGCCTTCTTTCCATCTTTAAAGCCCAAAACTTGGTCAAAAGGACTCGAATTTCGAAATGGCAAACCTCTATGGGCTTGAGGAATGATTATGTTGTTATCTGCATTAAAATATATAACTTTAAAGGTAGTAAAAAATATGACGGTTTTTATGTCATTGATTTTAATTTTGCGAGGGTTTACTTAAATGGGCCTTCTTTACATCTTTAAAAGCCCATAACTTAGTCAAATGAACTCGGATTTTGATATGGCGTACCTTAACGGGTTTGTGGAATGATTATGTTGTTATCTGCATTAAAATATATAACTTTAAAGGTAGTAAAAAATATGACCGTTTTTATGTCATTGATTTTAATTTTGCGAGGGTTTACTGAAATGTGTCTTCTTTCCATCTTTAAAAGCCCATAACTTGGTCAAAATGACTCGGATTTCGATATGGCATACCTCTATGGGCTTGAGGAATGATTATGTTGTTATCTGCATTAAAATATATAACTTTAAATGTAGAAAAAAATATGACGGTATATATATCATTGACTTTAATTTTGAGAATGTTTACTGAAATGGGCCTTCTTTCTATCTTTAAAAGCCCATAACTTGGTCAAATGAACTCGGATTTCGATATGGCATACCTTTATAGGCTTGTGGAATGATTATGTTGTTATCTGCATTAAGATATATAACTTTAAAGGTAGTAAAAAATATGACCGTTTTTATGTCATTGATTTTAATTTTGCAAAGGTTTACTGAAATGGGCCTTCTTTCCATCTTTAAAGCCCATAGTTTGGTCAAAAGGACTCGGATTTCGATATGGCATACCTCTATGGGCTTGTGGAATGATTATGTTGTTATCTGCATTAAAATATATAACTTTAAATGTAGAAAAAAATATGACGGTATTAATGTCATTGACTTTAATTTTGCAAAGGTTTACTGAAATGGGCCTTCTTTCCATCTTTAAAAGCCCATAACTTGGTCAAAAGGACTCGAATTTCGATATGGCATACCTCTATGGGCTTGTGGAATGATTATGTTAATATCTGCATTAAAATATATAACTTTAAAGGTAGTAAAAAATATGACAGTTTTTATGTCATTGATTTTAATTTTGCAAAGGCTTACTGAAATGGGCCTTCTTTTCATCTTTAAAAGCCAATAGCTTGGTCAAATGAAGTCGTATTTCCATATGGCATACCTCTATGGGCTTGTGGAATGATTATTTTGTTATCTGCATTAAAATAAATAGTTTTAAGAGTAGTAAAAAATATGACCGTTTTTATGTCATTGATTTTAATTTTGCAAAGGTTTACTGAAATGGGCCTTCTTTCCATCTTTAAAGCCCATTACTTGGTCAAAAGGACTCGGATTTCGAAATGGCAAACCTCTATGGGCTTGTGGAATGATTATGTTGTTATCTGCATTAAAATATATAACTTTAAAGGTAGTAAAAAATATGACGGTTTTTATGTCATTGATTTTAATTTTGCAAAGGCTTACTGAAATGGGCCTTCTTTTCATCTTTAAAAGCCAATAGCTTGGTCAAATGAAATCGTATTTCCATATGGCATACCTCTATGGGCTTGTGGAATGATTATGTTGTTATCTGCATTAAAATATATAACTTTAAAGGTAGTAAATAATATGACCGTTTTTATGTCATTGATTTTAATTTTGCAAAGGTTTACTGAAATGGGCCTTCTTTCCATTTTTAAGAGCCCATAACTTGGTCAAAAGGACTCGGATTTCGATATGGCATACCTCTATGGGCTTGTGGAATGATTATGTTGTTATCTGCATTAAAATATATAACTTTAAAGGTAGTAAAAAATATGACCGTTTTTATGTCATTGATTTTAATTTTGCAAAGGTTTACTGAAATGGGCCTTCTTTCCATCTTTAAAGCCCATAGCTTGGTCAAAAGGACTCGGATTTCGATATGGCATACCTCTATGGGCTTGTGGAATGATTATGTTGTTATCTGCATTAGAATATATAACTTTAAAGGTAGTACAAAATATAACCGTTTTTATGTCATTGATTTTAATTTTGCAAAGGTTTACTGAAATGGGCCTTCTTTCCATCTTTAAAGCCCATAACTTGGTCAAAAGGACTCGGATTTCCATATAGCATACCTCTATGGGCTTGTGGAATGCTTATGTTGTTATCTGCATTAAAATATATAACTTTAAAGGTAGTAAAAAATATGACCGTTTTTATGTCATTGATTTTAATTTTGCAAAGGTTTACTGAAATGGGCCTTCTTTCCATCTTTAAGAGCCCATAACTTGGTCAAAAGGACTCGGATTTCGATATGGCATACCTCTATGGGCTTGTGGAATGATTATGTTGTTATCTGCATTAAAATATATAACTTTAAATGTAGAAAAAAATATGACGGTATTTATGTCATTGACTTTAATTTTGCAAAGGTTTACTGAAATGGGCCTTCTTTCCATCTTTAAAAGCCCATAACTTGGTCAAAAGGACTCGAATTTCGATATGGCATACCTCTATGGGCTTGTGGAATGATTATGTTGATATCTGCATTAAAATATATAACTTTAAAGGTAGTAAAAAATATGACGGTTTTTATGTCATTGATTTTAATTTTGCAAAGGCTTACTGAAATGGGCCTTCTTTTCATCTTTAAAAGCCAATAGCTTGGTCAAATGAAATCGTATTTCCATATGGCATACCTCTATGGGCTTGTGGAATGATTATTTTGTTATCTGCATTAAAATAAATAACTTTAAGAGTAGTAAAAAATATGACCGTTTTTATGTCATTGATTTTAATTTTGCAAAGGTTTACTGAAATGGGCCTTCTTTCCATCTTTAAAGCCCATAACTTGGTCAAAAGGACTCGGATTTCGAAATGGCAAACCTCTATGGGCTTGTGGAATGATTATGTTGTTATCTGCATTAAAATATATAACTTTAAAGGTAGTAAAAAATATGACGGTTTTTATGTCATTGATTTTAATTTTGCAAAGGTTTACTGAAATGGGCCTTCTTTCCATCTTTAAAAGCCTAAATTTTGGTCAAATGAACTCGGATTTCGATATGGCATACCTTTACGGGCTTGTGGAATGATTATGTTGTTATCTGCATTAAAATATATAACTTTAAAGGTAGTAAAAAATATGACCGTTTTTATGTCATTGATTTTAATTTTGCAAAGGTTTACTGAAATGGGCCTTCTTTCCATCTTTAAAGCCCATAACTTGGTCAAAAGGACTCGGATTTCCATATAGCATACCTCTATGGGCTTGTGGAATGCTTATGTTGTTATCTGCATTAAAATATATAACTTTAAAGGTAGTAAATAATATGACCGTTTTTATGTCATTGATTTTAATTTTGCAAAGGTTTACTGAAATGGGCCTTCTTTCCATTTTTAAGAGCCCATAACTTGGTCAAAAGGACTCGGATTTCGATATGGCATACCTCTATGGGCTTGTGGAATGATTATGTTGTTATCTGCATTAAAATATATAACTTTAAAGGTAGTAAAAAATATGACCGTTTTTATGTCATTGATTTTAATTTTGCAAAGGTTTACTGAAATGGGCCTTCTTTCCATCTTTAAAGCCCATAGCTTGGTCAAAAGGACTCGGATTTCGATATGGCATACCTCTATGGGCTTGTGGAATGATTATGTTGTTATCTGCATTAGAATATATAACTTTAAAGGTAGTACAAAATATAACCGTTTTTATGTCATTGATTTTAATTTTGCAAAGGTTTACTGAAATGGGCCTTCTTTCCATCTTTAAAGCCCATAACTTGGTCAAAAGGACTCGGATTTCCATATAGCATACCTCTATGGGCTTGTGGAATGCTTATGTTGTTATCTGCATTAAAATATATAACTTTAAAGGTAGTAAAAAATATGACCGTTTTTATGTCATTGATTTTAATTTTGCAAAGGTTTACTGAAATGGGCCTTCTTTCCATCTTTAAGAGCCCATAACTTGGTCAAAAGGACTCGGATTTCGATATGGCATACCTCTATGGGCTTGTGGAATGATTATGTTGTTATCTGCATTAAAATATATAACTTTAAATGTAGAAAAAAATATGACGGTATTTATGTCATTGACTTTAATTTTGCAAAGGTTTACTGAAATGGGCCTTCTTTCCATCTTTAAAAGCCCATAACTTGGTCAAAAGGACTCGAATTTCGATATGGCATACCTCTATGGGCTTGTGGAATGATTATGTTGATATCTGCATTAAAATATATAACTTTAAAGGTAGTAAAAAATATGACAGTTTTTATGTCATTGATTTTAATTTTGCAAAGGCTTACTGAAATGGGCCTTCTTTTCATCTTTAAAAGCCAATAGCTTGGTCAAATGAAATCGTATTTCCATATGGCATACCTCTATGGGCTTGTGGAATGATTATTTTGTTATCTGCATTAAAATAAATAACTTTAAGAGTAGTAAAAAATATGACCGTTTTTATGTCATTGATTTTAATTTTGCAAAGGTTTACTGAAATGGGCCTTCTTTCCATCTTTAAAGCCCATAACTTGGTCAAAAGGACTCGAATTTCGATATGGCATACCTCTACGGGCTTGTGGAATGATTATGTTGTTATCTGCACTAAAATATATAACTTTAAAGATAGTAAAAAATATGACGGTTTTTATGTCATTGATTTTAATTTTGCAAAGGTTTACTGAAATGAGCCTTCTTTCCATCTTTAAAGCCCAAAACTTGGTCAAAAGGACTCGAATTTCGAAATGGCAAACCTCTATGGGCTTGAGGAATGATTATGTTGTTATCTGCATTAAAATATATAACTTTAAAGGTAGTAAAAAATATGACGGTTTTTATGTCATTGATTTTAATTTTGCAATGGTTTACTGAAATGGGCCTTCTTTCCATCTTTAAAAGCCCATAGCTTGGTCAAATGAACTCGGATTTCGATATGGCATACCTTTACGGGCTTGTGGAATGATTATGTTGTTATCTGCATTAAAATATATAACTTTAAAGGTAGTTAAAAATATGACCGTTTTTATGTCATTGATTTTAATTTTGCGAAGGTTTACTGAAATGGGCCTTCTTTCCATCTTTAAAAGCCCATAACTTGGTCAAATGAACTCGGATTTCGATATGGCATACCTCTATGGGCTTGTGGAATGATTATGTTGTTTCCTACATTAAAATAAATAACTTTAAAGGTAGTAAAAAATATGACGGTTTTTATGTCATTGATTTTAATTTTGCAAAGGTTTACTGAAATGAGCCTTCTTTCCATCTTTAAAGCCCATAACTTGGTCAAAAGGACTCGGATTTCCATGTAGCATACCTCTATGGGCTTGTGGAATGCTTATGTTGTTATCTGCATTAAAATATATAACTTTAAAGGTAGTAAAAAATATGACCGTTTTTATGTCATTGATTTTAATTTTGCAAAGGTTTACTGAAATGGGCCTTCTTTCCATCTTTAAAACCCATAACTTGGTCAAAAGGACTCGGATTTCGAAATGGCAAACCTCTATGGGCTTGTGGAATGATTATGTTGTTATCTGCATTAAAATATATAACTTTAAAGGTAGTAAAAAATATGACGGTTTTTATGTCATTGATTTTAATTTTGCAAAGGTTTACTGAAATGGGCCTTCTTTCCATCTTTAAAAGCCTATAATTTGGTCAAATGAACTCGGATTTCGATATGGCATACCTTTACGGGCTTGTGGAATGATTATGTTGTTATCTGCATTAAAATATATAACTTTAAAGGTAGTAAAAAATATGACCGTTTTTATGTCATTGATTTTAATTTTGCAAAGGTTTACTGAAATGGGCCTTCTTTCCATCTTTAAAGCCCATAACTTGGTCAAAAGGACTCGGATTTCAAAATGGCAAACCTCTATGGGCTTGTGGAATGATTATGTTGTTATCTGCATTAAAATATATAACTTTAAAGGTAGTAAAAAATATGACGGTTTTTATGTCATTGATTTTAATTTTGCAAAGGTTTACTGAAATGGGCCTTCTTTCCATCTTTAAAAGCCTATAATTTGGTCAAATGAACTCGGATTTCGATATGGCATACCTTTACGGGCTTGTGGAATGATTATGTTGTTATCTGCATTAAAATATATAACTTTAAAGGTAGTAAAAAATATGACCGTTTTTATGTCATTGATTTTAATTTTGCAAAGGTTTACTGAAATGGGCCTTCTTTCCATCTTTAAAGCCCATAACTTGGTCAAAAGGACTCGGATTTCCATGTAGCATACCTCTATGGGCTTGTGGAATGCTTATGTTGTTATCTGCATTAAAATATATAACTTTAAAGGTAGTAAAAAATATGACCGTTTTTATGTCATTGATTTTAATTTTGCAAAGGTTTACTGAAATGGGCCTTCTTTCCATCTTTAAGAGCCCATAACTTGGTCAAAAGGACTCGGATTTCGATATGGCATACCTCTATGGGCTTGTGGAATGATTATGTTGTTATCTGCATTAAAATATATAACTTTAAAGGTAGTAAAAAATATGAAGGTTTTTATGTCATTGATTTTAATTTTGCAAAGGTTTACTGAAATGGGCCTTCTTTCCATCTTTAAAAGCCTATAATTTGGTCAAATGAACTCGGATTTCGATATGGCATACCTTTACGGGCTTGTGGAATAATAATGTTGTTATCTGCATTAAAATATATAACTTTAAAGGTAGTTAAAAATATGACGGTATTTTTGTCATTGATTTTAATTTTGCGAAGGTTTACTGAAATGGGCCTTCTTTCCATCTTTAAAAGCCCATAACTTGGTCAAATGAACTCGGATTTCGATATGGCATACCTCTATGGGCTTGTGGAATGATTATGTTGTTTCCTAGATTAAAATATATAACTTTAAAGGTAGTAAAAAATATGACGGTTTTTATGTCATTGATTTTAATTTTGCAAAGGTTTACTGAAATGGGCCTTCTTTCCATCTTTAAAGCCCATAACTTGGTCAAAAGGACTCGGATTTCCATATAGCATACATCTATGGGCTTGTGGAATGCTTATGTTGTTATCTGCATTAAAATATATAACTTTATGTCATTTTTTATGTCATTGATTTTAATTTTGTGAAGGTTTACTTAAATGGGCCTTCTTTACATCTTTAAAAGCCCATAACTTAGTCAAATGAACTCGGATTTTGATATGGCGTACCTTTACGGGTTTGTGGAATGATTATGTTGTTATCTGCATTAAAATATATAACTTTAAAGGTAGTAAAAAATATGACCGTTTTTATGTCATTGATTTTAATTTTGCGAGGGTTTACTGAAATGTGTCTTCTTTTCATCTTTAAAAGCCCATAACTTGGTCAAAATAACTCGGATTTCGATATGGCATACCTCTATGGGCTTGAGGAATGATTATGTTGTTATCTGCATTAAAATATATAACTTTAAATGTAGAAAAAAATATGACGGTATTTATGTCATTGACTTTAATTTTGAGAATGTTTACTGAAATGGGCCTTCTTTCTATCTTTAAAAGCCCATAACTTGGTCAAATGAACTCGGATTTCGATATGGCATACCTTTATAGGCTTGTGGAATGATTATGTTGTTATCTGCATTAAAATATATAACTTTAAAGGTAGTAAAAAATATGACCGTTTTTATGTCATTGATTTTAATTTTGCAAAGGTTTACCGAAATGGGCCTTCTTTCCATCTTTCAAGCCCATAGTTTGGTCAAAAGGACTCGGATTTCGATATGGCATACCTCTATGGGCTTGTGGAATGATTATGTTGTTATCTGCATTAAAATATATAACCTTAAATGTAGAAAAAAATATGACGGTATTTATGTCATTGACTTTAATTTTGCAAAGGTTTACTGAAATGGGCCTTCTTTCCATCTTTAAAAGCCCATAACTTGGTCAAAAGGACTCGAATTTCGATATGGCATACCTCTATGGGCTTGTGGAATGATTATGTTGATATCTGCATTAAAATATATAACTTTAAAGGTAGTAAAAAATATGACAGTTTTTATGTCATTGATTTTAATTTTGCAAAGGCTTACTGAAATGGGCCTTCTTTTCATCTTTAAAAGCCAATAGCTTGGTCAAATGAAATCGTATTTCCATATGGCATACCTCTATGGGCTTGTGGAATGATTATTTTGTTATCTGCATTAAAATAAATAACTTTAAGAGTAGTAAAAAATATGACCGTTTTTATGTCATTGATTTTAATTTTGCAAAGGTTTACTGAAATGGGCCTTCTTTCCATCTTTAAAGCCCATAACTTGGTCAAAAGGACTCGAATTTCGATATGGCATACCTCTACGGGCTTGTGGAGTGATTATGTTGTTATCTGCACTAAAATATATAACTTTAAAGATAGTAAAAAATATGACGGTTTTTAGTCATTGATTTTAATTTTGTAAAGGTTTACTGAAATGGGCCTTCTTTCCATCTTTAAAAGCCCATAACTTGGTCAAATGAACTCGGATTTCGATATGGCATACCTCTATGGGCTTGTGGAATGATTATGTTGTTTCCTACTTTAAAATATATAACTTTAAAGGTAGTAAAAAATATGACGGTTTTTATGTCATTGATTTTAATTTTGCAAAGGTTTACTGAAATGGGCCTTCTTTCCATCTTTAAAGCCCATAACTTGGTCAAAAGGACTCGGATTTCCATGTAGCATACCCCTATGGGCTTGTGGAATGCTTATGTTGTTATCTGCATTAAAATATATAACTTTAAAGGTAGTAAAAAATATGACCGTTTTTATGTCATTGATTTTAATTTTGCAAAGGTTTACTGAAATGGGCCTTCTTTCCATCTTTAAGAGCCCATAACTTGGTCAAAAGGACTCGAATTTCGATATGGCATACCTCTATGGGCTTGTGGAATGATTATGTTGTTATCTGCATTAAAATATATAACTTTAAAGGTAGTAAAAAATATGACCGTTTTTATGTCATTGATTTTAATTTGGAAAGGTTTACTGAAATGGGCCTTCTTTCCATCTTTAAAGCCCATAGCTTGGTCAAAAGGACTCGGATCTCGATATGGCATACCTCTATGGGCTTGTGGAATGATTATGTTGTTATCTGCATTAAAATATATAACTTTAAAGGTAGTACAAAATATGACCGTTTTTATGTCATTGATTTTAATTTTGCAAAGGTTTACTGAAATGGGCCTTCTTTCCATCTTTAATGCCCATAACTTGGTCAAAAGGACTCGAATTTCGATATGGCATACCTCTATGGGCTTGAGGAATGATTATGTTGTTATCTGCATTAAAATATATAACTTTAAAGGTAGTAAAAAATATGACCGTTTTTATGTCATTGATTTTAATTTTGTGAAGGTTTACTTAAATGGGCCTTCTTTACATCTTTAAAAGCCCATAACTTAGTCAAATGAACTCGGATTTTGATATGGCATACCTTTACGGGTTTGTGGAATGATTATGTTGTTATCTGCATTAAAATATATAACTTTAAAGGTAGTAAAAATATGACCGTTTTTATGTCATTGAATTTAATTTTGCGAGGGTTTACTGAAATGTGTCTTCTTTCCATCTTTAAAAGCCCATAACTTGGTCAAAATGACTCGGATTTCGATATGGCATACCTCTATGGGCTTGAGGAATGATTATGTTGTTATCTGCATTAAAATATATAACTTTAAATGTAGAAAAAAATATGACGGTATTTATGTCATTGACTTTAATTTTGAGAATGTTTACTGAAATGGGTCTTCTTTCTATCTTTAAAACCCCATAACTTGGTCAAATGAACTCGGATTTCGATATGGCATACCTTTATAGGCTTGTGGAATGATTATGTTGTTATCTGCATTAAAATATATAACTTTAAAGGTAGTAAAAAATATGACCGTTTTTATGTCATTGATTTTAATTTTGCAAAGGTTTACTGAAATGGGCCTTCTTTCCATCTTTAAAGCCCATAGTTTGGTCAAAAGGACTCGGATTTCGATATGGCATACCTCTATGGGCTTGTGGAATGATTATGTTGTTATCTGCATTAAAATATATAACTTTAAATGTAGAAAAAAATATGACGGTATTTATGTCATTGACTTTAATTTTGCAAAGGTTTACTGAAATGGACCTTCTTTCCATCTTTAAAAGCCCATAACTTGGTCAAAAGGACTCGAATTTCGATATGGCATACCTCTATGGGCTTGTGGAATGATTATGTTGATATCTGCATTAAAATATATAACTTTAAAGGTAGTAAAAAATATGACAGTTTTTATGTCATTGATTTTAATTTTGCAAAGGCTTACTGAAATGGGCCTTCTTTTCATCTTTAAAAGCCAATAGCTTGGTCAAATGAAATCGTATTTCCATATGGCATACCTCTATGGGCTTGTGGAATGATTATTTTGTTATCTGCATTAAAATAAATAACTTTAAAGGTAGTAAAAAATATGACCGTTTTTATGTCATTGATTTTAATTTTGCAAAGGTTTACTGAAATGGGCCTTCTTTCCATCTTTAAAGCCCAAAACTTGGTCAAAAGGACTCGGATTTCGAAATGGCAAACCTCTATGGGCTTGTGGAATGATTATGTTGTTATCTGCATTAAAATATATAACTTTAAAGGTAGTAAAAAATATGACGGTTTTTATGTCATTGATTTTAATTTTGCAAAGGTTTACTGAAATGGGCCTTCTTTCCATCTTTAAAAGCCTATAATTTAGTCAAATGAACTCGGATTTCGATATGGCATACCTTTACGGGCTTGTGGAATGATTATGTTGTTATCTGCATAAAAATATATAAATTTAAAGGTAGTAAAAAATATGACAGTTTTTATGTCATTGATTTTATTTTGCAAAGGCTTACTGAAATGGGCCTTCTTTTCATCTTTAAAAGCCAATAGCCTGGTCAAATGAAATCGTATTTCCATATGGCATACCTCTATGGGCTTGTGGAATGATTATGTTGTTATCTGCACTAAAATATATAACTTTAAAGATAGTAAAAAATATGACGGTTTTTATGTCATTGATTTTAATTTTGCAAAGGTTTACTGAAATGAGCCTTCTTTCCATCTTTAAAGCCCAAAACTTGGTCAAAAGGACTCGGATTTCGAAATGGCAAACCTCTATGGGCTTGGGGAATGATTATGTTGTTATCTGCATTAAAATATATAACTTTAAAGGTAGTAAAAAATATGACGGTTTTTATGTCATTGATTTTAATTTTGCAAAGGTTTACTGAAATGGGCCTTCTTTCCATCTTTAAAAGCCTATAATTTGGTCAAATGAACTCGGATTTCGATATGGCATACCTTTACGGGCTTGTGGAATGATTATGTTGTTATCTGCATTAAAATATATAACTTTAAAGGTAGTTAAAAATATGACTGTTTTTATGTCATTGATTTTAATTTTGCGAAGGTTTACTGAAATGGGCCTTCTTTCCATCTTTAAAAGCCCATAACTTGGTCAAATGAACTCGGATTTCGATATGGCATATCTTTATAGGCTTGTGGAATGATTACGTTGTTATCTGCATTAAAATATATAACTTTAAAGGTAGTAAAAAATATGACGGTTTTTATGTCATTGATTTTAATTTTGCAAAGGTTCACTGAAATGGGCCTTCTTTCCATCTTTAAAAGCCCATAACTTGGTCAAATGAACTCGGATTTCGATATGGCATACCTTTATAGGCTTGTGGAATGATTATGTTGTTATCTGCATTAAAATATATAACTTTAAAGGTAGTAAAAAATATGACCGTTTTTATGTCATTGATTTTAATTTTGCGAAGGTTTACTGAAATGGGCCTTCTTTCCATCTTTAAAGCCCATAGTTTGGTCAAAAGGACTCGGATTTCGATATGGCATACCTCTATGGGCTTGTGGAATGATTATGTTGTTATCTGCATTAAAATATATAACTTTAAATGTAGAAAAAAATATGACGGTATTTATGTCATTGACTTTAATTTTGCAAAGGTTTACTGAAATGGGCCTTCTTTCCATCTTTAAAAGCCCATAACTTGGTCAAAAGGACTCGAATTTCGATATGGCATACCTTTACGGGCTTGTGGAATGATTATGTTGATATCTGCATTAAAATATATAACTTTAAAGGTAGTAAAAAATATGACAGTTTTTATGTCATTGATTTTAATTTTGCAAAGGCTAACTGAAATGGGCCTTCTTTTCATCTTTAAAAGCCAATAGCTTGGTCAAATGAAATCGTATTTCCATATGGCATACCTCTATGGGCTTGAGGAATGATTATGTTGTTATCTGCATTAAAATATATAACTTTAAAGGTAGTAAAAAATATGACCGTTCTTATGTCATTGATTTTAATTTTGTGAAGGTTTACTTAAATGGGCCTTCTTTACATCTTTAAAAGCCCATAACTTAGTCAAATGAACTCGGATTTTGATATGGCATACCTTTACGGGTTTGTGGAATGATTATGTTGTTATCTGCATTAAAATATATAACTTTAAAGGTAGTAAAAAATATGACCGTTTTTATGTCATTGAATTTAATTTTGCGAGGGTTTACTGAAATGTGTCTTCTTTCCATCTTTATAAGCCCATAACTTGGTCAAATGAAATCGTATTTCCATATGGCATACCTCTATGGGCTTGTGGAATGATTATGTTGTTATCTGCACTAAAATATATAACTTTAAAGGTAGTAAAAAACATGACGGTTTTTATGTCATTGATTTTAATTTTGCAAAGGTTTACTGAAATGGGCCTTCTTTCCATCTTTAAAAGCCTATAATTTGGTCAAATGAACTCGGATTTCGATATGGCATACCTTTACGGGCTTGCGGAATGATTATGTTGTTATCTGCATTAAAATATATAACTTTAAAGGTAGTTAAAAATATGACTGTTTTTATGTCATTGATTTTAATTTTGCGAAGGTTTACTGAAATGGGCCTTCTTTCCATCTTTAAAAACCCATAACTTGGTCAAATGAACTTGGATTTCGATATGGCATACCTTTATAGGCTTGTGGAATGATTACGTTGTTATCTGCATTAAAATATATAACTTTAAAGGTAGTAAAAAATATGACGGTTTTTATGTCATTGATTTTAATTTTGCAAAGGTTCACTGAAATGGGCCTTCTTTCCATCTTTAAAAGCCCATAACTTGGTCAAATGAACTCGGATTTCGATATGGCATTCCTTTATAGGCTTGTGGAATGATTATGTTGTTATCTGCATTAAAATATATAACTTTAAAGGTAGTTAAAAATATGACTGTTTTTATGTCATTGATTTTAATTTTGCGAAGGTTTACTGAAATGGGCCTTCTTTCCATCTTTAAAAACCCATAACTTGGTCAAGTGAACTTGGATTTCGATATGGCATACCTTTATAGGCTTGTGGAATGATTATGTTGATATCTGCATTAAAATATATAACTTTAAAGGTAGTAAAAAATATGACAGTTTTTATGTCATTGATTTTAATTTTGCAAAGGCTAACTGAAATGGGCCTTCTTTTCATCTTTAAAAGCCAATAGCTTGGTCAAATGAAATCGTATTTCCATATGGCATACCTCTATGGGCTTGAGGAATGATTATGTTGTTATCTGCATTAAAATATATAACTTTAAAGGTAGTAAAAAATATGACCGTTTTTATGTCATTGATTTTAATTTTGTGAAGGTTTACTAAAATGGGCCTTCTTTACATCTTTAAAAGCCCATAACTTAGTCAAATGAACTCGGATTTTGATATGGCATACCTTTACGGGTTTGTGGAATGATTATGTTGTTATCTGCATTAAAATATATAACTTTAAAGGTAGTAAAAAATATGACCGTTCTTATGTCATTGAATTTAATTTTGCGAGGGTTTACTGAAATGTGTCTTCTTTCCATCTTTAAAAGCCCATAACTTGGTCAAATGAAATCGTATTTCCATATGGCATAACTCTATGGGCTTGTGGAATGATTATGTTGTTATCTGCACTAAAATATATAACTTTAAAGGTAGTAAAAAATATGACGGTTTTTATGTCATTGATTTTAATTTTGCAAAGGTTTACTGAAATGGGCCTTCTTTCCATCTTTAAAAGCCTATAATTTGGTCAAATGAACTCGGATTTCGATATGGCATACCTTTACGGGCTTGTGGAATGATTATGTTGTTATCTGCATTAAAATATATAACTTTAAAGGTAGTTAAAAATATGACTGTTTTTATGTCATTGATTTTAATTTTGCGAAGGCTTACTGAAATGGGCCTTCTTTCCATCTTTAAAAACCCATAACTTGGTCAAGTGAACTTGGATTTCGATATGGCATACCTTTATAGGCTTGTGGAATGATTACGTTGTTATCTGCATTAAAATATATAACTTTAAAGGTAGTAAAAAATATGACGGTTTTTATGTCATTGATTTTAATTTTGCAAAGGTTCACTGAAATGGGCCTTCTTTCCATCTTTAAAAGCCCATAACTTGGTCAAATGAACTCGGATTTCGATATGGCATTCCTTTATAGGCTTGTGGAATGATTATGTTGTTATCTGCATTAAAATATATAACTTTAAAGGTAGTAAAAAATATGACCGTTTTTATGTCATTGATTTTAATTTTGCAAAGGTTTACTGAAATGGGCCTTCTTTCCATCTTTAAAGCCCATAGTTTGGTCAAAAGGACTCGGATTTCGATATGGCATACCTCTATGGGCTTGTGGAATGATTATGTTGTTATCTGCATTAAAATATATAACTTTAAATGTAGAAAAAAATATGACGGTATTTATGTCATTGACTTTAATTTTGCAAAGGTTTACTGAAATGGGCCTTCTTTTCATCTTTAAAAGCCAATAGCTTGGTCAAATGAAATCGTATTTCCATATGGCATACCTCTATGGGCTTGAGGAATGATTATGTTGTTATCTGCATTAAAATAAATAACTTTAAAGGTAGTCAAAAATATGACAGTTTTTATGTCATTGATTTTAATTTTGCAAAGGCTAACTGAAATGGGCCTTCTTTTCATCTTTAAAAGCCAATAGCTTGGTCAAATGAAATCGTATTTCCATATGGCATACCTCTATGGGCTTGAGGAATGATTATGTTGTTATCTGCATTAAAATATATAACTTTAAAGGTAGTAAAAAATATGACGGTTTTTATGTCATTGATTTTAATTTTGCGAAGGCTTACTGAAATGGGCCTTCTTTCCATCTTTAAAAACCCATAACTTGGTCAAGTGAACTTGGATTTCGATATGGCATACCTTTATAGGCTTGTGGAATGATTACGTTGTTATCTGCATTAAAATATATAACTTTAAAGGTAGTAAAAAATATGACGGTTTTTATGTCATTGATTTTAATTTTGCAAAGGTTCACTGAAATGGGCCTTCTTTCCATCTTTAAAAGCCCATAACTTGGTCAAAAGGACTCGAATTTCGATATGGCATACCTCTATGGGCTTGTGGAATGATTATGTTGATATCTGCATTAAAATATATAACTTTAAAGGTAGTAAAAAATATGACAGTTTTTATGTCATTGATTTTAATTTTGCAAAGGCTTACTGAAATGGGCCTTCTTTTCATCTTTAAAAGCCAATAGCTTGGTCAAATGAAATCGTATTTCCATATGGCATACCTCTATGGGCTTGAGGAATGATTATGTTGTTATCTGCATTAAAATAAATAACTTTAAAGGTAGTAAAAAATATGACCGTTTTTATGTCATTGATTTTAATTTTGTGAAGGTTTACTTAAATGGGCCTTCTTTACATCTTTAAAAGCCCATAACTTAGTCAAATGAACTCGGATTTTGATATGGCATACCTTTACGGGTTTGTGGAATGATTATGTTGTTATCTGCATTAAAATATATAACTTTAAAGGTAGTAAAAAATATGACCGTTTTTATGTCATTGAATTTAATTTTGCGAGGGTTTACTGAAATGTGTCTTCTTTCCATCTTTAAAAGCCCATAACTTGGTCAAAATGACTCGGATTTCGATATGGCATACCTCTATGGGCTTGAGGAATGATTATGTTGTTATCTGCATTAAAATATATAACTTTAAATGTAGTAAAAAATATGACCGTTTTTATGTCATTGATTTTAATTTTGCAAAGGTTTACTGAAATGGGCCTTCTTTTCATCTTTAAAAGCCAATAGCTTGGTCAAATGAAATCGTATTTCCATATGGCATACCTCTATGGGCTTGTGGAATGATTATTTTGTTATCTGCATTAAAATAAATAACTTTGAAGGTAGTAAAAAATATGACCGTTTTTATGTCATTGATTTTAATTTTGCAAAGGTTTACTGAAATGGGCCTTCTTTCCATCTTTAAAGCCCAAAACTTGGTCAAAAGGACTCGGATTTCGAAATGGCAAACCTCTATGGGCTTGTGGAATGATTATGTTGTTATCTGCATTAAAATATATAACTTTAAAGGTAGTAAAAAATATGACAGTTTTTATGTCATTGATTTTATTTTGCAAAGGCTTACTGAAATGGGCCTTCTTTCCATCTTTAAAAGCCTATAATTTGGTCAAATGGACTCGGATATCGATATGGCATACCTTTACGGGCTTGTGGAATGATTATGTTGTTATCTGCATTAAAATATATAACTTTAAAGGTAGTAAAAAATATGACAGTTTTTATGTCATTGATTTTATTTTGCAAAGGCTTACTGAAATGGGCCTTCTTTTCATCTTTAAAAGCCAATAGCTTGGTCAAATGAAATCGTATTTCCATATGGCATACCTCTATGGGCTTGTGGAATGATTATGTTGTTATCTGCACTAAAATATATAACTTTAAAGATAGTAAAAAATATGACGGTTTTTATGTCATTGATTTTAATTTTGCAAAGGTTTACTGAAATGAGCCTTCTTTCCATCTTTAAAGCCCAAAACTTGGTCAAAAGGACTCGGATTTCGAAATGGCAAACCTCTATGGGCTTGGGGAATGATTATGTTGTTATCTGCATTAAAATATATAACTTTAAAGGTAGTAAAAAATATGACGGTTTTTATGTCATTGATTTTAATTTTGCAAAGGTTTACTGAAATGGGCCTTCTTTCCATCTTTAAAAGCCTATAATTTGGTCAAATGAACTCGGATTTCGATATGGCATACCTTTACGGGCTTGTGGAATGATTATGTTGTTATCTGCATTAAAATATATAACTTTAAAGGTAGTTAAAAATATGACTGTTTTTATGTAATTGATTTTAATTTTGCAAAGGTTTACTGAAATGAGCCTTCTTTCCATCTTTAAAGCCCAAAACTTGGTCAAAAGGACTCGGATTTCGAAATGGCAAACCTCTATGGGCTTGTGGAATGATTATGTTGTTATCTGCATTAAAATATATAACTTTAAAGGTAGTAAAAAATATGACGGTTTTTATGTCATTGATTTTAATTTTGCAAAGGTTTACTGAAATGGGCCTTCTTTCCATCTTTAAAAGCCTATAATTTGGTCAAATGAACTCGGATTTCGATATGGCATACCTTTACGGGCTTGTGGAATGATTATGTTGTTATCTGCATTAAAATATATAACTTTAAAGGTAGTTAAAAATATGACTGTTTTTATGTCATTGATTTTAATTTTGCGAAGGTTTACTGAAATGGGCCTTCTTTCCATCTTTAAAAGCCCATAACTTGGTCAAATGAACTCGGATTTCGATATGGCATACTTTTATAGGCTTGTGGAATGATTATGTTGTTATCTGCATTAAAATATATAACTTTAAAGGTAGTAAAAAATATGACGGTTTTTATGTCATTGATTTTAATTTTGCAAAGGTTCACTGAAATGGGCCTTCTTTCCATCTTTAAAAGCCTATAATTTGGTCAAATGAACTCGGATTTCGATATGGCATACCTTTACGGGCTTGTGGAATGATTATGTTGTTATCTGCATTAAAATATATAACTTTAAAGGTAGTTAAAAATATGACTGTTTTTATGTAATTGATTTTAATTTTGCAAAGGTTTACTGAAATGAGCCTTCTTTCCATCTTTAAAGCCCAAAACTTGGTCAAAAGGACTCGGATTTCGAAATGGCAAACCTCTATGGGCTTGTGGAATGATTATGTTGTTATCTGCATTAAAATATATAACTTTAAAGGTAGTAAAAAATATGACGGTTTTTATGTCATTGATTTTAATTTTGCAAAGGTTTACTGAAATGGGCCTTCTTTCCATCTTTAAAAGCCTATAATTTGGTCAAATGAACTCGGATTTCGATATGGCATACCTTTACGGGCTTGTGGAATGATTATGTTGTTATCTGCATTAAAATATATAACTTTAAAGGTAGTTAAAAATATGACTGTTTTTATGTCATTGATTTTAATTTTGCGAAGGTTTACTGAAATGGGCCTTCTTTCCATCTTTAAAAGCCCATAACTTGGTCAAATGAACTCGGATTTCGATATGGCATACTTTTATAGGCTTGTGGAATGATTATGTTGTTATCTGCATTAAAATATATAACTTTAAAGGTAGTAAAAAATATGACGGTTTTTATGTCATTGATTTTAATTTTGCAAAGGTTCACTGAAATGGGCCTTCTTTCCATCTTTAAAAGCCTATAATTTGGTCAAAATGACTCGGATTTCGATATGGCATACCTCTATGGGCTTGAGGAATGATTATGTTGTTATCTGCATTGAAATATATAACTTTAAATGTAGTAAAAAAAATGACGGTTTTTATGTCATTGACTTTAATTTTGAGAATGTTTACAGAAATGGGCCTTCTCTCAATCTTTCAAAGCCCATAACTTCGTCAAATGAACTCGGATTTCGATATGGCATACCTTTATAAGCTTGTGGAATGATTATGTTGTTATCTGCATTAAAATATATAACTTTAAATGTAGAAAAAAATATGACGGTATTTATGTCATTGACTTTAATTTTGAGAATGTTTACTGAAATGGGTCTTCTTTCTATCTTTAAAACCCCATAACTTGGTCAAATGAACTCGGATTTCGATATGGCATACCTTTATAGGCTTGTGGAATGATTATGTTGTTATCTGCATTAAAATATATAACTTTAAAGGTAGTAAAAAATATGACCGTTTTTATGTCATTGATTTTAATTTTGCAAAGGTTTACTGAAATGGGCCTTCTTTTCATCTTTAAAAGCCAATAGCTTGGTCAAATGAAATCGTATTTCCATATGGCATACCTCTATGGGCTTGTGGAATGATTATTTTGTTATCTGCATTAAAATAAATAACTTTAAAGGTAGTAAAAAATATGACCGTTTTTATGTCATTGATTTTAATTTTGCAAAGGTTTACTGAAATGGGCCTTCTTTCCATCTTTAAAGCCCAAAACTTGGTCAAAAGGACTCGGATTTCGAAATGGCAAACCTCTATGGGCTTGTGGAATGATTATGTTGTTATCTGCATTAAAATATATAACTTTAAAGGTAGTAAAAAATATGACAGTTTTTATGTCATTGATTTTATTTTGCAAAGGCTTACTGAAGTGGGCCTTCTTTCCATCTTTAAAAGCCTATAATTTGGTCAAATGAACTCGGATTTCGATATGGCATACCTTTACGGGCTTGTGGAATGATTATGTTGTTATCTGCATTAAAATATATAACTTTAAAGGTAGTAAAAAATATGACAGTTTTTATGTCATTGATTTTATTTTGCAAAGGCTTACTGAAATGGGCCTTCTTTTCATCTTTAAAAGCCAATAGCTTGGTCAAATGAAATCGTATTTCCATATGGCATACCTCAATGGGCTTGTGGAATGATTATGTTGTTATCTGCACTAAAATATATAACTTTAAAGATAGTAAAAAATATGACGGTTTTTATGTCATTGATTTTAATTTTGCAAAGGTTTACTGAAATGAGCCTTCTTTCCATCTTTAAAGCCCAAAACTTGGTCAAAAGGACTCGGATTTCGAAATGGCAAACCTCTATGGGCTTGGGGAATGATTATGTTGTCATCTGCATTAAAATATATAACTTTAAAGGTAGTAAAAAATATGACGGTTTTTATGTCATTGATTTTAATTTTGTAAGGGTTTACTGAAATGGGCCTTCTTTCCATCTTTAAAAGCCTATAATTTGGTCAAATGAACTCGGATTTCGATATGGCATACCTTTACGGGCTTGTGGAATGATTATGTTGTTATCTGCATTAAAATATATAACTTTAAAGGTAGTTAAAAATATGACTGTTTTTATTTCATTGATTTTAATTTTGCGAAGGTTTACTGAAATGGGCCTTCTTTCCATCTTTAAAAGCCCATAACTTGGTCAAATGAACTCGGATTTCGATATGGCATACCTTTATAGGCTTGTGGAATGATTATGTTGTTATCTGCATTAAAATATATAACTTTAAAGGTAGTAAAAAATATGACGGTTTTTATGTCATTGATTTTAATTTTGCAAAGGTTCACTGAAATGGGCCTTCTTTTCATTTTTAAAAGCCTATAATTTGGTCAAAATGACTCGGATTTCGATATGGCATACCTCTATGGGCTTGAGAAATGATTATGTTGTTATCTGCATTGAAATATATGACTTTAATAGTAGTAAAAAAAATGACGGTTTTTATGTCATTGACTTTAATTTTGAGAATGTTTACAGAAATGGGCCTTCTCTCAATCTTTCAAAGCCCATAACTTCGTCAAATGAACTCGGATTTCGATATGGCATACCTTTATAAGCTTGTGGAATGATTATGTTGTTATCTGCATTAAAATATATCTCTTTAAAGGAAGTGAAAAATATGACCGTTTTTATGTCATTGATTTTAATTTTGCGAAGGTATACTGAAATGGGCCTTCTTTTCACCTTTAAAGCCCATAACTTGGTCAAAAGGACTCGGATTTCGATATGGCATACCTTTAGGGGCTTGTGGAATGATTTTGTTGTTATCTGCATTAAAATATTTAACTTTAAAAATAGTAAAAAATATGACCGTTTTTATGTCATTGATTTTAATTTTGCGAAGGTTTACTGAAATGGGCCTTCTTTACACATTTAAAAATCCATGACTTGGTCAAAAGGACTCGAATTTCGATATGGCATACCTCTATGGGTATGTGGAATGATTATGTTGTTATGTGCATTAAAATATATTACTTTAAAGGTAGTAAAAAATATGACCGTTTTTATGTCATTGATTTTCATTTTGAGAATGTTCACTGAAATGGGCCTTCTTTCCATCTTTAAAGCCCATAACTTGGTCAAAAGGACTCGGATTTTGATATGGCATACCTCTATGGGCTTGTGGAATGATTATGTTGTTATCTGCATTAAAATATATAACTTTAAAGGTAGTAAAAAATATGACCGTTTTTATGTCATTGATTTTAATTTTGCAAAGGTTTACTGAAATGGGCCTTCTTTCCATCTTTAAAGCCCATAGCTCGGTCAAAAGGAACCGAATTTCGATATGGCATACCTCTATGGGCTTGTGGAATGAATATGTTGTTAACTGCATTAAAATATATAACTTTAAAGATAGTAAAAACTAGTTTACTGAAATGGGCATTCTTTCCATCTTTAAAGCCCATAACTTGGTCAAAAGGACTCGGATTTCGATATGGCATTCCTCTATGGGCTTGTGAAATGATTATGTTGTTATCTGCATTAAACTATATAACTTTAAAGGTAGTAAAAAACATGACCGTTTTCATTTCATTGATTTTAATTTTGCGAGGGTTTACTGAAAGGGGCCTTCTTTCCATCTTTAAAAGCCCATAACTTGGTCAAAATGAACTCGGATTTCGATATGGCATACCTCTATGGGCTTGAGGAATGATTATGTTGTTATATGCATTTAAATATATAACTTTAAATGTAGAAAAAAATATGACGGTTTTTATGCCATTGACTTTAATTTTGAGAATGTTTACTGAAATGGGCCTTCTTTCTATCTTTAAAAGCCCATAACTTGGTCAAATGAACTCGGATTTCGATATGGTATACCTTTATAGGCTTGTGGAATGATTATGTTGTTATCTGCCTTAAAATATATCTCTTTAAAGGTAGTGAAAAATATGACCGTTTTTATATCATTGATTTTAATTTTGCGAAGGTTTACTAAAATGGGCCTTCTTTCCATCTTTAAAACTTGGTCAAATGAACTCGGATTTCGATATGGCATACCTCTATGGGCTCGTGGAATGATTATATTGTTATCTGCATTAAAAAATCTAACTTTAAAGGTGGTAAAAAATATGACGGTTTTTATGTCATTGATTTTAATTTTGCAAAGGTTTACTGAAATTCTTTCCATATTTAAAGCCCATAATTTGGTCAAAAGGACTCGGACTTCGATATGGCATACCTCTATGGGCTTGTGGAATGATAATGTTGTTATCTGCAGTAAAATATATAAATTTAAAGGTAGTAAAAAATATGACCGTTTTTATGTCATTGATTTTAATTTTGCGAAGGTATACTGAAATGGGCCTTCTTTTCACCTTTAAAGCCCATAACTTGGTCAAAAGGACTCGGATTTCGATATGGCATACCTTTAGGGGCTTGTGGAATGATTTTGTTGTTATCTGCATTAAAATATTTAACTTTAAAAATAGTAAAAAATATGACCGTTTTTATGTCATTGATTTTAATTTTGCGAAGGTTTACTGAAATTGGCCTTCTTTACACATTTAAAAGTCCATGACTTGGTCAAAAGGACTCGAATTTCGATATGGCATACCTCTATGGGCATGTGGAATGATTATGTTGTTATGTGCATTAAAATATATTACTTTAAAGGTAGTAAAAAATATGACCGTTTTTATGTCATTGATTTTAATTTTGAGAATGTTCACTGAAATGGGCCTTCTTTCCATCTTTAAAGCCCATAACTTGGTCAAAAGGACTCGGATTTTGATATGGCATACCTCTATGGGCTTGTGGAATGATTATGTTGTTATCTGCATTAAAATATATAACTTTAAAGGTAGTAAAAAATATGACCGTTTTTATGTCATTGATTTTAATTTTGCAAAGGTTTACTGAAATGGGCCTTCTTTCCATCTTTAAAGCCCATAGCTTGGTCAAAAGGACTCGAATTTCGATATGGCATACCTCTATGGGATTGTGGAATGATTATGTTGTTATCTGCATTAAAATATATAACTTTAAAGATAGTAAAAAATATGACGGTTTTTATGTCATTGATTTTAATTTTGCAAAGGTTTACTGAAATGGGCCTTCTTTCCATCTTTAAAAGCCCATAACTTGGTCAAATGAACTCGGATTTCGATATGGCATACCCCTATGGGCTTGTGGAATGATTATGTTGTTATCTGCATTAAAATGTATAACTTTAAAGGTAGTAAAAAATATGACGCTTTTTATGTCATTGATTTTAATTTTGCAAAGGTTTACTGAAATGGGCCTTCTTTACACATTTAAAAGTCCATGACTTGGTCAAAAGGACTCGAATTTCGATATGGCATACCTCTATGGGCATGTGGAATGATTATGTTGTTATGTGCATTAAAATATATTACTTTAAAGGTAGTAAAAAATATGACCGTTTTTATGTCATTGATTTTAATTTTGAGAATGTTCACTGAAATGGGCCTTCTTTCCATCTTTAAAGCCCATAACTTGGTCAAAAGGACTCGGATTTTGATATGGCATACCTCTATGGGCTTGTGGAATGATTATGTTGTTATCTGCATTAAAATATATAACTTTAAAGGTAGTAAAAAATATGACCGTTTTTATGTCATTGATTTTAATTTTGCAAAGGTTTACTGAAATGGGCCTTCTTTCCATCTTTAAAGCCCATAGCTCGGTCAAAAGGACTCGAATTTCGATATGGCATACCTCTATGGGCTTGTGGAATGATTATGTTGTTAACTGCATTAAAATATATAACTTTAAAGATAGTAAAAAATATGACGGTTTTTATGTCATTGATTTTAATTTTGCAAAGGTTTACTGAAATGGGCATTCTTTCCATCTTTAAAGCCCATAGCTTGGTCAAAAGGACTCGAATTTCGATATGGCATACCTCTATGGGATTGTGGAATGATTATGTTGTTATCTTCATTAAAATATATAACTTTAAAGATAGTAAAAAATATGACGGTTTTTATGTCATTGATTTTAATTTTGCAAAGGTTTACTGAAATGGGCCTTCTTTCCATCTTTAAAAGCCCATAACTTGGTCAAATGAACTCGGATTTCGATATGGCATACCTCTATGGGCTTGTGGAATGATTATGTTGTTATCTGCATTAAAATGTATAACTTTAAAGGTAGTAAAAAATATGACGCTTTTTATGTCATTGATTTTAATTTTGCAAAGGTTTACTGAAATGGGCCTTCTTTACATCTTTAAAAGTCCATCACTTGGTCAAATGAACTCGGATTTCGATATGGCACACCTTTAGGGGCTTGTGGAATGATTTTGTTGTTATCTGCATTAAAATATATAACTTTAAAGGTAGTAAAAAATATGACGGTTTTTATGTCATTGACTTTAATTTTGCGAAGGTTTACTGAAATGGGCCTTCTTTACATCTTTAAAAGTCCATGACTTGGTCAAATGAACTCGGATTTCGATATGGCATACCTTTATAGGCTTGTGGAATGATTATGTTGTTATATGCATTAAAATATATATGATGGACGTTGATGCACTACGAGCAGTACAAACAAGTGGCCCAACGACACCAAGCACGTGCTTGTTACGCGCGGGGCCCTTTTATCAATTTGGGCAAAACATACGAGTTCGCGAGGAAGATACAGAAAACAAATAGAGACGGGACACAAATGAAAATAAAGGAAGCATCTAAGAATGAAGAAAATGAGTTAAAATATTAGTTTTTAATACCGGGATAGAAGTTGAAGTGCAAATTAAATGATAAAGGTTGTTATAATTATTACATAGAACGCGAAAGGGCTCGTGCAGACAAAAATTAGATGTACATCTTGGCAAATTTAGGGGATAATAATTTCGTGTTAGTCTAACAGGAACATTGAAAGTTAGGCGGTTTACAAGTTCTATAGAATCAATATCACCTCTTATAAGATTTTGCATAAAAATAGTACCAAGCATTGTTCTACGATTTGCAAGGGTAGGTAAATTAAGCAATAGTAATCTACTCTGATAGGAAGGTAGCCTTATGTTTTGATCCCAGTTCAAACTACGAAGGGCAAAAAGAAGAAATTTTTTTTGTACCGACTCAATACGGTCAATATGCACTTGATATTGTGGACTCCAAACCGAAGAACAATATTCCAAAATAGGACGGACAAGGGAGGTAAATAATAATTTGGTTGTATAAGGGTCATCAAATTCTTTTGACCAACGCTTTATAAACCCAAGAACACTCATGGCCTTGCTGACAGTGGACATTATGTGGCAGTCAAATTTAAGTTTTGGGTCCAGAAGAACGCCTAAGTCATTAACTGAATTTATACGGTCGAGTGGCGTATTTTGAAGAGAGTAACTAACAAAAGTAGGAGTACCCCTATGAAAAGTCATAACGTTGCATTTAAGGCAGTTCAAATTTAAAAGGTTATACTCACACCATCCCTGAAAACAATCAATATCTGACTGTAAGTTTAAACCCGACGCTATATCATTATGTGATAAACAAAGCTTAACATCATCAGCATACATTAGTACACGAGAGTGTGTTATGATAGAGGGAAGATCGTTAATAAACAAAGTAAACAGCAAAGGGCCCAAATTACTACCCTGAGGCACTCCAGATGTCACATAGATCAGTTTTGAGGCAGCGTTCTTGAATATAACCCTCTGGTCCTACCATTCAAATAACTTGAAATCCAAGTTAATAGATTACATGGAAACCCAAGCTGATTTAATTTGAATAAGAGAAGAGAGTGGTTGACAGAGTCAAAGGCCTTACTAAAATCAGTGTATATAAGGTCAGTCTGCATTTTATTCTTAAATCCATTTATTACAATAGATGACAATTCCAGAAGGTTGGTGGTGGTCGATCTTCGCTTAACAAAACCATGCTGACACGGTGATATTAGCGAGGAACATAAATGTTGCAAATGAGAAGTAATAATACGTTCAAATGCTTTAGGAATTGCCGACAATTTAGAAATACCTCTGTAATTCTGGGCATCCGCCTTCGCACCCTTTTTGTGAAGTGGAATGATAAAAGAGTCCTTCCAGATAGTAGGAAAAACTGACGATGAAATAGACAAATTAAAAAGTTTAAGAATCGGTTTACATATGGTTGACGCACAAAACTTAAGCACACACCCGGGGAGTCCATCAGGACCGGGAGAATAAGTTGGCGTTGTTTTTTCTAAGTCTCTTACGAGAGAAATTTCCGTAATTTCAGGGGTAAAGATGCAATTTGCCTTATTTAAGGGATTAGGGTAGTTAGAATTTGACCAAGCAGCCGAACTATAAGTAATTTGGAAAAACTCGGCAAATAAATCAGCAATTTCAGAATCCGTCGATGCCTCCATTGAGTTAAAACGTACCGATGAAGGCAATGCTGACGACTTACGCTTGGCATTGACAAAGTTATAAAACTGCTTCGGATCATTTGAAAATTCAAATTTACATCGACTTAAATACATAGAATAGCAATGACTATTGAGAACATTAAAATCCGATCGAGCCACCACATATTTCGAAAAATCAGATGGCTTACCCGATTTCTTATACTTTTTATAAGTGTTTGTCTTAAGGTTTTTAAGTCTTTGAAGCGCATTGGTAAACCAAGGTGGCCTGTTTGTCTTTGAAGGAAACCTATCAGGAACGCATTCATTAAAAAAGGTATTTAACACTATATAGAAGTGTTCAGTGGCACTTTCAATATCCATACAATTGTACAATTCTGTCCAATTATATTGAGAAATCATGTCGTTAAGTTTTTTATAGTTACATTTTCGGAAACATCTCACTTTAGTTTGAGAAACTAAAGGAGAGAGGGTATCAACGCATGGGAGGCAGATTGTCAATTCCATTGTTGGATGATATCGGTCTTCAGGTACAACAAGAGCGTCAATTCTAGATACCGTGACTTCAGACGGGTCTGAAACAAACACAAGATCTAGTTGTCTATTTAATGAATTCCGTATAAAGCTTACTTGCTGTAACGATAATTCTAGAAGACCATCAACAAAATCATGGGCGGATAGAGGTATAGCGACTAGTGAGTCAGTAGGAGGAGACCAAGAAATATCAGGGAGATTAAAGTCACCCAAAACAATCAAAAGGTCACTGTTAAAAAGAAGGGATAGAACAGATTTTATCGCAGACAGGTGGTGCTCATAAATTATTAAATCAGAGCCAGGTGGAATATAATAGGAACATGTAACAAATATTAAGAATGATTGCAAGGAAACTTTCACACCAACAAATTCAATTTCATTAGGAGTATCAGAGTGAATTCTCTCGGATGTTAGGCTAGTGCTAACGGCAATCAGCACACCGCCTCCCCTACGTGAGGGGCGATCGGTCCTATAGGCATTAAAATTGTTTGACAGAACTTCATTGTCAGATATCTCTGGTTTCAGACAAGTTTCCGTAAAAGCCAAAATATCAGCAGTAAATGCAGAGGAGTCAGCATAAAGCTTGGGTAGCTTCATATTTAGTCCCCTAACATTTTGATAAGCCAAAAATAAACTTTTTAGTTTTTTGGCGCAGTGGAAGGTCTGTTATTTGTTCTCGGTTTATTGGGAACAAATTCTTTTATTACTAAATCATCATTAAGCCAAAAGCTTTCAGAAAGTAGTACCTTAAACACATCAGGCGGAGCAAAAATTTTAAACGACGATATACTACGAGCATATGAAAATCTAAATTGTTCCACTGAAATATTCTCGGATGGGAATTTTTCACGAATAAATTCCAAAACATCCTCAGATGTGGTATCTGGGGTGAATCTCGAAACAAATAATTGTTTTCTATGTGGAACAACTGATAATTTCTTACGTCCCCCAGCACAAACGGAATTGAACCCCTCATTGAGCTGTTTAAAAGCACCAGAGAGATTCAAAAGGCTGTCTCGAGTCTGCTTCATAAAGCCGCTCATCTCAACAACCATTTCCTTGCAGGATCCACATGACCACATGAGTCCAGAATTCTGATCAATGAAGTCTTTGACTCTACCAGTAAATCCTGCGCATTTAACGTGCATTATCGACTCGCAGAGCCAGCAGAAAATAAAAGGGTCTTTAGTTGAAGACGAAAGAGTACAGTCTTTCTTAGAGCAGACAAGAGCCATTTTAAGGAGATTAAATAAAATAAAATAATATATGAAAAATACCTCAAGTAAATTTGGCACTGGGATCAAATTTCAAAACAACAAAGGCACAAAACACGAAAAAAATAAGAGCGCGAGATCGCGTAATAATTTAAACGTAAGAGAGCACGAGAGAAAAAATCTTCTATTGATTGAGCGTTGCTTGTGGGACACTGACAACTTTACGCAGGAACAGTTACAATGTAAAGCAAGCAAGAGAGAGAGAGAGAGAGAGAGACAAGAGAATAGCACACCAAAAGTCTACCAGAAATTTGGCAGGTTCAGAGGGAGTTTAAGTTACAGTTGTAATATAGAGCGGGAGAGAGTGAGAATCGAAGAGTTTTAGCAAGTTTAGTGAGTATAAGAATTACACTAACAAAGCTAGTAGATTAAACAAATCTAATATAAATGTTAAAATAACTATAATCACTGGGAGATCTAGTAAAAAACACTAAACACACTAACCCAGCGGTTAGACTAAGCTTTGTTAATAAACAAACACAAAACAACTCGCAAAAAATCACAGAATAGACAAAAATTCAGAGCACAAGAGTAAACACAACCGTTCACAAGCGACGCTAAATCGTTATATCTCTTTAAAGGTAGTACAAAATATGTTCGTTTTGATGTCATTGATTTTAATTTTGCGAAAGTTTACTGAAATGGGCCTTCTTTCCATCTTTAAAAGCCCATAACTTGGTCAAATGAACTCGGATTTCGACATGGCATACCTCTATGGGCTTGTGGAATGATTATGTTGTTATCTGCATTAAAATGTATAACTTTAAAGGTAGTAAAAAATATGACGCTTTTTATGTCATTGATTTTAATTTTGCAAAGGTTTACTGAAATGGGCCTTCTTTACATCTTTAAAAGTCCATCACTTGGTCAAATGAACTCGGATTTCGATATGGCATACCTTTAGGGGCTTGTGGAATGATTTTGTTGTTATCTGCATTAAAATATATAACTTTAAAGGTAGTAAAAAATATGACGGTTTTTATGTCATTGACTTTAATTTTGCGAAGGTTTACTGAAATGGGCCTTCTTTACATCTTTAAAAGTCCATGACTTGGTCAAATGAACTCGGATTTCGATATGGCATACCTTTATAGGCTTGTGGAATGATTATGTTGTTATATGCATTAAAATATATATGATGGACGTTGATGCACTACGAGCAGTACAAACAAGTGGCCCAACGACACCAAGCACGTGCTTGTTACGCGCGGGGCCCTTTTATCAATTTGGGCAAAACATACGAGTTCGCGAGGAAGATACAAAAAACAAATAGAGACGGGACACAAATGAAAATAAAGGAAGCATCTAAGAATGAAGAAAATGAGTTAAAATATTAGTTTTTAATACCGGGATAGAAGTTGAAGTGCAAATTAAATGATAAAGGTTGTTATAATTATTACATAGAACGCGAAAGGGCTCGTGCAGACAAAAATTAGATGTACATCTTGGCAAATTTAGGGGATAATAATTTCGTGTTAGTCTAACAGGAACATTGAAAGTTAGGCGGTTTACAAGTTCTATAGAATCAATATCACCTCTTATAAGATTTTGCATAAAAATAGTACCAAGCATTGTTCTACGATTTGCAAGGGTAGGTAAATTAAGCAATAGTAATCTACTCTGATAGGAAGGTAGCCTTATGTTTTGATCCCAGTTCAAACTACGAAGGGCAAAAAGAAGAAATTTTTTTTGTACCGACTCAATACGGTCAATATGCACTTGATATTGTGGACTCCAAACCGAAGAACAATATTCCAAAATAGGACGGACAAGGGAGGTAAATAATAATTTGGTTGTATAAGGGTCATCAAATTCTTTTGACCAACGCTTTATAAACCCAAGAACACTCATGGCCTTGCTGACAGTGGACATTATGTGGCAGTCAAATTTAAGTTTTGGGTCCAGAAGAACGCCTAAGTCATTAACTGAATTTATACGGTCGAGTGGCGTATTTTGAAGAGAGTAACTAACAAAAGTAGGAGTACCCCTATGAAAAGTCATAACGTTGCATTTAAGGCAGTTCAAATTTAAAAGGTTATACTCACACCATCCCTGAAAACAATCAATATCTGACTGTAAGTTGAAACCCGACGCTATATCATTATGTGATAAACAAAGCTTAACATCATCAGCATACATTAGTACACGAGAGTGTGTTATGATAGAGGGAAGATCGTTAATAAACAAAGTAAACAGCAAAGGGCCCAAATGACTACCCTGAGGCACTCCAGATGTCACATAGATCAGTTTTGAGGCAACGTTCTTGAATATAACCCTCTGGTCCTACCATTCAAATAACTTGAAATCCAAGTTAATAGATTACATGGAAACCCAAGCTGATTTAATTTGAATAAGAGAAGAGAGTGGTTGACAGAGTCAAAGGCCTTACTAAAATCAGTGTATATAAGGTCAGTCTGCATTTTATTCTTAAATCCATTTATTACAATAGATGACAATTCCAGAAGGTTGGTGGTGGTCGATCTTCGCTTAACAAAACCATGCTGACACGGTGATATTAGCGAGGAACATAAATGTTGCAAATGAGAAGTAATAATACGTTCAAATGCTTTAGGAATTGCCGACAATTTAGAAATACCTCTGTAATTCTGGGCATCCGCCTTCGCACCCTTTTTGTGAAGTGGAATGATAAAAGAGTCCTTCCAGATAGTAGGAAAAACTGACGATGAAATAGACAAATTAAAAAGTTTAAGAATCGGTTTACATATGGTTGACGCACAAAACTTAAGCACACACCCGGGGAGTCCATCAGGACCGGGAGAATAAGTTGGCGTTGTTTTTTCTAAGTCTCTTACGAGAGAAATTTCCGTAATTTCAGGGGTAAAGATGCAATTTGCCTTATTTAAGGGATTAGGGTAGTTAGAATTTGACCAAGCAGCCGAACTATAAGTAATTTGGAAAAACTCGGCAAATAAATCAGCAATTTCAGAATCCGTCGATGCCTCCATTGAGTTAAAACGTACCGATGAAGGCAATGCTGACGACTTACGCTTGGCATTGACAAAGTTATAAAACTGCTTCGGATCATTTGAAAATTCAAATTTACATCGACTTAAATACATAGAATAGCAATGACTATTGAGAACATTAAAATCCGATCGAGCCACCACATATTTCGAAAAATCAGATGGCTTACCCGATTTCTTATACTTTTTATAAGTGTTTGTCTTAAGGTTTTTAAGTCTTTGAAGCGCATTGGTAAACCAAGGTGGCCTGTTTGTCTTTGAAGGAAACCTATCAGGAACGCATTCATTAAAAAAGGTATTTAACACTATATAGAAGTGTTCAGTGGCACTTTCAATATCCATACAATTGTACAATTGAGAAATCATGTCGTTAAGTTTTTTATAGTTACATTTTCGGAAACATCTCACTTTAGTTTGAGAAACTAAAGGAGAGAGGGTATCAACGCATGGGAGGCAGATTGTCAATTCCATTGTTGGATGATATCGGTCTTCAGGTACAACAAGAGCGTCAATTCTAGATACCGTGACTTCAGACGGGTCTGAAACAAACACAAGATCTAGTTGTCTATTTAATGAATTCCGTATAAAGCTTACTTGCTGTAACGATAATTCTAGAAGACCATCAACAAAATCATGGGCGGATAGAGGTATAGCGACTAGTGAGTCAGTAGGAGGAGACCAAGAAATATCAGGGAGATTAAAGTCACCCAAAACAATCAAAAGGTCACTGTTAAAAAGAAGGGATAGAACAGATTTTATCGCAGACAGGTGGTGCTCATAAATTATTAAATCAGAGCCAGGTGGAATATAATAGGAACATGTAACAAATATTGAGAATGATTGCAAGGAAACTTTCACACTAACAAATTCAATTTCATTAGGAGTATCAGAGTGAATTCTCTCGGATGTTAGGCTAGTGCTAACGGCAATCAGCACACCGCCTCCCCTACGTGAGGGGCGATCGGTCCTATAGGCATTAAAATTGTTTGACAGAACTTCATTGTCAGATATCTCTGGTTTCAGACAAGTTTCCGTAAAAGCCAAAATATCAGCAGTAAATGCAGAGGAGTCAGCATAAAGCTTGGGTAGCTTCATATTTAGTCCCCTAACATTTTGATAAGCCAAAAATAAACTTTTTAGTTTTTTGGCGCAGTGGAAGGTCTGTTATTTGTTCTCGGTTTATTGGGAACAAATTCTTTTATTACTAAATCATCATTAAGCCAAAAGCTTTCAGAAAGTAGTACCTTAAACACATCAGGCGGAGCAAAAATTTTAAACGACGATATACTACGAGCATATGAAAATCTAAATTGTTCCACTGAAATATTCTCGGATGGGAATTTTTCACGAATAAATTCCAAAACATCCTCAGATGTGGTATCTGGGGTGAATCTCGAAACAAATAATTGTTTTCTATGTGGAACAACTGATAATTTCTTACGTCCCCCAGCACAAACGGAATTGAACCCCTCATTGAGCTGTTTAAAAGCACCAGAGAGATTCAAAAGGCTGTCTCGAGTCTGCTTCATAAAGCCGCTCATCTCAACAACCATTTCCTTGCAGGATCCACATGACCACATGAGTCCAGAATTCTGATCAATGAAGTCTTTGACTCTACCAGTAAATCCTGCGCATTTAACGTGCATTATCGACTCGCAGAGCCAGCAGAAAATAAAAGGGTCTTTAGTTGAAGACGAAAGAGTACAGTCTTTCTTAGAGCAGACAAGAGCCATTTTAAGGAGATTAAATAAAATAAAATAATATATGAAAAATACCTCAAGTAAATTTGGCACTGGGATCAAATTTCAAAACAACAAAGGCACAAAACACGAAAAAAATAAGAGCGCGAGATCGCGTAATAATTTAAACGTAAGAGAGCACGAGAGAAAAAATCTTCTATTGATTGAGCGTTGCTTGTGGGACACTGACAACTTTACGCAGGAACAGTTACAATGTAAAGCAAGCAAGAGAGAGAGAGAGAGAGAGAGACAAGAGAATAGCACACCAAAAGTCTACCAGAAATTTGGCAGGTTCAGAGGGAGTTTAAGTTACAGTTGTAATATAGAGCGGGAGAGAGTGAGAATCGAAGAGTTTTAGCAAGTTTAGTGAGTATAAGAATTACACTAACAAAGCTAGTAGATTAAACAAATCTAATATAAATGTTAAAATAACTATAATCACTGGGAGATCTAGTAAAAAACACTAAACACACTAACCCAGCGGTTAGACTAAGCTTTGTTAATAAACAAACACAAAACAACTCGCAAAAAATCACAGAATAGACAAAAATTCAGAGCACAAGAGTAAACACAACCGTTCACAAGCGACGCTAAATCGTTATATCTCTTTAAAGGTAGTACAAAATATGTTCGTTTTGATGTCATTGATTTTAATTTTGCGAAAGTTTACTGAAATGGGCCTTCTTTCCATCTTTAAAAGCCCATAACTTGGTCAAATGAACTCGGATTTCGACATGGCATACCTCTATGGGCTTGTGGAATGATTATGTTGTTATCTGCATTAAAATATATAACTTTAAAGGTAGTAAAAAATATGAAGGTTTTTATGTCATTGATTTTAATTTTGCAAAGGTTTACTGAAATGGACCTTCTTTCCATCTTTAAAGCCCATAACTTGGTCAAAAGGACTCGGATTTCGATAAGGCATACCTCTATGGGCTTGTGGAATGATTATGTTGTTATCTGCATTAAAATATATAACTTTAAAGGTAGTAAAAAATATGACCGTTTTTATGTCATTGATTTTAATATTGTGAAGTTCCATAACTTAGTCAAATGAACTCGGATTTTGATATGGCATACCTTTACGGGCTTGTGAAATGATTATGTTGTTATCTGCATTAAAATATATAACTTTAAAGGTAGTAAAAAATATGACTGTTTTTATGTCATTGATTTTAATTTTGCAAATGTTTACTGAAATGGCCCTTCTTTTCATCTTTAAAAGCCCATAACTTGGTCAAAAGGACTCGGATTTCGATATGGCATACCTCTATAGGCTTGTGGAATGATTATGTTGGTATCTGCATTAAAATATATAACTTTAAAGGTAGTACAAAATATGTTCGTTTTGATGTCATTGATTTTAATTTTGCGAAAGTTTACTGAAATGGGCCTTCTTTCCATCTTTAAAAGCCCATAACTTGGTCAAATGAACTCGGATTTCGACATGGCATACCTCTATGGGCTTGTGGAATGATTATGTTGTTATCTGCATTAAAATATATAACTTTAAAGGTAGTAAAAAATATGACGGTTTTTATGTCATTGATTTTAATTTTGCAAATGTTTACTGAAATGGGCCTTCTTTCCGTCTTTAAAAGCCTATAGTTTGGTCAAAATGACTCGGATTTCGATAAGGCATACCTCTATGGGCTTGTGGAATGATTATGTTGTTATCTGCATTAAAATATATAACTTTAAAGGTAGTAAAAAATATGACCGTTTTTATGTCATTGATTTTAATATTGTGAAGTTCCATAGCTTAGTCAAATGAACTCGGATTTTGATATGGCATACCTTTACGGGCTTGTGGAATGATTATGTTGTTATCTGCATTAAAATATATAACTTTAAAGGTAGTAAAAAATATGACTGTTTTTATGTCATTGATTTTAATTTTGCAAATGTTTACTGAAATGGCCCTTCTTTTCATCTTTAAAAGCCCATAACTTGGTCAAAAGGACTCGGACTTCGATATGGCATACCTCTATAGGCTTGTGGAATGATTATGTTGGTATCTGCATTAAAATATATAACTTTAAAGGTAGTAAAAAATATGACCGTTTTTATGTCATTGATTTTAATTTTGTGAAGGTTTACTTAAATGGGCCTTCTTTACATCTTTAAAAGCCCATAGCTTAGTCAAATGAACTCGGATTTCGATATGGCATACCTTTACGGGCTTGTGGAATGATTATGTTGTTATCTGCATTAAAATATATAACTTTAAAGGTAGTAAAAAATATGACGGTTTTTATGTCATTGATTTTAATTTTGCAAATGTTTACTGAAATGGGCCTTCTTTCCGTCTTTAAAAGCCTATAGTTTGGTCAAAATGACTCGGATTTCGATATGGCATACCTCTATGGGCTTGAGGAATGATTAGGTTGTCATCTGCATTAAAATATATAACTTTAAAGGTAGTAAAAAATATGACGGTTTTTATGTCATTGATTTTAATTTTGCAAAGGTTTACTGAAATGGGCCTTCTTTCCATCTTTAAAAGCCTATAATTTGGTCAAAATGACTCGGATTTCGATATGGCATACCTTGAGGAATGATTATATTGTTATCTGCATTAAAATATATAACTTTAAATGTAGTAATAAATATGACCATTTTTATGTCATTGATTTTTATTTTGCGAAGGTTTACAGAATTGGGCCTTCTTTCCGTCTTTAAAAGCCTTGGTCAAATGAACTCGGGTTTCGATATGGCATACCTTTATAGGCTTGTGGTATGATTATGTTGTTATCTGCATTAAAATATATAACTTTAAAGGTAGTAAAAATTATGACCGTTTTTATGTCATTGATTTTAATTTTGCGAAGGCTTACTGAAATGGGCCTTCCTTCTTTTAAAGCCCATATCTTAGTCAAATGAACTCGGATCTCGATATGGCATACCTTAAGGGGCTTGTGGAATGATTTTGTTGTTATCTGCATTAAAATATTTAACTTTATTATTATTATTATTTATTGTTTTAGGCTTCCTAACGCTACAAGTTTTAAAACTTATAAATTACAGCGCTAGTCACAACTGGTAAACATATTTAAATTTGGCAAAATTGGTTCTTAAATCTAATGACATACATTGTTACATTTATTGTTGAGCATTTAGATTAATAGAAATGAAGTTAAATCGAAGTTAAAAAACTAAGGAAAAGGTTTTGGAGATAAGTCGCAATGTTAAAATAGGATAATATACCTTATAGTAGACTAGAACTGCTATTTTTTAGGTGTGAGAGAAGTTTTGTCTTAAATAGTGTTGCGCTCCTAGTTTCTTTTATGTAGTTGGGAAGCTCGTTCCACGTTCTAATCGCATTTATAAAAAATTGTCTATTTGAAAGCAGAAACCTGTGTCGGATGCAGATAATATTCTTTGTTCTTGTAGATCTGGAGAATTGTAATTTTTCAAATAAGTACGATGGCTCCCTGGTGTATATAACTTTGTGTAAAAAGATTATTGTTCTACTTTTCATATAATCTGCCAAGCTTATATCAAATATCTTGTAAGAAAATTGAGTTACATGGTCAGATCTATGCAAATTAAATATAAAACGCGCAATACTGTTGTATGCTATTTTCAGCTTATGTTGACTTGCTACATCACAATTTGCATAGATCTCTAGACCATAAAAGAGTGTGGGTATTATACAAGACTTGGCAATTAGAAGACGCACACTAACAGGTAAGGAACATTTAACTAGTGACAAGGATCTTATTAGTCCGTATGTTTTGCCTACAGCTTTGTTTACGTGGTCATTCCAGTTCAAGGTTCTATTAAATGTGATACCCAAATTATTGGCGGTTTCCACGTACTCAATTGGTGTTTTGTTAATCATCAAGAGGAACAGTTCAATATTGCATAATTTCTTCTTAAAAATGATTAAGCACTTTGATTTCAATGGATTGATGGCTAGACCGTTGTTTTTTGCCCATTCATTTACTCTTCCAAGCTCCATTCTACAAATATCTAAACACTCACTAATTCTGTTTAAGGGACGACTAACATACATCTGAACATCATCAGCATATAAATGGACATTACATTTCGACAGCACAGAAGGAAGATCATTTATATAAAGTGTGAATAATAGTGGTCCAAGAACCGAACCCTGGGGTACACCACGCTTCAGATAGGCAAACGAAGAACAAATATTTGACGATACAATATATTGACGACGATTTTTAAGATACGAACACAAAAGTTTGACGGCAGTATTGGAGAAGAAATACAAATTTTTGAGTTTTGAGCACAGGATATCATGATTTACTGTGTCGAACGCTTTGCTGTAGTCCAGCAATAGTAAGAAGGTGACATACGAGTTGTCCGTCTGTTGACGTATATCTTCGGTTATTTTTAAGATAGCTGAAGTGCAGCTACGATTTTTTCTAAATCCAGATTGATGGTCATTTAAGAGGCTATTGACAGATATAAAATTATTTATTTGTGATGCGACAATATTTTAAACACCTTCGAGAGGTACGGAAGAATAGATATCGGCCGATATTCTTTGTTTGATTTTGGTATTGGGATAATTTTGGCGGTTTTCCAGCAATCAGGGAACGTAGACGTGGTAAGAGCCGTGTTAAATGTGTGCGTAAGGTATGGGATAAGTTTAGGAAGTAGAATTTTTATAAATTTAGGATGAATATCGTCAGGTCCAATTGCGTTAGACTTAATTTTAAGAATATTATCTAAAACATCACATTGGTCAACACACATAAATCTAAACCTAGTATCACAGATGTTTTCAGGTACTGAATTCAGGTACGTGTTGGTTGTGACCTCTGGAACTTGGCATTCTGCTAATTTAAGCTTGAGTTCATCTATGTCAACATCTAGTTCCTGTGATGTCTTTTGTTTACCTATCCCTAGAGTTTTAATCTGTTTCCATGTTTGACTCGAAGAGGTTGAGTTTTTAAATTTTTGGCTAAAAAAATTTGATTTGCAGAGTCGATTAGTTTGGTAACCGTTTTTCTCAGAGATACAAACATGCTGTGGTGTTGCGGTGTTTTGTATCTTTTCCACTTCTGGTATGCTTCATTTCGTTTTATAATTGCCAATTTTATATTATTAGTAAACCATGGTTTTTCGGACGGTCGAATTGTTTTACTTTTAACTGGGACAAAACTATCGTATAAGTGGCTAATATTATGTTGTAGAAGTTTAAGTTGACGATCGACTGTTGGAAGACTGTAAATATTGTTCCATACACACAGGTCAAATGCTTCGTTCAACAGTATGTAATTAATATTATTAAAATCACGACAAAATATTGTATGGTCCGTGTAGTTTAGGTCAAAGTTATAGGTCAGGTATATAGGTCATGTTTTGAAAAGGACGGAACGATTAGCTGATCATACAAACATATTTTATTAACATCACTCACAAAAAACAAATCTAATAATGTGTTACGTGTTCTGCTGAAGTGGGTTGGAAATGAAAGATTCACTGGTTTCAGACCTAGCGATTCCATGTTGCTGGTAAGTGAGATTCCCTCAGAATATCACTATTAAGATCGCCTGCAAGGATTACATCAGTGAAGTTTACTGTAATGTCTGTCAGAATATTGATTAAATCATCATAGTTTGTGTTGCAATGCGGACGATAAATACAGCCAATTAATTTTTTGTATTTCAAGAAAAATATATTCTATTGCACTGTTTATTGTGTGTTGGCAAATAATTTTGGCTTTTAATTTTTTGTTTACATAAATAGCAAATCCTCCCCCATGACTAACACGATCAGTACGGTACACATTATATCCATCACACGATATTAGCACATCACATAGACTCTGGACAAACCATGTTTCAGACACGCATATAACATAAATTTCCGAATTTACAAACATGTACCTAAACTCTTCAATTTTCTTTGGCAGGCTTTGGGCATTTATATGACAAATCTTAAGACCAGGTCTCTGCTTTGCCAGGATGCACAGAAGGGCACGACTATTTGCTGTTGAATTATTAAGGTTTTCTTCTATTGTGAATAGTTTTCAATTTCAAAATAAAACAAGGAAGAACGCTATAGTCGAGTACCTCGACTATCAGATACCCGTTACTCAAAGGGAAATGGAGATATGCAAGCAGCAAAGCGAAATTAAAATGCGCCACCTACCGGCGGTAGACAGATTTAAGCGTTATGGGCGTTAGAGTGGGCGTGGCAGAATTATTTTTGGATCAATCGATAGGTATTGACGACACCAATACATTTCAGTTAAAATTTTTTATCTAGCATGCAAATTGTGGGCGTCACAGGTTTTCGCGGTTTGTGGGCGTTTAAGTGGGCGTGGCTAACTTTTTTTTAGGTCAATCGATAGGTTTTGATGAGAACAATACATTTCAGTTAAAATTCTATCTAGCATCAAAACTGTAGGAGTTACAGTTTTGAGCGGTTTGTGGGCGTTAGAGTGGGCGTGGCAGTCTACTGAAACAAACTTGCGCTGCGTAAGAAGCTCAGGAATCTGTACGCCAAATCTCAATAGCCTAGCTCTCATAGTTTCCGAGATCTCAGCGTTCATCCGGACGGACAGACAGACGGACAGACGGACAGACGGACAGACGGACAGACGGTCAGACGGACAGACGGACAGACGGACAGACGGACAGACGGACATGGCTAGATCGACTCGGCTAGTGATCCTGATCAAGAATATATATACTTCATGGGGTCGGAAACGCTTCCTTCTGCCTGTTACATACTTTCCGACGAATCTAGTATACCCTTTTACTCTACGAGTAACGGGTATAAAAACAAGGACTGCACATCAGACAAAAAATTAGGCAGACTACTAAATTAACAATGCGACTGATCCTAAACATATGAATTACAAGAGATAAAGATATTAAACTAATTGGAAATCCTAATATAGAGATAAAAAATATTTTAATTACGAAATGAATTATTCTCTAAAGCGGCATCTCTGCTTGAGTTGATTTCGCCCACATCACTACTCAGATCAGAAAGCTCATTGGAGCTTTGCACGTAGTAAGCCTCTCCTCCGTCTATAGGCTTAACAAATACGTCTCCACGGCGAGTAAAGACGGCCGCTACGCGCTTTTGTTTTTTGAGGCGCATGGCATGCTTAAAAATTTGTTTTAATTTGTTTTCGTTAATTGTTCGTTTAAGTATATAAATGCCGGCAAGTCAAAACCGATCAGCTGTAAGCTCAGCTGCGATTTGGTTGTTTGTCGGTGCACTCCAATCGCCCGCAGCAGCACAGCTTTTTCGCGCACGTGATCCATTTTTATTATTATTATTGGGTCAACAAGTGAGTTTCTTTGGCGCGGTCGGACTCGAAAAATAGACCTAACTCGCGGAGGAGGGGTCAGGTGTAGTGAGAAACAAAGTCGATTGAAAAGGGTGTTTAAATTTTCGCCCTCGACGTGCAGTACACCATGCCAGCGCAGGTTGCATGCAACATCCGCGACCTCCTGTGCATTGCACTTTGCTGCCAGTTGAGCATCCAGTTCACACACTTGTTGTTTCAGAGTATTCACCTCTTTTGCCTCGGTTTCCAGCTCTCGCACTCGTTTCGTAAGGTTGTGTATTTCGGTGTTCATTGCATCGAATTTAGCCTGTAGAGTGTTGAGAAAGCGGGCCTCGCTCTCTTGATACTCTCTACCCAGTGACTCCCTTTGCTCCGCAAATTTATCGTCGATCAGCTGCAACAGTTCCATGTTGATTTCCTTCCGTTGACTCGTGAATTTTGCATCAATTTGTTGCAGCAATTGTGTGTCCGACGTGCGAGCTACCTTGATTTCGGTACTCGACTTTTCACTCCTTAGTCGCTTTGATGCACTCATACTGTTGTTGTTTTGATCAATTTTGAGTTTGAGTGATTTGTGTAATTGTATAAGTTATTGATTTGAGTGTGTTTTCGGTAGTTTTCAGTCTTTGTGCACTGCAGTATATGTGTGTGAATGTTTCCTTTCTTTTATCTTTACACTTTCGACCAAAAGAAATGTAATTTAAGTGTTTTTAAACAAAAGTATGGGGATTACACGCACGATTTGAACGCTAAATGATCATAGACCACAGGCGGCTTATAGTCCGATAGAAATTGTTAATGTTTCTAGATTGTATAGACTTTTTGAGCGACTGTTTCGGGAGCTCTGCAAAAACGCGACTTTCCTTTTGCTACTTTCCTTTTGCTACTTTGCGTTTTATGATATTTTATCAGCAATGCTTTTGCATTTCGCATCTAGAAAAAACAGCATCTGACGGTTTTTATGTCATTGACTTTAATTTTGTGAAGGTTTACTGAAATGGGCCTTCTTTCCATCTTTAAAAGCAAATAACTTGGTCAAATGAACTCGTATTTCGTTATGGCATACCTTTATAGGCTTGTGGAATGATTATGTTGTTATCTGCATTAAAATATATAACTTTAAAGGTAGTAAAAAATATGACGGTTTTTATGTCAATGATTTTAATTTTGCAAAGGTTTACTGAAATGGGCCTTCTTTCCATCTTTAAAGCCCAAAACTTGGTCAAAAGGACTCGGATTTCGATATGGCATACCTCTATGGGCTTGTGGAATGATTATGTTGTTATCTGCATTAAAATTTATAACTTTAAAGGTAGTAAAAAATATGAACGTCCTTATGTCATTGATTTTAATTTTGCAAAGGTTTACTGAAATTGGCCTTCTCTCCATTTTTAAAATCACATAAGTTGGTCAAATGAACTCGGATTTTGATATGGCAAGCCTTTATGGGCTTGTGGAATGATTATGTTGCTATTTGCATTAAAATATATAAAAAATATGACCGATTTTATGTCATTGATTTTAATTTTGCGAAGGTTTACTGAAATGGGCCTTCTTTCCATCTTTAAGAGCCCATAACTTGGTCAAATGAACTCGGATTTCGATATGGCATAACTTTATGGTCAAATTAACTCGGATCTCGATATGGCATTTCTTTATGGGCTTGTGGAATGGTTTTGTTGTTATCTGCATTAAGATATATAACTTTAAAGCTATTAAAAAATATGACCGTTTTTATGTCATTGGTTTTAATTTTGCGAAGGTTTACTGAATTAGGCCTTCTTTCCATCTTTAAAAGCCCATAACTTGGTCAAAAGGACTCGAATTTCGATATGGCATACCTCTATGGGCTTGTGGAATGATTATGTTGTTATCTGCATTAAGATATATAACTTTAAAGGTATTAAAAAATATGACCGTTTTTATGTCATTGGTTTTAATTTTGCGAAGGTTTACTGAATTGGTCTTCTTTCCATCTCTAAAAGCCCTTAACTTGGCCAAATGAACTCGGATCTCAATATGGCATACCTTTATGGGCTTGTGAAATGATTATGTTGTTTCTGCATTAAAATATATAACTTTTTTTTAACTTTAAAGGTATTACAAAATATGACCGTTTTTATGTCATTGATTTTAATTTTGCGAAGGTATACTGAAATGGGCCTTCTTTCCATCTTTAAAAGCCCATAACTTGGTCAAATGAACTCGTATTTCGATATGGAATACTTTTATGGGCTTGAGGAATGATTATGTTAAATATATAACTTTAAAGGTATTAAAAAATATGACCGTTTTTATGTCATTGATTTTAATTTTGCGAAGGTTTACTGAAATTGGCCTTCTTTCCATCTTTAAAAGCCTATAACTTAGTCAAATGATGAATGAAGGAGAGGGCTGACCGGCCGACTTCACTTTCCCCCGGCCGCGATGCCGACACAGCACGGCAACATACGCCGGCCGGGCTCCGACCTACCTGCCCCCCGCACCCCGTGCCGATTCAGCACAGCGACATCCGCCGGCCTGGCACGGGAACCCTAACCGCTCACCGTGCAAGTGAAGCACGGTGAGAACTGCAAGGTCGGCAAAACTTCTGCCGGCCGTTGACGCTGACGCCGACGTCGACGCCGTGACGGTTACTCACAGAGCTCTGGCGGGTGTCGGAGCAGCGAATGGAAGTCAGAACTAATTGGACCGGCAAGCAGACTTAACTGGATAGCTTAACATTATTAAATAAAGACAATTATAACGTTGAACGAAAGGTCTGAGTTATTACTGGGAGGAACCAGCTCGAAATCACCCGAGGGTGAACACTTCAAGACGACACCAATCTATTGAAATGGCTAGGTATAAGTCGGCGATGAGGATCCCTAGGATAAAAAGTGGGAGGTAAAAACTGTGTGAGTCGTGTGAAAAAATTTTTTCTTGAAAAAAATTTTTTGAAAATAAAATAAATGTGGAAAAAAAATATGACATGAAAATGTGTTCCCAGTCGATTCCGAGAAAAATGAACGAGAAAAAATAATTAATTAAAGTAACCGACCCGCAGCGGTGATCTGATTAACGAGCGCAAAAGGTTATAGTGAAACAAAAGGAAGCGGACAAACCGCCGCGGTTGTTGTGTGTTGCAAATATAAAGAAATATAAATTTTAATAACCGCTGCGGTAACTTGTTTACGAGCGGCCACCTTCATAATGAAGAATATATGACGTGGATGGTGCTGTGGGTAATTCACTAGATACGCTCAGTGCTACCAGCACAGAAAGAGCCGCGTAGTGGATTGTGTGGCAACCGTACCTTAGTAGGTGATATACCAAAAAGGAACAATACGGCCCACCGTGTCTAACACCGAATAAAAAAGGGAATCGGAACAATGTAAAAAAATATATACAACAAATATGTAAAAAAATATATACAACAAATATGTAAAAAAATATATACAACAAATATGAAAAAATATATACAACAAATATGAAACAAAATGTATATAACAAATATGTAAAAAATATATATGTTTGTACCTAAAGGTACTCAACATGACCACACCCAACAAATCAAGCAGTAGCCAAGTTGGGAACAGTACCAGGCGCTCAGTAGCACCCACTGCATATGAGAATGGCTGATCAGCATATTATATGTCTCACTAACTCACCGTCTCACCGACTCAACGGCACACTGACCGGCCAATGTAGTCAGCACATTCTGCAGTGTCTGCCGAGCCAACTACACAAACTGCTACCATAATCAAAACTCCCTGACCTACCTACCTACTTTAGAATATAGCGCACTTCACTAATCATTACACTAAACTTTCGTCTTCCAAGTAGTATATAAACATGTACCAAATGAAGAATAAATCAGTTATCAACACACCTCTTAACTCCGCGGTTCTACTTCCTACAACTGGGAATAGGGCTCGTAATACACTATCTCAACTAGCAGCTAACCACGTTAGCTCACCCTCAGCGCAGCTCCAGCATCGCCTGTGGTCCGGCATCACAGTAACCATCGTTACCATTGCCGCGACGCGATCGTCCTGCCATCATAGCGTCCCCGTGCCAGCGACAAGTGCTCATTACCCCCTTGTCCCGCGGTGTGACCCGGAAGTGTCTACTTCGGTTAGGCACAAACATTGGTGACCCCGACGTGATCCTTTAACAACAAAGGATCACACTCAAGCAACCCCCTTCCCACTAAAGGACTCACAGCTTCATCCAGCTTCACAGGATACGCTTCTTCTTCCAGCGTCACAGGAACTTCAGCTTAATCCAGCTTCTCAGGATTCGCTTCTTCTTCCAGCGTCACAGGAACTTCAGCTTAATCCAGCTTCACAGGATACGCTTCGTCTTCCAGCGTCACAGGAACTTCAGCTTCATCCAGCTTCACAGGACTCGCTTCTTCTTCCAGCGTCACAGGAACTTCAGCTTCATCCAGCTTCACAGGATTCGCTTCTTCTTCCAGCGTCACAGGAACTTCAGCTTAATCCAGCTTCACAGGATACGCTTCGTCTTCCAGCGTCACAGGAACTTCAGCTTAATCCAGCTTCACAGGATACGCTTCGTCTTCCAGCGTCACAGGAACTTCAGCTTCATCCAGCTTCACAGGATACGCTTCTTCTTCCACCGTCACAGGAACTTCAGCTTAATCCAGCTTCACAGGATTCGCTTCTTCTTCCAGCGTCACAGGAACTTCAGCTTCATCCAGCTTCACAGGATACGCTTCTTCTTCCAGCGTCACAGGAACTTCAGCTACATCCAGCTTCACAGGATACTCAGCTTCATCCAGCTTCACAAGATTCTTTGTTTCCAAGACACACAATATGTCTACTTCATTCATTGAGGAAACAAGTCACACAAGAATCGATTTACACAATCGATTACTAGACACACAAAACGAGCTGCAAGGGAAAATCCAACAGCTCATTAAGAATTATGGCAAGGATTCTGCCGACCGACGCCACCGAGACGGCTATTATTCTGGTAAGCTAAATCAGTTAAACGATCTCTGGCGGCAGTTTTGCGACCTAGATGAAGAAGTCCAGCAAGCGGCACTACCCACTGGAAGTGAGTACTCTTCACGACTAGTAGCACTTAAAGAGCTGGTCGAAAAATATCAGAATATCTTTCTGGACAACATGCCGACTGGAAGCGGGCTTCCGAAGGCCCCCAGACGAACTTCGGCCAACATCAAGCTCACAACAAAAGATCAAGTCAAAGGAGATTCCGCAATTGGCACGGTGATCCGACAGTTGCAGAGAAGATGCAACGAATTGGAGTCATCATTAACATTAGCCTCGAACGCCCCAACTGTCACCCCAGCCTTACAAAGGCACCTGGATCTCCATTGGGCGTTACTGAGGCAAGCCCACGACGAATTGGATAGCACACCTGGGGCCGCAGCTCTGGCAGAAGCAGAGCTAGCCCAATTCCACACATTATACGAGGAATACGAAATGAGCCTGCTACGAGAAAACGACGCGCCAATGAGCCTAAACTTGGCACTTCCGCCAATTAGCATTCCGGAGTTCAACGGCGAGTATCTAGACTGGCCACGGTTCCATGATCTCTTTGTGGAATTGGTACATAACAAACCATATTCGGCCAGTCAAAAACTACATATTCTACAGAGTTCGCTTCGTGGTGAGGCGAGGAACGTCTTGACAGACACAGCCTTCTCACAGGGTGGCTATGACGACACCTGGTTGCGGTTGAAGGCCAGGTACCAGAACGGCAAAATACTAGTATTCGCCGCCATAGCAAAAATTATTGATCATACTCTTATAGACGGCTCATCGCGCCAACTAAGGGCCTTACATGACACTTTAAAAAACTCAATGAGTACTCTTAAAAACCTCGATATCAGCACAAAATCCTGGGATCCAATCCTGTGTTTTCTTATCAGAAGAAAACTAGACCAGCAGTCTCTAGCTGCTCTAGAAAATTCAGCGGATGCACCAACGGAAATTCCAACGTTATGGAGTGTACTGACGTTTATTGAGCGGCGCGCTTGCATGCTGGAGACTATAAGCGCTCAACCTACAGCAACACTCCGCCATCAGTCAGTTCACAACGAAGAGAGCTGTAAGATTTGTCACCTAGGACAACATAATCTTAGAGCGTGTAGCCGTATCCAGCAAATGGACCCCAAAGCACGGCGTCAAGCCATTATTCAAGTAGGAGCATGCACAAATTGTTTGTCTACAGCTCATAAGGTTGAAAACTGTGGATCACCGACCACTTGTCGAGTCTGCCAGCAACGGCATCATTCACTGTTACACCAAGGACCGACTAGCAATCCAGTGGCCGGCGCAGTAACCATTGCAGGCTACGACCACGTAGGAGGATATACTATGCTCGCAACCGCCAAGGTCTCCTTACAAGGGCCAAACGGTCAATTACAAACATGTCGCGGTGTAATAGATGGTGGATCACAGGTGAATCTTATCTCAAGGAGAATGGCAGATCTTCTATCTCTTAAAGAAAGGTCACCGATTGAAATATCTGGAATCGGAGGAAAGATATCAACAGCAATTAGATCAACACTAAAGCTCTCATCATGTACATCAGGGTTTGAAAAACTATTAGAGGTATTTATTATGCCCACAGTCATTACAGACCAACCGTCAGTACCGATTACAACCGATCTTAATATTCCCGAGGGACTGCCATTAGCAGATCCTGACTTTCGGCAACCTGGACCCATTGACCTAACCTTAGGGTCTGAGGTGTATTCTCGTGTAATAACCGGTGAACTTCTTGAACTAGGACCTAATAAACCTTTGGCACAAGGCACTAGGCTTGGTTATGTAATCATAGGTTATCTCAATAAAGAAACCTCATCTGATACGGAAATCAACCCTGTTCTGGTAGAAGGCAGAGGTGATTTTGCAGGACCGAACGCTGCTTATGAGTCAACAAAAGATAAAAATCCGATGAATATAGAACCGACTTCTCATCAATTCAAAACCGACAAGAAGGCTGACTTTGGTTCAACATGTCCAACCCTAACCAAGAAATATCTTAGTTTTATTGCAGAATGTCCACATACCATAGACGTGCCAAATGATCAAGTTCTACGAGAGCACAATTTCAGTCCCCACGGTAATGTCAATTTTATCGCAAAGGAGAGTGTTAAGCAGCATCAAGAAGATGTGAAGGACCTGAATCACAAACCGCAGTTGAAGGAAAGATCCACCTTGGTCAATGATTTGTTAGGTGCTTCCTATACAATTCGGTCAAGGGCTGACCGACATCACGACTTAATTGAGGGTACCCCTCAATGGGGGGGAGAATGTTCGTACCTAAAGGTACTCAACATGACCACACCCAACAAATCAAGCAGTAGCCAAGTTGGGAACAGTACCAGGCGCTCAGTAGCACCCACTGCATATGAGAATGGCTGATCAGCATATTATATGTCTCACTAACTCACCGTCTCACCGACTCAACGGCACACTGACCGGCCAATGTAGTCAGCACATTCTGCAGTGTCTGCCGAGCCAACTACACAAACTGCTACCATAATCAAAACTCCCTGACCTACCTACCTACTTTAGAATATAGCGCACTTCACTAATCATTACACTAAACTTTCGTCTTCCAAGTAGTATATAAACATGTACCAAATGAAGAATAAATCAGTTATCAACACACCTCTTAACTCCGCGGTTCTACTTCCTACAACTGGGAATAGGGCTCGTAATACACTATCTCAACTAGCAGCTAACCACGTTAGCTCACCCTCAGCGCAGCTCCAGCATCGCCTGTGGTCCGGCATCACAGTAACCATCGTTACCATTGCCGCGACGCGATCGTCCTGCCATCATAGCGTCCCCGTGCCAGCGACAAGTGCTCATTACCCCCTTGTCCCGCGGTGTGACCCGGAAGTGTCTACTTCGGTTAGGCACAAACAATATACCACATATACAACCACGAAACAAGTATAAAAAACTCGAGCACACGCAAAAATGCACTTCCAGCTTGAAATAAAAAATTGTACCTGTACTAAAATAATTTTTTTTATCCTAAATAAAATCTGCACTTTGTAAGTGACCGACTCAACACACGAAGAACGTAACTGGAACACAAAATATAATCACACGAGTAACGGGTAAGTGAGTCTTTTTCAGCGAATTTATTAAATAAAAATGTATCCAATCAAAATCTTAACCGTCACCCCGTTGTTACTTAAAAACCGCAAAACTTTGAATCGATTTTTTAATATGGAGGAAATGAAGGCAGCTCTTACTAAATTTGAGGCAACCTTGGCCTTGTTGCTTGGCCAGATGGTCGATGTTAGGGAAGATGTGAAAAAAGTTAGTGACAAAGTAGTGAGCCTAGAAAAGGCTCGAGAAAAGGTTAACGAAGTTGCTCCCCAATCAAAGCCCTTAACTGCCGCCCGTACGGAGTATGAGTTAAATGAGATAGCTAGATTGCCAGATTGTGTAAAAGAATTGCAGGTGTTTGAGGGCGAAGCTGGTGGCTACGACCCTTAGATGGGTAGAGCGGAGGCCATTCTGAAGGATTACGAGATAATCAAGGAAAGGCCTCTCTATCGTTCTATAGCCGTTAGCATTAGGCAAAAGATGAGGGGTAGTGCCGAGACGACCCTTTTGTCGTACAACGTGGCAGAAGACGACTGGCCCGAGACGAAACGCGTCCTGATGCTCCACTACGCCGATAAGCGGGATCTGCGCACGCTGGAATACCAGATGGGGCAAAAGACTCAGGGGAGGAAGACGATAGACGCGTTTTACTCAGGAATAAATGCTCATTTTCCCTTAAAAAAACGCAGTCTTAAAAATGGTAACCAAAACCCGGAGATTCTTAGCGCGCTCGTCGAAACCTATAGGGACAGAGCCTTGGATGTTTTTATCAGATGTCTGAGCGGTGACCTCTCGAAGATATTAGTTATTCGCGGCCCAAAGAATTTGCCAGAGGCCTACGCAATCTGCTTAGAATTACAGAATCTGACCTCAATGAATCCTGTCACATACCCTAGCAAGTTTTCATCCCCTCAGCCTTACCGCCAAAAGTACTCTTGGCCCCAACCTAACTACTCTTCCTATAATAAACAATACCAGTACCAGGACGCAGGCAGGAATTCTCAGCCCCCGCACAGATATTCAAATCCCCGAGCGATCAAAATGGAGCCCCACCAGTCCGGCCACTCCTATCGCTCGAACCAGGGTAACGATAACCCGAGCATTAAGCGCAGCCCCAGCACCTCATCTAACCTTAACCCTTTCCGGAAATCCCAAAGATTGTATTAAGTTAATGCTGCCCCATCCTCCGGTGAGGCCGCTTTTAGCCAGCATGAAGAAAAACCCGTCAGTGAGGCTTACTACGGTGAAGCCTTACCAGACAATCAGGCTGGCCACCAACCTCACACGGAGGCTGGTAGTAGCGGGGCGGCAAATTTTATGGCCGACGCCTCTCTAGCGTTCCATACATAGAGTATGGCGTGAAAGATGGGGCTAAGCTGCAGTTTCTGATAGACACTGGCGCAAATAGATATCCGAGGGATGCAAGCCCTTGACGAAACCCTTCCCGGTGCAATCCGCTGGGGGGAGATAAAAATAACGCATCAACTAACCGGACCATTCTTCAGACCCATAGGTAATGACTCGCCAGTCACCTTCTTTGTTCTTCCAGGTTTAACTGCCTTCCATGGCATTATTGGGGACGACACCCTAAAGTCCCTTAAAGCAGTCATTGATAGGAAAAATGATTCTTTAACGATAACGCCAGGAATAAAAATTCCGCTACTTGCCATGCCTTCCTTAGGTGTCCACTCCCTAATCGACAGTGAACACCCAGTAGAAGCGAAGAAATGCCTCGAATCCCTAATTTGATTTTTGATTCACTCTCGCCAGGCGAGGCCGTGGACACAAGTGTCCGAGCCGAAATACGAACAAGTACCCAGGAACCCATATATTCAAAAGGTTACCCTTACCCCGCGAACATGAGAGGAGAAGTGGAAAACCAGGTCGACGAGCTCCTGCGCGAGGGAATAATTAGGCCCTCCAAAAGCCCCTACAATAGCCCTATATGGGTAGTCCCAAAAAAACCAAAGCCAAACGGTGAAAAACAATATCGAATGGTGATAGATTTCAAGCGCCTCAACGCAGTCACCATCTCCGACACCTACCCAATCCCCGATATAACATCTACCTTGTCCAGTCTGGGGGAGGCAAAACTATTCACCACTCTTGACTTAACTTCCTGGTTCCACCAAATTCACATGAAGGAATCCGACATACCCAAAACGGCATTTGCTACCCTGAACGGGAAATATGAGTTTCTGCGACTGCCATTCGGGTTGGAAAACGCCCCGGCCGTTTTCCAAAGAATGATGTACGACGTATTACGAGAGCACATCGGTAAGATTTGCTACGTATACATCGACGATATTATTGTCTTCAGTAAAGACTACGAGTCCCACTGGCGCAACCTTCGCGCTGTATTTGAAAAATTAAGGCAGGCCAAGTTACAAGTGAATTTGGAAAAGACACAGTTTTTGCGCACCCAGGTTGAATTTCTGGGCTATGTGGTAACGGCGGATTGGATCCGCGCAGATGAAAAGAAGGTCAGAGCCATAAAAGAAATGCCTCCACCCACGAATTTTAAGGAACTTAAGAGTTTCCTAGGGATGACCTCTTATTATAGGAAATTTATCTGCAACTACGCTAAAGTCGCGAAACCTCTGACGAACCTCACGAGGGGAGAACATGCCCAGGTTAAGGCATCTCAATCCAAGAATATTGCAATTTCACTTGACGTAGAGGGCGAGAAAGCCTTCGATGACTTGAAAACTATCCTCGCCTCTTCAGAAGTTTTGGCATTCCCAGACTTTAGTAAACCTTTCCATTTGACGACCGATGCTTCCAATTATGCCATAGGAGCCGTTCTCTCTCAAATCGACAACGGGAAGGACCGCCCAATCGCCTACATTTCGCGGTCTCTGAATAAAACAGAGGAGAGCTACGCAGTAAACGAGAAGGAAATGCTAGCGATTGTGTGGGCCCTTGATAATTTAAGATCCTACCCCTATGGCGCCGCGTCAATTAAGGTTTATACCGACCACCAACCCCTAACCTTTTCATTAGGCAATCGAAACTATAATGCTAAGCTGAAACGCTGGAAAGCGCGCATAGAAGAATACAACTGCGAGCTTATTTACAAGCCGGGCAAATCCAATGTGGTTGCTGACGCTCTTTCCCGCATCACCTCGAACGTAAACTACCTCAATGCCGACGCAGCCTCAACTTCAACAACGGACTCCGTTGCTACCGTCCACAGTGCGCTTCAAGACGCATCGGACTTAATCCCACACGTGGAAGCCCCTATTAACGTGTTTAGGAACCAACTTGTCTTTGACCCAGATAGGTTAGAATATTCTCGCGAGACCCCACATACAGGATACGTACGTCACTTGATCCCCATTGATAGCATACAAGACTTGCTACCCTGTTTATTGAAATACTTGAAACCATTAATTATCAACGGCATAAAAATTCCGGAGAGCTACTTACAATCTCTGCAAGAGCGCTGCCGGGAGAACCTCCCGGGGTACAAACTTCGCATTACGCAAAGACTGGTAACCGATGCAGCGGGTGAAGAAGAGACGATTAGAATAATAAATACAGAGCATACTAGAGCCCACAGAAATCCAAAAGAGATGAAGTTACAGATCTTGGAAAAATTTTATTTCCCCAGAATGGCCAGCCGCATTAGGTCGTTGGTCTCTTCCTGCCGGACCTGTAAAATGTTTAAATATGACAGACACCCGGCCAAGCCGGAATTGCAATTAACCCCTATCCCTAATTACCCATGCGAAATCCTGCACATTGACCTTTTTACGATCGAGAGTCTCAAATTCCTGAGTTGTATAGATAAATTTTTAAAATTTGCCAAACTTTTTCCGATTGAATCAAAGTCGGCAGTCCATCTCCGCGAGAAGCTGACCGAAGTCCTGCACTATTTCACAGCCCCAAAAACGATAGTCTCAGATAACGAAAGGGGTCTACTCTGCCCCACAGTGCTCAATTATTTACAATCTCTCGGTATAACCGTTTACTACACACCTTCTCAGAAGAGTGAAGTAAACGGCCAGGTTGAGAGATTCCACTCAACATTTCTCGAGATATACCGGTGTCTGAAAAACGACAACCGTAACATGAAGGTAATCGAATTGGTTTTTATTGCCGTTGACAGATATAACAACTCTATCCATTCGGTGACGAACCGCAAACCAGTCGATATCTTCCTCAATAGGACTTCCAGGATAAATTATCAGAGACTCAACAATTTTAAAGAGCAGACGCAGGAAGACATAAGGGGGTTACTCCTACATAAGCAAAAAATGTCAACCGATAGGCTTAATAAACACAGAAATAGGCCGACACAGTACAAACAGGGGAACACTGTTTATGTCTCCAACAGGCAGATTAAGAGCAAGGATAAAAATCGATTCAAACCAGAGGAGGTGGAAGTTAATGGTAGGGTCACGGTCAAGACTAAATCAGGGAAAGTCTTCCATAAATCCCATATAAAAAGTTAAAGACCGCTTCGCTGAAAATGTTTCACAGACCCTTTATAATATAGGAAAAAAATAAGAAATACAGAATATTATTCACAAGACCATCGAAGAAACATCAGTGGTCACCGACACCAGAGTCGCTTCGCTGATATGCCGCTACCTGGAAGAAGCCACCAATGGCATTACAAGAATGACGTCGGCACACCGCGCGCCTCGGTCCATAGACTGGCTGGGGTCGGCATGGAAATGGGTTGCCGGGTCACCCGACGCATCAGATTGGAATACCATCCTCCAGTCTCAAAGCAACGTGATCGAAAACAGTAACCAACAGATACAAATTAATACAAGGCTGTTCGACGCTACGCACGACTCCTTACAGAAGCTCGACGTTATGATGTCAAGGGTGAACTCCATTGACGGAGAGGTCCATTTGGATTGCACAAGGCAATGATACTGCTGAAGCAAGTCGACGAAATCACGCGAGCATGTCAACTGGCAAAGGCGTCCGTAGTCAACACGAATCTCTTGGACCAAAAAGAAGTGGAAACCCTTCTAGCAGAAACCCGCAGCCTGCCATATCAAAATGTCGTAGAAGCGGTGGAGTTCGCGGAGCCATCGATCCTAACTAACGGAACCTGCCTATTATACGTGCTAGCGTTACCCAAGGTCGTGGACACCGAGTACAAGCTGATGCTACTTTATCCAACGATTACGGAGGGTAAACAAGTGGTGCTGGAATACAACAGGATGGCGGTGGACCCCCAGGAAACCTATGCGGTATTGGGAAACTGCCTCTCCATCGGAAATACGACTGTTTGCCAGGAAAAAAACTTAAGGAAGCTAGACGAGGCCAGCTGTATCCCCAGGCTCCTAAAAGGAGGACACGCTCTCTGCGATCACCTGAGAAACGACCAAGAGATAGTGGAGTTGGTTGACGACGGCACTCTGTTCCTGACGAACTTCAACGGAACGGTCGTAGCGGACTCAGGGAAACGCCATCTACTGGGATCGTTTGTAATTCAGTACGACAACGAGACCGTCCACATCGGGAATATGTCTTACAGCAGCTACTCGGCAACGCATGTGATGGCCATGCCGGCCGTACTGAGCAAAGTAACCGCCACTGGATACCAGCTCTCGCTAAAATATGTTCATGATTTTAGCTTGCAGAACTTAACAAAGCTGTCGGCAGTATCTAACAATTTTCTATTCTCAATCCTAACAGAAGCAGCGATGATCCTCGTTGTCGCCTTGTTATTGTACATCGTATGGAGAAAAATAACCTCCACCAAGCGTATCCCAACGCATCGAGGCATCGTCGAACTGGAGGCGCACACCACCGGTGCGGCCCCCGTGAAGAGTTGCTGATCTGCGGGACGCAGATTTTTGGAGGGGGAAGAGTTAACAACAGAGGGCTGGCAGCCCACCTAATAAATAGAAGAGGGCTGACCGGCCGGCTTCCCCTTCCCCCCGCCGCGATGCCGACTCAGCGCGGAAACATGCGCCGGCCGGGCGCTGACCTACCTGCCCCCCGCACCCCGTGCCGAGTCAGCACAACGACATCCGCTGGCCTGGCTCGGGAACGCTGACCGCTCACCGTGCAAGTGGAGCACAGTGAGAACTGCAAGGTCTGCAAAACTTCAGCCGGCCGCTGACGCTGACGCCGACGTCGACGCCGGGACTGCACTCACCGGGCTCTGGCAGGTGTCGGCGCAGAAGACTGGGGCAGAGCCAATTGGACCGGCAAACCGAGACAACTTATCAACTTAGATTTATTAAATAAAGAATTATTATAACGAACTCTAAAGGCCGACGCTATTCATTGGGAGGAGCACTAACACACATAAAGGGCAACTCTACCGATCGTGAAGAACGAGCTACGCTTGGGACTGCGCGAGCACTCAGGAATGTCTAGGTATTGAGTCGGTCCTTCCCGGGGACATGCGAGGCCCCTCGGGAAGGACTTAACTTTGATTTTAATTTTGCGAAGGTTTACTGAAATGGGCCTGCTTTCCATCTTTAAAAGCCCATAACTTGGTCAAATAAACTCGGATTTCGATATGGTATACCTTTATGGGTTTGTGGAATGATAATGTAGTAATCTGTATTAAAATATATAACTTTAAAGGTAGTAAAAAATGTGACCGTTTTTATGTCATTGATTTTAATTTTGCGAAGGTTTACTGAAATGGGCCTGCTTTCCATCTTTAAAAGCCCATAACTTGGTCAAATGAACTCGGATTTCGATATGGTATACCTTTATGGGTTTGTGGAATGATAATGTAGTAATCTGTATTAAAATATATAACTTTAAAGGTAGTAAAAAATGTGACCGTTTTTATGTCATTGATTTTAATTCTGCGAAGGCTTACTGAAATGGGCCTTCTTTCCATCTTTAAAAGCCCATAACTTGGTCAAATGAACTCGGATTTCGATATGGCATACCTTTATGGGCTTGTTGGATGATTTTGTTGTTATCTGCAATAAAATATATAACTTTAAAGGTAGTAAGAAATATGACCGTTTGTATGTCATTAATTTTAATTTTGCGAAGGTTTACTGAAATGGGCCTTCTTTCCATCTTTAAAAGCCCATAACTTGGTCAAATAAACTCGGATTTCGATATGGCATGGGCTTGTGGAATGGTTATGTTGTTATCTGCATTAAAATATGGGCATTTCCAGGGGTCGCGAACGTACGTTCGTACGCACTTAGTGGAAATAAAAATTTAAAATAAACGTTTTCTGAATTTTTTTTTTGCTTTTCGATAGCATTTTGTTAACTCTTAGCTTAGTGTAAATGATGAGATTTATCAAGCTACCATTTTCATAATATTGGCAAAAAACGTGCGGTCGCGAACGTACACAAAATGGAAGTCGACTTTGGCTTAATGTAATAAAATGCAAATATCTGCGAATTGGGACGAAATATTCTAAATCAATAACTTTTATTTTAAAACGGATTCATGTAGCTTTACTTCGAGTCTGTTCCCGAGGAAATATCTTTTTTTTTTATTGAATTAAGTACCGGTCGCGAACGTACGGGTCGCGAACGTACGATTTTTCCATGTTGTTTTATTAACAGTTAATTGAACATTTTTTCGCCCTTTTTCGATTTTTTTCTAGTTATTAGATTGCAATAAAGAGATTTGGTAGAAAAAGTGCACACAAATCATATGTTTTCCTTGCGAAATAATTAATCATAAAAATGCCTTAAAAAGTAGCTAAAAATGAAATAAATAAATTTTTTCAGTTTTCAGGGAACTTTCTTTAACAAAACAAATGAAATATTCATTGGTTCCACTGTACTATGAAAATATGGCCATTTTTTTGTGGAAATAAGCAAAAAAATACGATGAATTTAAAGATTTTTTAGTTTCGGTCCTGATTGACCATTTTTCGAATTTGCCCATATATAAATTTAAAGGTAGGAAAAAATATGACCTTTTTTATGTTATTGATTTTAATTTTGCAAAGGTTTACTGAAATGGGCCTTATTTCCATCCTTAAAAGCCCATAACTTGGTCAAATGAACTCGGATCTCGATATGGCATACCTTTAGGGGCTTATGGAATGATTTTGTAAATAAAATATTTAACTTTAAAGGTAGTAAAAAATTTGACCGTTTTTATGTCATTGATTTTAATTTTGCGAAGGTGTACTGAAATTGGCCTTCTTTCCATCTTTAAAAGCCCATAACTTGGTCAAATGATGGCCTTTATGGGCTTGTGGAATGATTATGTTGTTATCTGTATTAAAATATATAGCTTTAAAGGTAGTAAAAAATATGACCGTTTTTATGTCATTGATTTTAAATTTGCGAAGGTGTACTGAAATGGGCCTTCTTTCCATCTTTAAAAGCCCATAACTTGGTCAAGTGAACTCGGATTTCGATATGGTACACCTTTATGGGCTTGTGGAATGATTATGTGGCTATCTGCATTAAAAGATATAACCTTAAAGGTAGTAAAACATATGACCTTTTTTATGTCATTGATTTTAATTTTGCGAAGGTTTACTGAAATGGGCCTTCTTTCTATCTTTAAAAGCCCATAACTTGGTCAAATGAACTCGGATTTCGATATGGCATACCTTTATGGGCTTGTTGGATGATTTTGTTGTTATCTGCAATTAAATATATAACTTTAAAGGTAGTAAGAAATATGACCATTTTTATGTCATTGATTTTATTTTTGCGAAGGTTTACTAAAAATGGGCCTTCTTTCCATCCTTAAAAGCCCATATCTTTTTCAAATGAACTCGGATCTCGATATAGCATACCTTTAGGGGCTTACGGAATGATTTTGTAAATAAAATATTTTACTTTAAAGGTAGTAAAAAATATGACAGTTTTTATGTCATTGATTTTAAATTTACGAAGGTGTACTGAAATGGGCTTTCGATATGGTACACCTTTATGGGCTTGTGGAATGATTATGTGGCTATCTGCATTAAAAGATATTACCTTAAAGGTAGTAAAACGTATGACCGTTTTTATGTCATTGATTTTAATTTTGCGAAGGTTTACTGAAATGGGCCTTCTTTCCATCTTTAAAAGCCCATAACTTGGTCAAATGAACTCGGATTTCGATTTGGTATACCTTTATGGGCTTGTGGAATGATTATACTGTTATCCGCACTTAAACATATATAGTTAAAAATATGACCGTTTTTAGGTCATTGATTTTAATTTTGCGAAGGTTTATTGTATACAGATTACTACATTATTATTCCACAAACCCATAAAGGTATGCCATATCGAAATCCGAGTTTATTTGACCAAGTTATGGGCTTTTAAAGATGGAAAGAAGGCCCAGGTAGGAAAAAATATGACCTTTTTTATGTTATTGATTTTAATTTTGCAAAGGTTTACTGAAATGGGCCTTATTTCCATCCTTAAAAGCCCATAACTTGGTCAAATGAACTCGTTTCTCGATATGGCATACCTTTATGGGCTTGTGAAATGATTATGTTGTTATCTGCATTAAAATATATAACTTTAAAGGTAGTAAAAAATTTGACCGTTTTTATGTCATTGATTTTAATTTTGCGAAGGTTTACTGAAATGGGCCTTCTTTCCATCTTTAAAAGCCCATAACTTGGTCAAATGAACTCGGATTTCGATATGGCATACCTTTATGGGCTTGTGAAATGATTATGTTGTTATCTGTATTAAAATATATAACTTTAAAGGTAGTAAAAAATGTATAGTAGTATAAACTGCTATACTTATTAAACACTTTATTAAACTGAACTGTTCTCCTTCACTTCTTGTACGCAATTGGCTGGTTTTACATAGCGTCGGTTTTAGATACGATTACGTGAAGTTGGCTGCGATCAATATCGATACTTAACATTTTAGAGTTGCCAGGTTGGCCACTTTACAACAGGAGATACTTTAGATGCTAACGACTATTAAACAGCTAGCCGTTACATTCAAATACTTGTTGATATACATTTACAACAAAGAGTTATACTTAAATATATACAAGACACTTATCCTACTACAATTCGGCCATCCTGACTGGTTGATCACCTGATCAAGATATATTGATTTAAAAGTTATGCTTATTATATCTATGGTTATGGTTATTGTTACATAAGTTTCATTTTCTTGTTATACTTTACATTTTTATTTTTGTTTTTTACTTTTATTTTTATTCTTTATCCAATGTCTTAAATTTTGGGCACTCCAAACACCTAGATAAGGACTTCATTTAATAAAAACCTGTCATTGCGCATCGCTTTTGCAATCACATATGGTCCCTTATGTTTGGGAATCAGTTTCCTAGCAGTCCCAACAGTCGAGTCAAAATTCTTCACCATTACATAGTCTCCTTTTTTATACCCTTTAGCCTTTACACGTCTTTTATTATATAATTTTTCGTTATAATCTTGAACTTGTTTTTGGTGGGTCGCAGCTTTTTTTCTTATTTGTGCTAAACTATCTAATTTTGTATTTTCATTTATGTCCTCTAGCTTTTCCTTAAGTTCATCAACAATCTTTCCTTTTTGTTCTACTCCAAACAGCATTTTACTCGGAAGTTGTCTTATACTTCTGTGCAACGTATTATTAAGAGCATGTTCTATTTTATCTATAACATTGTCCCAGTATACACCTTTACTTTGATCAACTAATTTTGCTATCATTGGTCCAAGGCTCCTGTTAATCCTTTCGACTTGACCATTTGCCTGTGGTGAGCCTGTGGCTATCTTGATATGCTTCACATTATACTCTTCCATGAATTCTTCGAAGTCCTTAGACGTAAAACAACTACCGCGGTCTGAAACTATACATTTTGGACGACTGTATGCCCTAAAGTAATCTTTTAATGCCGTTATTACCTCCCTAGTACTTGTTGATTTAGTTGAATAGAGTCTTAAAAATTTCGTAAATCCGTCGACTACCACAAAAATATGCTTTTTTGCTCTCGATGAGTCTACTGGACCATAATGGTCAATGTGTATTAACTCGAATGGTTTGCTTCCCTTGGGAATACTGTTCAAAAAACCTTCTCCTTTACCTGATTTTGGTGAAAACGCTACACATTTTAAACAATTTTCTATATGCGCAACACACTTTTCTTTCAAGCTTGGAAACCAATACGTTTTTGAAATTATGTCCATCATTTTATCTCTTCCTACATGTCCTATTTCGTTATGGTATTTATATAGTACCTGATTTTCCATTTCTTCTGGCACGTAAAACAGTATTCTATTGCCATTTGCTTTTCTGTACACCACACCATTTCTCATTTCAAATAATTTAAGTTCTGCTTTCTCTAAAACGGTTTTAAGCTTCTTAATTCTTAAATCTTTTCCTTGACAAATGACTAAATTTTCTTCAAAACTGTTGGTTTCTACTATTAGAATATTATTATACCTGCTGAGAGCATCCACATGTTGCATTTTGTTTCCAGCCCTGTGACATATCTCAAGATCATAGTTTTCCATCTCCAAGGCCCATCTCGATATCTTCGGATTAAGTTCTGCCTTATTAAGTGTTAACTTAAGTGCAATACAGTCGGTTACTAGTCTCACATGCTTTCCTTGCAAATATATCCTAAATCTACGAAGAGCATAAATAACCGCTAAAGTCTCGAGTTCAAAACAAGGGACAACGCTATAGTCGAGTACCTCGACAATCAGTTACCCGTTACTCAGCTAAATGGAGATATGCAAGCAGCAAAGCGAGATTAAAATGCGCCACCTACCGGCGGTATACAGATTTAAGCGTTATGGGCGTTAGAGTGGGCGTGGCAAATTTTTTTTGGATCTAGCATGAAAATTGTGGGCGTCACAGGGTTTTGCGGTTTGTGGGCGTTAAAGTGGGCGTGCCAAACTTTTTTTTGGGTCAATCGATAGGTATTGATGAGAACATTACATTTCAGTTAAAATTTTCTATCTAGCATCAAAACTGTAGGAGCCACAGTTTTGGGCGGTTTGTGGGCGTTAGAGTGGGCGTGGCAGTCTACTGAAACAAACTTGCGCTGCGTAGGAAGCTCAGGAATCTGCACGCCAAATCTCAATAGCCTAGCTCCCATAGTTTCCGAGATCTCAGCGTTCATCCGGACAGACGGACAGACGGACATGGCTAGATCGACTCGGCTAGTGATCCTGATCAAGAATATATATACTTTATGGGGTCGGAAACGCTTCCTTCTGCCTGTTACATACCTTCCGACGAATCTAGTATACCCTTTTACTCTACGAGTAACGGGTATAACTATGTAATTTAGCCTCATCTGCTGTAGTACGCTTAGAGAAATAGAATACAGGGTGTAACTTGCCATCATCTTTCTTTTGTAACAGTTCTGCACCAAATCCCAGAGCGCTGGCGTCACAATGTAATTCTGTATCGTCTTTGTAATTATATAACGCTAGTACTGGTGACTCAATAAGTTTTTCCTTTAGACTGAGAAAACAATTCATCTCTACTTCACCAAATTGAAATGGTTTGTCTTTCCTTAACAGGCCGTACAAAGGTTTTGCTATTGTAGAGAAATCCTTTATAAACCTTCGAAAATATGAAGAAAGTCCCAAAAAACTTTGTACTGCCTGTACCTTGGAGGGAACTGGAAAATTTTTTACGGCTTCAATGCCCTTATCGTCTGCCCTGATGCCATTCTCGGAAATCAAAAATCCTAAATACTTTATATTTGATTTTAAAAACTCACATTTATCCATTCTAAGTTCTAATCTGTTCTGTGTAAGCCTTTTAAAAATTTCTTCTAATGTTTCCAAATGCTCATTAATATCTTTGCTGGCGACCATTATATCATCCATGTACACTACTACTTTGTTGTTTCTAATCATGTCATCAAAAATTTTATTAACAAAGCGTTGAAAAACAGCCGGTGCGTTTTTGATACCCATTGGCATTCTTAAAAATTCAAATTGTCCTAGTGGAGTCACGAATGAAGTATATTTGACAAATTCTTCATTTACAAAAACATGAAAATATCCATTTTTAAGATCTAACTTCGAGAATACTTTTTTGTCAACTAATTTATCTAATAAATCATCGATGTGTGGCAGTGGGTAGTAGTCTTTTAGCAGTGCTTTGTTAAGTTTCCTATAATCAATGCATAATCTAATTTCACCTGTTTTCTTCTTGACTAATACTATCGGAGATGTAAATTCTGATTCGCTTGGTCTTATTATATCGCTTTTTAAATATTCGTCTAGTAATTTTTGAAGCTTATCCTTTTCTGTATATGATAATCGTCGAGGACTACAACTGAAAGGTTTTGCATTATCTAGGCATAGCTTCATTTCTGCTCTAATCATTGGCTTTTCAGGTCTAGTTACTTTTACATAACTGTTTTCAATTATTTTCAAGAAACGACATTGTATTTGATAAGTAGTGCTTTTGTCCCAGTTAAATTCAATCGTTTCGTTGTTTGTACAGTCGATATTAAGTATTTCGGTTTCAAAATTGTCAATTTCCAGTTGCCTCTTTACATTTGTACATTCCGTTGTTTCATTGTTAAGTCTCATAACTGTCTGACCGATATTTCCACTATTTCGTCTCGTAACTGTTTGACCGTAATTTTCACTATTTCGTCCCGTAACTGTTTGACTCATTGTTTTACTGTTTCGTCCCGTAACTGTTTGACTCATTGTTTTACTGTTTCGTCCCGTAACTGTTTGACTCGTTGTTTCATTGTTTTGTATCATCGCCCTGTGACCTATTCTTTTATTATGATCTTTCTCGACCGCATGTTCCGCTTTTACAGCTTCAGTCGCCAATTCCAAAACATTCTCGGTTATATAGTCATCTAAACACTCAATATTATGATTTACTTCAGCAATGCGCAACGACAGATCACTAGTAGCACTCGTCGGGTTATGTTTTGATATATCTTCTACAGTTATCATCTTTAAAGTTCTTAAATCTAAATTTAAATCGCAATCATCCATGAAATTTCTACCCAAAACCACATAATACATCATAGACTCATTGGCAACAACTGTTAAATTGAAGTAACATTTTATTCTTTCTTTCAATACAAAACATAAAATTTTTCCATAGATTTGTAATGGGCTTCTATTTATACCAAAATAATGTTCTTTAACTTCATGTAGTTTGGCCTCCCTGGGCAACAAAGATAATTTAATCAATGAAATTGGACTTCCAGAGTCTAAGATGCATGCTGTAACCATAGGAGATATAATTTGATTGTCAAAATAAATTTTAATACACCTTACATATTTATTTTCAGCATTTCCCTTCCTTTCCTCGCATTGGGCTACGAAGTGGCCGAACTTGCCACAAGCATAGCAGGATCCTGGCACCCTTGCTGGCTTTCGACAATCCTTAGCGATGTGTCCTCTGGCGTTGCAATTACCGCAGCGGAATCCTCCGTTGTCGCTCCTATTCCTGTTCAGCTCCTTCGACACCAACTCCTTTGGCTTGTCCAAACGGATACCAGCAAACGCACGGAGAATTTGCATCGGATCTGTGAAGCATTGGATCCGGGCTTGATCACGCAAATTCTGTGCTGGTATTCCCTCGACTATCTGATCAACCAATTCGTCCGGTTCGATGTTGATGCTGCTGGCTAGCATTGTCTTTGCCTCAAAATACACCGCGAACTTTTCGGAATGATGCCACTTTAAATCTTCAAATTTGCGTCGTGCCTCTGCTTTTGAAAGCTTATCGCCGAATGCTAATATCAGCTGTTCCAAAAGATTCTCTGCCGGCTCCATATTACGCGTTGCATTTGCATGCAACCAGCGCTGAGCGACACCCTTCAGTTTGGACACAATCACCATCTTCATGCCCACTGCATCCAGGTTGTACATTTCAGCAATGTTGCGTACTTGCTGGGTCCAAATGTTTGCACAAGAAGATCCATCAAAATCCATGATGATTTCCTTGGCAAATGAAAGTGACATATTTGGCGCTTCTAGTCCTTTGTTTACAACTGCCACTCGTTGTTGCTCAACACTGTTTCTTACATCGATATCGGTTTCGCTATCGATATCAGCACTTCCATCGGTGCTTGGTATTTTTCCTCGAAGTTTTCGCCTTGCACTGCTCGCTTTACTCCCTCGCTGCTCACTGCTTGGTTGCAGTTTTCGGCCATGTTGATGACGTCATTGCCAACTGCTTGCGACGCGGCTCTTACTTGTGCAAGAATGTTCTGGAGCTCCTTTTTACCAGCTTCGATTTCAGCGCGTATTTGTTGTAGCGACAACACTCCTTCGGCTACAGCAAACCACTCGTCTCCCTTGGGCCTTGAAGCCGCTGCAGGAATCAGTTCCGACCTAGGGTTGGCATCCTCAGCAGAGAAATCCTCCCCCAAGTCATCTTCCGGCTCTAACTCCTGAGCCCGATCAGCCAGGAGCTCGTTGTCAGCGTACTGCGGCAGTGGGGACTCCGGGCGAGTTCCACGAACTAGCGGGTCCACGCCATTTAGTCGTGCCGCCAGTTCGGCCTTATTGCCGATCGTCGGCAAGTTTAATGCCGCCAACCACCTTTTGAGCTGGACGACCGTGAACTTTTGGACATCAATTAGATCCATTTTATGGGTCAGAACCACTTCTGAAGTTTATAGTAGTATAAACTGCTATACTTATTAAACACTTTATTAAACTGAACTGTTCTCCTTCACTTCTTGTTCGCAATTGGCTGGTTTTACATAGCGTCGGTTTTACATACGATTACGTGAAGTTGGCTGCGATCAATATCGATACTTAACATTTTAGCAGAGTTGCCAGGTTGGCCACTTTACAACAGGAGATACTTTTAGATGCTAACGACTATTAAACAGCTAGCCGTTACATTCAAATACTTGTTGATATACATTTACAACAAAGAGATATACTTAAATATATACAAGACACTTATCCTACTACAAATGTGACCGTTTTTATGTCATTGATTTTAATTTTGCGAAGGTTTACTAAAAATGGGCCTTCTTTCCATCCTTAAAAGCCCATAGCTTGGTCAAATGAACTCGGATCTCGATATAGCATACCTTTAGGGGCTTACTGAATGATTTTGTAAATAAAATATTTAACTTTAAAGGTAGTAAAAAATTTGACCGTTTTTATGTCATTGATTTTAATTTTGGGCCTTTGAAATGGGCCTTCTTTCCATCTTTAAAAGCCCATAACTTGGTCAAATGAACTCGGATTTCGATTTGGTATACCTTTATGGGCTTGTGGAATGATTATACTGTTATCCGCACTTAAACATTTAACTTTAAATATAGTTAAAAATAAGACCGTTTTTAGGTAATTGATTTTAATTTTGCGAAGGTTTACTGAAATGGGCCTTCTTTCCATCTTTAAAAGCCCATAACTTGGTCAAATGAACTCGGATTTCGATATGGCATACCTCTATGGGATTGTGGAATGATAATTTAGTAATCTGTATTAAAATATATAACTTTAAAGGTAGTAAAAAATGTGACCGTTTTTATGTCATTGATTTTAATTTTGCGAAGGTGTACTGAAATGGGCCTTCTTCCATCTTTAAAAGCCCATAACTTGGTCAAATGAACTCGGATTTCAATATGGCATACCTTTATGGGCTTGTGAAATGATTATGTTGTTATCTGCATTAAAATATATAACTTTAAAGGTAGTACAAAATATGACCGTTTTTATGTCATTGATTTTAATTTTGCGAAGGTGTACTGAAATGGGCCTTCTTTCCATCTTTAAAAGCCCATAACTTGGTCAAATAAACTCGGATTTCGATATGGCATACCTTTATGGGCTTGTTGGATGATTTTGTTATTATCTGCAATAGAATATATAACTTTAAAGGTATTAAAAAATACGACCGTTTTTATGTCATTGATTTTAATTTTGCGAAGGTTTACTGAAATGGGCCTTCTTTCCATCTTTAAAAGCCCATAAGTTGGTCAAATAAACTCGGATTTCGATATGGCATACCTTTATGGGTTTGTGGAATAATAATGTAGTAATCTGTATACAAATATATAACTTTAAAGGTAGTAAAAAATGTGACCGTTTTTATGTCATTGATTTTAATTTTGCGAAGGTGTACTGAAATGGGCCTTCTTTCCATCTTTAAAAGCCCATAACTTGGTCAAATGAACTCGGATTTCGATATGGCATACCTTTATGGGCTTGTGAAATGATTATGTTGTTATCTGTATTAAAATATATAACTTTAAAGGTAGTAAAAAATGTGACCGTTTTTATGTCATTGATTTTAATTTTGCGAAGGTTTACTGAAATGGGCCTGCTTTCCATCTTTAAAAGCCCATAACTTGGTCAAATGAACTCGGATTTCGATATGGCATACCTTTATGGGCTCGTTGGATGATAATGTAGTAATCTGTATTAAAATATATAACTTTAAAGGTAGTAAAAAATGTGACCGTTTTAATGTCATTGATTTTAATTCTGCGAAGGTTTACTGAAATGGGCCTTCTTTCCATCTTTAAAAGCCCATAGCTTGGTCAAATGAACTCGGATTTCGATATGGCATACCTTTATGGGCTTGTTGGATGATTTTGTTGTTATCTGCAATAAAATATATAACTTTAAAGGTAGTAAGAAATATGACCGTTTGTATGTCATTGATTTTAATTTTGGGAAGGTTTATTGAAATGGTCCTTCTTTCCATCTTTAAAAGCCCATAACTTGTTCAAATAAACTCGGATTTAGATATGGTATACCTTTATGGGCTTGTGGAATGATAATGTAGTAATCTGTATTAAAATATATAACTTTAAAGGTAGTAAAAAATTTGACCGTTTTTATGTCATTGATTTTAATTTTGCGAAGGTTTACTGAAATGGGCCTTCTTTCCATCTTTAAAAGCCCATAACTTGGTCAAATGAACTCGGATTTCGATATGGCATACCTTTATGGGCTTGTGAAATGATTATGTTGTTATCTGCATTAAAATATATAACTTTAAAGGTAGTAAAAAATGTGACCGTTTTTATGTCATTGACTTTAATTTTGCGAAGGTGTACTGAAATGGGCCTTCTTTCCATCTTTAAAAGCCCATAACTTGGTCAAATAAACTCGGATTTCGATATGGCATACCTTTATGGGCTTGTGAAATGATTATGTTGTTATCTGTATTAAAATATATAACTTTAAAGGTAGTAAAAAATGTGACCGTTTTTATGTCATTGATTTTAATTTTGCGAAGGTTTACTAAAAATGGGCCTTCTTTCCATCCTTAAAAGCCCATAACTTGGTCAAATGAACTCGGATTTCGATATGGCATACCTTTATGGGCTTGTTGGATGATTTTGTTGTTATCTGCAATAAAATATATAACTTTAAAGGTAGTAAAAAATGTGACCGTTTTTATGTCATTGATTTTAATTTTGCGAAGGTGTACTGAAATGGGCCTTCTTTCCATCTTTAAAAGCCCATAACTTGGGCAAATAAACTCGGATTTCGATATGGCATACCTTTATGGGTTTGTGGAATGATAATGTAGTAATCTGTATTAAAATATATAACTTTAAAGGTAGTAAAAAATGTGACTGTTTTTATGTCATTGATTTTAATTTTGCGAAGGTGTACTGAAATGGGCCTTCTTTCCATCTTTAAAAGCCCATAACTTGGTCAAATGAACTCGGATTTCGATATGGCATACCTTTATGGGCTTGTTGGATGATTTTGTTGTTATCTGCAATAAAATATATAACTTTAAAGGTATTAAAAAATATGACCGTTTTTATGTCATTGATTTTAATTCTGCGAAGGTTTACTGAAATGGGCCTTCTTTCCATCTTTAAAAGCCCATAACTTGGTCAAATGAACTCGGATTTCGATATGGCATACCTTTATGGGTTTGTGGAATGATAATGTAGTAATCTGTATTAAAATGTATAACTTTAAAGGTAGTAAAAAATGTGACCGTTTTTATGTCATTGATTTTAATTTTGCGAAGGTATACTGAAATGGGCCTTCTTTCCATCTTTAAAAGCCCATAACTTGGTCAAATAAACTCGGATTTCGATATGGCATACCTTTATGGGTTTGTGGAATGATAATGTAGTAATCTGTATTAAAATATATAACTTTAAAGGTAGTAAAAAATGTTACCGTTTTTATGTCATTGATTTTAATTTTGCGAAGGTTTACTGAAATGGGCCTGCTTTCCATCTTTAAAAGCCCATAACTTGGTCAAATGAACTCGGATTTCGATATGGCATACCTTTATGGGCTTGTTGGATGATAATGTAGTAATCTGTATTAAAATATATAACTTTAAAGGTAGTAAAAAATGTGACCGTTTTAATGTCATTGATTTTAATTCTGCGAAGGTTTACTGAAATGGGCCTTCTTTCCATCTTTAAAAGCCCATAACTTGGTCAAATGAACTCGGATTTCGATATGGCATACCTTTATGGGCTTGTTGGATGATTTTGTTGTTATCTGCAATAAAATATATAACTTTAAAGGTAGTAAAAAATGTGACCGTTTTTATGTCATTGATTTTAATTTTGCGAAGGTGTACTGAAATGGGCCTTCTTTCCATCTTTAAAAGCCCATAACTTGGTCAAATAAACTCGGATTTCGATATGGCATACCTTTATGGGTTTGTGGAATGATAATGTAGTAATCTGTATTAAAATATATAACTTTAAAGGTAGTAAAAAATGTGACCGTTTTTATGTCATTGATTTTAATTTTGCGAAGGTGTACTGAAATGGGCCTTCTTTCCATCTTTAAAAGCCCATAACTTGGTCAAATGAACTCGGATTTCGATATGGCATACCTTTATGGGCTTGTTGGATGATTTTGTTGTTATCTGCAATAAAATATATAACTTTAAAGGTATTAAAAAATATGACCGTTTTTATGTCATTGATTTTAATTCTGCGAAGGTTTACTGAAATGGGCCTTCTTTCCATCTTTAAAAGCCCATAACTTGGTCAAATGAACTCGGATTTCGATATGGCATACCTTTATGGGTTTGTGGAATGATAATGTAGTAATCTGTATTAAAATGTATAACTTTAAAGGTAGTAAAAAATGTGACCGTTTTTATGTCATTGATTTTAATTTTGCGAAGGTATACTGAAATGGGCCTTCTTTCCATCTTTAAAAGCCCATAACTTGGTCAAATAAACTCGGATTTCGATATGGCATACCTTTATGGGTTTGTGGAATGATAATGTAGTAATCTGTATTAAAATATATAACTTTAAAGGTAGTAAAAAATGTTACCGTTTTTATGTCATTGATTTTAATTTTGCGAAGGTTTACTGAAATAGGCCTGCTTTCCATCTTTAAAAGCCCATAACTTGGTCAAATGAACTCGGATTTCGATATGGCATACCTTTATGGGCTTGTTGGATGATAATGTAGTTATCTGTATTAAAATATATAACTTTAAAGGTAGTAAAAAATGTGACCGTTTTAATGTCATTGATTTTAATTCTGCGAAGGTTTACTGAAATGGGCCTTCTTTCCATCTTTAAAAGCCCATAACTTGGTCAAATGAACTCGGATTTCGATATGGTATACCTTTATGGGCTTGTGGAATGATAATGTAGTAATCTGTATTAAAATATATAACTTTAAAGGTAGTAAAAAATTTGACCGTTTTTATGTCATTGATTTAAATGTTGCGAAGGTTTACTGAAATGGGCCTTCTTTCCATCTTTAAAAGCCCATAACTTGGTCAAATGAACTCGGATTTCGATATGGCATACCTTTATGGGCTTTTGAAATGATTATGTTGTTATCAGCATTAAAATATATAACTTTAAAGGTAGTAAAAAATGTGACCGTTTTTATGTCATTGATTTTAATTTTGCGAAGGTGTACTGAAATGGGCCTTCTTTCCATCTTTAAAAGCCCATAACTTGGTCAAATGAACTCGGATTTCGATATGGCATACCTTTATGGGCTTGTGAAATGATTATGTTGTTATCTGTATTAAAATATATAACTTTAAAGGTAGTAAAAAATGTGACCGTTTTTATGTCATTGATTTTAATTTTGCGAAGGTTTACTAAAAATGGGCCTTCTTTCCATCCTTAAAAGCCCATAGCTTGGTCAAATGAACTCGGATCTCGATATAGCATACCTTTAGGGGCTTACGGAATGATTTTGTAAATAAAATATTTAACTTTAAAGGTAGTAAAAAATTTGACCGTTTTTATGTCATTGATTTTAATTTTGGGCCTTTGAAATGGGCCTTCTTTCCATCTTTAAAAGCCCATAACTTGGTCAAATGAACTCGGATTTCGATTTGGTATACCCTTATGGGCTTGTGGAATGATTATACTGTTATCCGCACTTAAACATTTAACTTTAAATATAGTTAAAAATATGACCGTTTTTAGGTCATTGATTTTAATTTTGCGAAGGTGTACTGAAATGGGCCTTCTTTCCATCTTTAAAAGCCCATAACTTGGGCAAATAAACTCGGATTTCGATATGGCATACCTTTATGGGTTTGTGGAATGATAATGTAGTAATCTGTATTAAAATATATAACTTTAAAGGTAGTAAAAAATGTGACCGTTTTTATGTCATTGATTTTAATTTTGCGAAGGTGTACTGAAATGGGCCTTCTTTCCATCTTTAAAAGCCCATAACTTGGTCAAATGAACTCGGATTTCGATATGGCATACCTTTATGGGCTTGTTGGATGATTTTGTTGTTATCTGCAATAAAATATATAACTTTAAAGGTATTAAAAAATATGACCGTTTTTATGTCATTGATTTTAATTCTGCGAAGGTTTACTGAAATGGGCCTTCTTTCCATCTTTAAAAGCCCATAACTTGGTCAAATGAACTCGGATTTCGATATGGCATACCTTTATGGGTTTGTGGAATGATAATGTAGTAATCTGTATTAAAATGTATAACTTTAAAGGTAGTAAAAAATGTGACCGTTTTTATGTCATTGATTTTAATTTTGCGAAGGTATACTGAAATGGGCCTTCTTTCCATCTTTAAAAGCCCATAACTTGGTCAAATAAACTCGGATTTCGATATGGCATACCTTTATGGGTTTGTGGAATGATAATGTAGTAATCTGTATTAAAATATATAACTTTAAAGGTAGTAAAAAATGTTACCGTTTTTATGTCATTGATTTTAATTTTGCGAAGGTTTACTGAAATGGGCCTGCTTTCCATCTTTAAAAGCCCATAACTTGGTCAAATGAACTCGGATTTCGATATGGCATACCTTTATGGGCTTGTTGGATGATAATGTAGTAATCTGTATTAAAATATATAACTTTAAAGGTAGTAAAAAATGTGACCGTTTTAATGTCATTGATTTTAATTCTGCGAAGGTTTACTGAAATGGGCCTTCTTTCCATCTTTAAAAGCCCATAACTTGGTCAAATGAACTCGGATTTCGATATGGCATACCTTTATGGGCTTGTTGGATGATTTTGTTGTTATCTGCAATAAAATATATAATTTTAAAGGTATTAAAAAATATGACCGTTTTTATGTCATTGATTTTAATTCTGCGAAGGTTTACTGAAATGGGCCTTCTTTCCATCTTTAAAAGCCCATAACTTGGTCAAATGAACTCGGATTTCGATATGGCATACCTTTATGGGTTTGTGGAATGATAATGTAGTAATCTGTATTAAAATGTATAACTTTAAAGGTAGTAAAAAATGTGACCGTTTTTATGTCATTGATTTTAATTTTGCGAAGGTATACTGAAATGGGCCTTCTTTCCATCTTTAAAAGCCCATAACTTGGTCAAATAAACTCGGATTTCGATATGGCATACCTTTATGGGTTTGTGGAATGATAATGTAGTAATCTGTATTAAAATATATAACTTTAAAGGTAGTAAAAAATGTTACCGTTTTTATGTCATTGATTTTAATTTTGCGAAGGTTTACTGAAATAGGCCTGCTTTCCATCTTTAAAAGCCCATAACTTGGTCAAATGAACTCGGATTTCGATATGGCATACCTTTATGGGCTTGTTGGATGATAATGTAGTTATCTGTATTAAAATATATAACTTTAAAGGTAGTAAAAAATGTGACCGTTTTAATGTCATTGATTTTAATTCTGCGAAGGTTTACTGAAATGGGCCTTCTTTCCATCTTTAAAAGCCCATAACTTGGTCAAATGAACTCGGATTTCGATATGGTATACCTTTATGGGCTTGTGGAATGATAATGTAGTAATCTGTATTAAAATATACAACTTTAAAGGTAGTAAAAAATTTGACCGTTTTTATGTCATTGATTTAAATGTTGCGAAGGTTTACTGAAATGGGCCTTCTTTCCATCTTTAAAAGCCCATAACTTGGTCAAATGAACTCGGATTTCGATATGGCATACCTTTATGGGCTTTTGAAATGATTATGTTGTTATCAGCATTAAAATATATAACTTTAAAGGTAGTAAAAAATGTGACCGTTTTTATGTCATTGATTTTAATTTTGCGAAGGTGTACTGAAATGGGCCTTCTTTCCATCTTTAAAAGCCCATAACTTGGTCAAATGAACTCGGATTTCGATATGGCATACCTTTATGGGCTTGTGAAATGATTATGTTGTTATCTGTATTAAAATATATAACTTTAAAGGTAGTAAAAAATGTGACCGTTTTTATGTCATTGATTTTAATTTTGCGAAGGTTTACTAAAAATGGGCCTTCTTTCCATCCTTAAAAGCCCATAGCTTGGTCAAATGAACTCGGATCTCGATATAGCATACCTTTAGGGGCTTACGGAATGATTTTGTAAATAAAATATTTAACTTTAAAGGTAGTAAAAAATTTGACCGTTTTTATGTCATTGATTTTAATTTTGGGCCTTTGAAATGGGCCTTCTTTCCATCTTTAAAAGCCCATAACTTGGTCAAATGAACTCGGATTTCGATTTGGTATACCTTTATGGGCTTGTGGAATGATTATACTGTTATCCGCACTTAAACATTTAACTTTAAATATAGTTAAAAATATGACCGTTTTTAGGTCATTGATTTTAATTTTGCGAAGGTGTACTGAAATGGGCCTTCTTTCCATCTTTAAAAGCCCATAACTTGGGCAAATAAACTCGGATTTCGATATGGCATACCTTTATGGGTTTGTGGAATGATAATGTAGTAATCTGTATTAAAATATATAACTTTAAAGGTAGTAAAAAATGTGACCGTTTTTATGTCATTGATTTTAATTTTGCGAAGGTGTACTGAAATGGGCCTTCTTTCCATCTTTAAAAGCCCATAACTTGGTCAAATGAACTCGGATTTCGATATGGCATACCTTTATGGGCTTGTTGGATGATTTTGTTGTTATCTGCAATAAAATATATAACTTTAAAGGTATTAAAAAATATGACCGTTTTTATGTCATTGATTTTAATTCTGCGAAGGTTTACTGAAATGGGCCTTCTTTCCATCTTTAAAAGCCCATAACTTGGTCAAATGAACTCGGATTTCGATATGGCATACCTTTATGGGTTTGTGGAATGATAATGTAGTAATCTGTATTAAAATGTATAACTTTAAAGGTAGTAAAAAATGTGACCGTTTTTATGTCATTGATTTTAATTTTGCGAAGGTATACTGAAATGGGCCTTCTTTCCATCTTTAAAAGCCCATAACTTGGTCAAATAAACTCGGATTTCGATATGGCATACCTTTATGGGTTTGTGGAATGATAATGTAGTAATCTGTATTAAAATATATAACTTTAAAGGTAGTAAAAAATGTTACCGTTTTTATGTCATTGATTTTAATTTTGCGAAGGTTTACTGAAATGGGCCTGCTTTCCATCTTTAAAAGCCCATAACTTGGTCAAATGAACTCGGATTTCGATATGGCATACCTTTATGGGCTTGTTGGATGATAATGTAGTAATCTGTATTAAAATATATAACTTTAAAGGTAGTAAAAAATGTGACCGTTTTAATGTCATTGATTTTAATTCTGCGAAGGTTTACTGAAATGGGCCTTCTTTCCATCTTTAAAAGCCCATAACTTGGTCAAATGAACTCGGATTTCGATATGGCATACCTTTATGGGCTTGTTGGATGATTTTGTTGTTATCTGCAATAAAATATATAACTTTAAAGGTAGTAAAAAATGTGACCGTTTTTATGTCATTGATTTTAATTTTGCGAAGGTATACTGAAATGGGCCTTCTTTCCATCTTTAAAAGCCCATAACTTGGTCAAATAAACTCGGATTTCGATATGGCATACCTTTATGGGTTTGTGGAATGATAATGTAGTAATCTGTATTAAAATATATAACTTTAAAGGTAGTAAAAAATGTGACCGTTTTTATGTCATTGATTTTAATTTTGCGAAGGTGTACCATCTTACCATCTTTAAAAGCCCATAACTTGGTCAAATGAACTCGGATTTCGATATGGCATACCTTTATGGGCTTGTTGGATGATTTTGTTGTTATCTGCAATAAAATATATAACTTTAAAGGTATTAAAAAATATGACCGTTTTTATGTCATTGATTTTAATTCTGCGAAGGTTTACTGAAATGGGCCTTCTTTCCATCTTTAAAAGCCCATAACTTGGTCAAATGAACTCGGATTTCGATATGGCATACCTTTATGGGTTTGTGGAATGATAATGTAGTAATCTGTATTAAAATGTATAACTTTAAAGGTAGTAAAAAATGTGACCGTTTTTATGTCATTGATTTTAATTTTGCGAAGGTATACTGAAATGGGCCTTCTTTCCATCTTTAAAAGCCCATAACTTGGTCAAATAAACTCGGATTTCGATATGGCATACCTTTATGGGTTTGTGGAATGATAATGTAGTAATCTGTATTAAAATATATAACTTTAAAGGTAGTAAAAAATGTTACCGTTTTTATGTCATTGATTTTAATTTTGCGAAGGTTTACTGAAATAGGCCTGCTTTCCATCTTTAAAAGCCCATAACTTGGTCAAATGAACTCGGATTTCGATATGGCATACCTTTATGGGCTTGTTGGATGATAATGTAGTTATCTGTATTAAAATATATAACTTTAAAGGTAGTAAAAAATGTGACCGTTTTAATGTCATTGATTTTAATTCTGCGAAGGTTTACTGAAATGGGCCTTCTTTCCATCTTTAAAAGCCCATAACTTGGTCAAATGAACTCGGATTTCGATATGGTATACCTTTATGGGCTTGTGGAATGATAATGTAGTAATCTGTATTAAAATATACAACTTTAAAGGTAGTAAAAAATTTGACCGTTTTTATGTCATTGATTTAAATGTTGCGAAGGTTTACTGAAATGGGCCTTCTTTCCATCTTTAAAAGCCCATAACTTGGTCAAATGAACTCGGATTTCGATATGGCATACCTTTATGGGCTTTTGAAATGATTATGTTGTTATCAGCATTAAAATATATAACTTTAAAGGTAGTAAAAAATGTGACCGTTTTTATGTCATTGATTTTAATTTTGCGAAGGTGTACTGAAATGGGCCTTCTTTCCATCTTTAAAAGCCCATAACTTGGTCAAATGAACTCGGATTTCGATATGGCATACCTTTATGGGCTTGTGAAATGATTATGTTGTTATCTGTATTAAAATATATAACTTTAAAGGTAGTAAAAAATGTGACCGTTTTTATGTCATTGATTTTAATTTTGCGAAGGTTTACTAAAAATGGGCCTTCTTTCCATCCTTAAAAGCCCATAGCTTGGTCAAATGAACTCGGATCTCGATATAGCATACCTTTAGGGGCTTACGGAATGATTTTGTAAATAAAATATTTAACTTTAAAGGTAGTAAAAAATTTGACCGTTTTAATGTCATTGATTTTAATTTTGGGCCTTTGAAATGGGCCTTCTTTCCATCTTTAAAAGCCCATAACTTGGTCAAATGAACTCGGATTTCGATTTGGTATACCTTTATGGGCTTGTGGAATGATTATACTGTTATCCGCACTTAAACATTTAACTTTAAATATAGTTAAAAATATGACCGTTTTTAGGTCATTGATTTTAATTTTGCGAAGGTTTACTGAAATGGGCCTTCTTTCCATCTTTAAAAGCCCATAACTTGGTCAAATGAACTCGGATTTCGATATGGCATACCTTTATGGGATTGTGGAATGATAATTTAGTAATCTGTTTTAAAATATATAACTTTAAAGGTAGTAAAAAATGTGACCGTTTTTATGTCATTGATTTTAATTTTGCGAAGGTGTACTGAAATGGGCCTTCTTTCCATCTTTAAAAGCCCATAACTTGGTCAAATGAACTCGGATTTCAATATGGCATACCTTTATGGGCTTGTGAAATGATTATGTTGTTATCTGCATTAAAATATATAACTTTAAAGGTAGTAAAAAATATGACCGTTTTTATGTCATTGATTTTAATTTTGCGAAGGTGTACTGAAATGGGCCTTCTTTCCATCTTTAAAAGCCCATAACTTGGTCACATAAACTCGGATTTCGATATGGCATACCTTTATGGGCTTGTTGGATGATTTTGTTATTATCTGCAATAAAATATATAACTTTAAAGGTATTAAAAAATATGACCGTTTTTATGTCATTGATTTTAATTTTGCGAAGGTTTACTGAAATGGGCCTTCTTTCCACCTTTAAAAGCCCATAACTTGGTCAAATAAACTCGGATTTCGATATGGCATATTTTTATGGGTTTGTGGAATAATAATGCAGTAATCTGTATACAAATATATAACTTTAAAGGTAGTAAAAAATGTGACCGTTTTTATGTCATTGATTTTAATTTTGCGAAGGTTTACTGAAATGGGCCTGCTTTCCATCTTTAAATGCCCATAACTTGGTCAAATGAACTCGGATTTCGATATGGCATACCTTTATGGGCTTGTTGGATGATAATGTAGTAATCTGTATTAAAATATATCACTTTAAAGGTAGTACAAAATGTGACCGTTTTAATGTCATTGATTTTAATTCTGCGAAGGTTTACTGAAATGGGCCTTCTCTCCATCTTTAAAAGCCCATAACTTGGTCAAATGAACTCGGATTTCGATATGGCATACCTTTTTGGGCTTGTTGGATGATTTTGTTGTTATCTGCAATAAAATATATAACTTTAAAGGTAGTAAGAAATATGACCGTTTGTATGTCATTGATTTTAATTTTGGGAAGGTTTATGGGCCTTCTTTCCATCTTTAAAAGCCCATAACTTGTTCAAATAAACTCGGATTTCGATATGGTATACCTTTATGGGCTTGTGGAATGATAATGTAGTAATCTGTATTAAAATATATAACTTTAAAGGTAGTAAAAAATTTGACCGTTTTTATGTCATTGATTTTAATTTTGCGAAGGTTTACTGAAATGGGCCTTCTTTCCATCTTTAAAAACCCATAACTTGGTCAAATAAACTCGGATTTCGATATGGCATACCTTTATGGGTTTGTGGAATGATAATGTAGTAATCTGTATTAAAATATATAACTTTAAAGGTAGTAAAAAATGTGACCGTTTTATGTCATTGATTTTAATTTTGCGAAGGTGTACTGAAATGGGCCTGCTTTCCATCTTTAAAAGCCCATAACTTGGTCAAATGAACTCGGATTTCGATATGGCATACCTTTATGGGCTTGTTGGATGATTTTGTTGTTATCTGCAATAAAATATATAACTTTAAAGGTAGTAAAAAATGTGACCGTTTTTATGTCATTGATTTTAATTTTGCGAAGGTATACTGAAATGGGCCTTCTTTCCATCTTTAAAAGCCCATAACTTGGTCAAATAAACTCGGATTTCGATATGGCATACCTTTATGGGTTTGTGGAATGATAATGTAGTAATCTGTATTAAAATATATAACTTTAAAGGTAGTAAAAAATGTGACCGTTTTTATGTCATTGATTTTAATTTTGCGAAGGTGTACCATCTTACCATCTTTAAAAGCCCATAACTTGGTCAAATGAACTCGGATTTCGATATGGCATACCTTTATGGGCTTGTTGGATGATTTTGTTGTTATCTGCAATAAAATATATAACTTTAAAGGTATTAAAAAATATGACCGTTTTTATGTCATTGATTTTAATTCTGCGAAGGTTTACTGAAATGGGCCTTCTTTCCATCTTTAAAAGCCCATAACTTGGTCAAATGAACTCGGATTTCGATATGGCATACCTTTATGGGTTTGTGGAATGATAATGTAGTAATCTGTATTAAAATGTATAACTTTAAAGGTAGTAAAAAATGTGACCGTTTTTATGTCATTGATTTTAATTTTGCGAAGGTATACTGAAATGGGCCTTCTTTCCATCTTTAAAAGCCCATAACTTGGTCAAATAAACTCGGATTTCGATATGGCATACCTTTATGGGTTTGTGGAATGATAATGTAGTAATCTGTATTAAAATATATAACTTTAAAGGTAGTAAAAAATGTTACCGTTTTTATGTCATTGATTTTAATTTTGCGAAGGTTTACTGAAATAGGCCTGCTTTCCATCTTTAAAAGCCCATAACTTGGTCAAATGAACTCGGATTTCGATATGGCATACCTTTATGGGCTTGTTGGATGATAATGTAGTTATCTGTATTAAAATATATAACTTTAAAGGTAGTAAAAAATGTGACCGTTTTAATGTCATTGATTTTAATTCTGCGAAGGTTTACTGAAATGGGCCTTCTTTCCATCTTTAAAAGCCCATAACTTGGTCAAATGAACTCGGATTTCGATATGGTATACCTTTATGGGCTTGTGGAATGATAATGTAGTAATCTGTATTAAAATATACAACTTTAAAGGTAGTAAAAAATTTGACCGTTTTTATGTCATTGATTTAAATGTTGCGAAGGTTTACTGAAATGGGCCTTCTTTCCATCTTTAAAAGCCCATAACTTGGTCAAATGAACTCGGATTTCGATATGGCATACCTTTATGGGCTTTTGAAATGATTATGTTGTTATCAGCATTAAAATATATAACTTTAAAGGTAGTAAAAAATGTGACCGTTTTTATGTCATTGATTTTAATTTTGCGAAGGTGTACTGAAATGGGCCTTCTTTCCATCTTTAAAAGCCCATAACTTGGTCAAATGAACTCGGATTTCGATATGGCATACCTTTATGGGCTTGTGAAATGATTATGTTGTTATCTGTATTAAAATATATAACTTTAAAGGTAGTAAAAAATGTGACCGTTTTTATGTCATTGATTTTAATTTTGCGAAGGTTTACTAAAAATGGGCCTTCTTTCCATCCTTAAAAGCCCATAGCTTGGTCAAATGAACTCGGATCTCGATATAGCATACCTTTAGGGGCTTACGGAATGATTTTGTAAATAAAATATTTAACTTTAAAGGTAGTAAAAAATTTGACCGTTTTAATGTCATTGATTTTAATTTTGGGCCTTTGAAATGGGCCTTCTTTCCATCTTTAAAAGCCCATAACTTGGTCAAATGAACTCGGATTTCGATTTGGTATACCTTTATGGGCTTGTGGAATGATTATACTGTTATCCGCACTTAAACATTTAACTTTAAATATAGTTAAAAATATGACCGTTTTTAGGTCATTGATTTTAATTTTGCGAAGGTTTACTGAAATGGGCCTTCTTTCCATCTTTAAAAGCCCATAACTTGGTCAAATGAACTCGGATTTCGATATGGCATACCTTTATGGGATTGTGGAATGATAATTTAGTAATCTGTTTTAAAATATATAACTTTAAAGGTAGTAAAAAATGTGACCGTTTTTATGTCATTGATTTTAATTTTGCGAAGGTGTACTGAAATGGGCCTTCTTTCCATCTTTAAAAGCCCATAACTTGGTCAAATGAACTCGGATTTCAATATGGCATACCTTTATGGGCTTGTGAAATGATTATGTTGTTATCTGCATTAAAATATATAACTTTAAAGGTAGTAAAAAATATGACCGTTTTTATGTCATTGATTTTAATTTTGCGAAGGTGTACTGAAATGGGCCTTCTTTCCATCTTTAAAAGCCCATAACTTGGTCACATAAACTCGGATTTCGATATGGCATACCTTTATGGGCTTGTTGGATGATTTTGTTATTATCTGCAATAAAATATATAACTTTAAAGGTATTAAAAAATATGACCGTTTTTATGTCATTGATTTTAATTTTGCGAAGGTTTACTGAAATGGGCCTTCTTTCCACCTTTAAAAGCCCATAACTTGGTCAAATAAACTCGGATTTCGATATGGCATATTTTTATGGGTTTGTGGAATAATAATGCAGTAATCTGTATACAAATATATAACTTTAAAGGTAGTAAAAAATGTGACCGTTTTTATGTCATTGATTTTAATTTTGCGAAGGTTTACTGAAATGGGCCTGCTTTCCATCTTTAAATGCCCATAACTTGGTCAAATGAACTCGGATTTCGATATGGCATACCTTTATGGGCTTGTTGGATGATAATGTAGTAATCTGTATTAAAATATATCACTTTAAAGGTAGTACAAAATGTGACCGTTTTAATGTCATTGATTTTAATTCTGCGAAGGTTTACTGAAATGGGCCTTCTCTCCATCTTTAAAAGCCCATAACTTGGTCAAATGAACTCGGATTTCGATATGGCATACCTTTTTGGGCTTGTTGGATGATTTTGTTGTTATCTGCAATAAAATATATAACTTTAAAGGTAGTAAGAAATATGACCGTTTGTATGTCATTGATTTTAATTTTGGGAAGGTTTATGGGCCTTCTTTCCATCTTTAAAAGCCCATAACTTGTTCAAATAAACTCGGATTTCGATATGGTATACCTTTATGGGCTTGTGGAATGATAATGTAGTAATCTGTATTAAAATATATAACTTTAAAGGTAGTAAAAAATTTGACCGTTTTTATGTCATTGATTTTAATTTTGCGAAGGTTTACTGAAATGGGCCTTCTTTCCATCTTTAAAAACCCATAACTTGGTCAAATAAACTCGGATTTCGATATGGCATACCTTTATGGGTTTGTGGAATGATAATGTAGTAATCTGTATTAAAATATATAACTTTAAAGGTAGTAAAAAATGTGACCGTTTTATGTCATTGATTTTAATTTTGCGAAGGTGTACTGAAATGGGCCTGCTTTCCATCTTTAAAAGCCCATAACTTGGTCAAATGAACTCGGATTTCGATATGGCATACCTTTATGGGCTTGTTGGATGATAATGTAGTAATCTGTATTAAAATATATAACTTTAAAGGTAGTAAAAAATGTGACCGTTTTAATGTCATTGATTTTAATTCTGCGAAGGTTTACTGAAATGGGCCTTCTTTCCATCTTTAAAAGCCCATAACTTGGTCAAATGAACTCGGATTTCGATATGGCATACCTTTATGTGCTTGTTGGATGATTTTGTTGTTATCTGCAATAAAATATATAACTTTAAAGGTAGTAAAAAATGTGACCGTTTTTATGTCATTGATTTTAATTTTGCGAAGGTGTACTGAAATGGGCCTTCTTTCCATCTTTAAAAGCCCATAACTTGGTCAAATGAACTCGGATTTCGATATGGCATACCTTTATGGGCTTGTGAAATGATTATGTTGTTAACTGCATTAAAATATATAACTTTAAAGGTAGTAAAAAATATGACCGTTTTTATGTCATTGATTTTAATTTTGCGAAGGTGTACTGAAATGGGCCTTCTTTCCATCTTTAAAAGGCCATAACTTGGTCAAATAAACTCGGATTTCGATATGGCATACCTTTATGGGTTTGTGGAATGAAAATGTAGTAATCTGTATTAAAATATATAACTTTAAAGGTAGTAAAAAATGTGACCGTTTTTATGTCATTGATTTTAATTTTGAGAAGGTGTACTGAAATGGGCCTTCTTTCCATCTTTAAAAGCCCATAACTTGGTCAAATGAACTCGGATTTCGATATGGCATACCTTTATGGGCTTGTTGGATGATTTTGTTGTTATCTGCAATAAAATATATAACTTTAAAGGTATTAAAAAATATGACCGTTTTTATGTCATTGATTTTAATTTTGCGAAGGTGTACTGAAATGGGCCTTCTTTCCATCTTTAAAAGCCCATAACTTGGTCAAATGAACTCGGATTTCGATATGGCATACCTTTATGGGCTTGTGAAATGATTATGTTGTTATCTGCATTAAAATATATAACTTTAAAGGTAGTAAAAAATATGACCGTTTTTATGTCATTGATTTTAATTTTGCGAAGGTTTACTGAAATGGGCCTTCTTTCCATGTTTAAAAGCCCATAACTTGGTCAAATAAACTCGGATTTCGATATGGCATACCTTTATGGGTTTGTGGAATGATAATGTAGTAATCTGTATTAAAATATATAACTTTAAAGGTAGTACAAAATTTAACCGTTTTTATGTCATTGATTTTAATTTTGCGAAGGTTTACTGAAATGGGCCTTCTTTCCATCTTTAAAAGCCCATAACTTGGTCAAATGAACTCGGATTTCGATATGGCATACCTTTATGGGCTTGTTGGATGATAATGTAGTAATCTGTATTAAAATATATAACTTTAAAGGTAGTAAGAAATATGACCGTTTGTATGTCATTGATTTTAATTTTGGGAAGGTTTACTGAAATGGGCCTTGTCGGGTCACGCAGCCGCAGCAGCCAACTAACTTCTTAATTCGATCTCTTATATTAATGGCATCGCGAAAGGTAGCTCTCTTTATCTAGCTCTCTCGTCTTTTGTGTACTTGCATTTTTCGGCCCAGCTTTCGGCTGGCTGTCCCTTTGTAAATCTGTACGAATTCTGATCTCGACATAAAACGCATTCTCGTCTCGCCTGCTGTACTCTCTCTCGCTAATAAATTGTTAACAAGCCTAAAGCAACCTGAAATTCGTATTTTAATTTAGCAACAACTAATAAAAAAGCTTATTAGTTCAACATTGGTGACCCCGACGTGATTTGTGCATAAATAATACTAAGTGCAAATCATATAAGTCTATTTATTGACTTTTTTCATTCTTGCTTTTGCGGTGCATTGGCGTAGCAACAATCATAAGGCCTTAAATGCACTAAGCGCTATAAATAAATAGCAGTTGGTGATTGCGGAAATTTACATATAAGGCGCAAAATCAGCTTTACATAGAAGCGTACATAGCCAAGTAACGGGCTGTTATTCCCTCGTTTGCTTTGCGCTCATCTTCCCGCTGGAGCCGAATTTCGGGCATTTCGTCTGCTGTTGTTGTTGTAGCCATGCCTACGGGAGCTTTTGGAGATGTTACCGCTGATGCAAACAGGGCAATATTTTTAAAGCGCAAGGCAACGGCTTTATTTAATAGAGTGGAGCGCTTAGTGGATTCCCTATCAAGTGCGGCGTTAACTTCATGCGACGAATCCGGTCTTCATGTGAGGTTAGAGTTGATTGATGAGCTTCAAGAGTCATTTAAAAAGGTGCTCGGTGAGCTCGAAGAGTTGGATTTAGAGGAAATTGAAAGTGATTTAAGTGAGAAATTTGATGACATTCTCGTAACTCTGAAGTCATCGGTTCGATCCGAAATTTCAAAGCGCACCTCACAGCTTCTTTCGCATTCAACTTTTGCTGACGGCATCACTCCGGGAGTTTTCGGCCCCCAGCAGCGTCAGCCTCGACATAGGGCAGCATTGCTGCCCCCACTGGAGCTTCCAAAATTCGCTGGAGGTTATGCAAATTGGTCTGACTTTTATTCTATGTTTACCACGATCTACGATCATGCCTGAGGGACGCAGCGTTGGAAACTATTCGCTCATTGGAAATTTCGGATGGCAACTACGCAATTGCTTTAGATTTGCTGAAAAATAGATTTGATAATCGACGTTTGGTTTTTCAGGCACACATTATTGAGATCCTGGGACTAAAGGCGGTGCAGAGTGGTTCCGTCTCGACACTTCGGGATCTGTCCGATAAATTCAATGCTCACATTCGTGCTCTCAAGGGACTGGGCACGACAGAACAAATCGCAGGATGCATCATCGTCCAAGTCCTGTTCCAAAGGTTGGATCCGGCAAGTCAGGCAAAGTGGGAAGAGCGTTTAGAGGACCCTGCCTTCGTCAATTTAATTCCTACGTGGGAGTCAATGGCATCATTTCTGGAGCAGCGATGCAGGACGTTGTAGACTATGGATTTCGCCATGGCAAACTATACGCCGGGCAATCAGGTGGGAAGTAACAGAATACCCAATGCGCGTAGATCAGCATTTGTTGCCTCGAACGCTAACCCCTGGATTTGTATATTCTGTAATGATACAGGGCATTCCATTTCTTATTGTCAGAATTTTAAAATCCTGTCTCCTGCGAATAGGTTTCAAGAAGCGAAGCGGCTCGGTCTTTGCATAAATTGTCTTAAGGTTGGTCATCAAGTTCGGCAATGCAACTCTAGTAGTTGTCGTTCATGCGGATCTAAGCACCACACCCTGCTTCACCTGGGAAACTCACCTTCTTTTCCTTCACAAGAAGGAGCACAGCTTCAAGAAGCACTTCCTTCTGCTTCACCCTCTGCACTGCCTTCCACTTCGACTGCCCTTATTGCACAGGAATTTAGTAATGATATTGTGCTCTTAGCAACGGCTAGCATTTTAGTAAAAAACCGTTCTGGGGTTTTCGTTCCCTGTCGAGCTCTACTCGATTCGGGCTCCCAACTGCATCTAATAACGTCCCGATTCGCAAATCAGCTTCAAGTAAAGAAAGTAAAATCCTCAGCATCTGTAACTGGAGTTGGAGATTCCAGTTTTGTGACGGACGGTCACTCGGTCAATATTACGATTCAGTCCCGAACTTCCGAATACTTGGCCAACATTACCGCGGTGATTGCTCCGAACATAACAGAGCGACAGCCTAGCTTCAACGTCGACATTGGCAGCTGGAACATACCCAAAAATATACAGTTAGCTGACCCAAGGTTTTATGCTCCCCAGCGGGTGGATCTTTTAATCGGAGCCAGCCTCTTTTTCGAGATGTTGTGCGTTGGCCAAATCAAGCTCCCACCTGGATTACCCCTAATTCAAAAGACGCGTCTGGGTTGGGTTGTTTCTGGAGGCTATGGCCTTTCCGATGGCTCGGTTTTAATGTCGTCTCAAGATGAACTTCTCGCTAGTAGAGAGAATAGTTTCGATCGGTTAGATGATCTTCTTCGACGATTTTGGGAAGTGGAAAGCTGCGCCGAGCCAATTATACGCGCTACTAAGGAAGAATTGGACTGTGAAGCACATTTCGTAAGACACGTCAATCGTTTGCCAGCTGGTGATTATTCTGTTCGGCTGCCTGCCAAGTTTAATCTAGATCTTTTGGGAGAGTCCTACCAGCAAGCTTATCGAAGATTTTTGTCCCTAGAGAGAAAGTTGAATCGTCAGCCATCTTTGAAGGCTCAATATGCAGCATTCATAAAAGAATATCTCGATCTAGGACATATGTCATCAGTTTCTGCCGCTGACATCGGGTTGTGCCGATATTTCTTGCCTCATCATTGCGTCATAAAGGAAGATAGCTCCACTACAAAGCTTCGCGTAGTTTTTGATGGATCGGCGGCCAGTTCCTCAGGCTATTCGCTCAACGACTCTCCTCTCTGGACTCATGGACCAAAATTCCTCTGTGGTCCCAAAGCTGACTGGCCGACCCCAATCACTGCTGAAAAGCCAACGCTTGAGGTTCGCCGGAGGATTCTGCTAATAAAATCTCCATATGAAGACAGAGTGTCCAGTTCCAAATTTGCCAATTCCTTTGCTGCCCTTCAAAGAGTTTTCGGATACGTCTATAAGTTTAGTAATCGCATCCATCGCCCTACGCTCACGGTGTCTGACCTTCAAGGCGGTACGCTGCTGTTGCTTCGTCTTGTCCAGCGCTCACATTTATGGGATGACATCAAATCATTGCAGTCAAAGGGAATGGTGCACTCCTCCAGCTCGCTCGCATCTCTTTCGCCATTCATTGACCAATTTGGGCTTCTTAGAGTGGATGGCCGGCTGAGGAATTCTTCTCTGGATTTTAATGGGCGTCATCCAATTATATTTCCACGGAGTCATTCGGTCACTATTGCCATTATTACTCACTTTCATGAACGCAATCTGCACACTGGGCCACGGGCATTACTTGGCATAATTCGATCCCAATATTGGCCTATTGGGGGGAGAAAGACGGTAATGAAGGCGGTAAACAAATGCATTAGATGCTTTCGAATGAAGCCTCGAGTAGTGGAGCATATAATGGCGGATCTTCCAAAGGAACGACTTGATGGATCTCATGCATTCGAAGTCACTGGCATTGACTTTTGCGGGCCATTTCTCTACAAGTCAGAGGTGCGAAGCAAGCCTCCAGTAAAATGCTACGTTTGTGTCTTCATTTGCTTCGCCACGAAGGCTATTCATCTGGAGTTGGTGAAGGATCTCTCTACGGTATCGTTTCTACATGGCCTCAAACGATTTATATGCACTAGAAGAAGGCCGCGGCAGATTTGGTCTGATAATGCAACCAACTTTGTTGGAGCTCGCAATGAGCTGCTCGAACTAAGGCGTCTTTTCCTCAGCAGTGATCATCAGAGAGCTACATTGGACTTTTGCCTAGCTGAGGCTATTGATTGGTGTTTCATTCCTCCTAGGTCGCCACACTTTGGCGGTCTTTGGGAAGCGGCTGTGAAGATCGCTAAGCATCATTTCTACCGCGCTGTTGGCACTGCTGTTTTAGCCTTTGAGGAGTTGCGGACCCTGGTGTGTCACATTTCGGCGGTTGTTAATTCTCGACCATTAGTCTCGATTTCAGAAAACCCAGCTGATCTGGATGTATTAACACCAGCACATTTTTTGAATGGTGGTCCGCCTTCTTCTTTCGTCGAGCCGGATGTGACCAGTCTTAACTTCAATCGCTTGGATGGATGGCAACGCGTGGCTTACTTGCAGCAGATCTTTTGGTCCCGATGGAAGGAAGAATACCTAACATTGCTACAACAGCGCTCCAAGTGGCGCACCCCAAAACCTGGCCTGGTTGTCGATGACTTAGTTCTGGTTAAAGACGAAAACTTGCCTCCCATGAAGTGGCCCCTCGCCAGAGTGATCGAGCTTCTCTTCGGTGGAGATGGGGTTGCTCGAGTTGCCGTTCTGAAGACAGCATCAGGAGTGACAAAGCGAGCAGTAAACAAGCTGTGTCTGCTACCCCTTAAGGATAATGTTGAAGCCCAGGCTTCCAACGGGGGGAGTATGTCGGGTCACGCAGCCGCAGCAGCCAACTAACTTCTTAATTCGATCTCTTATATTAATGGCATCTCGAAAGGTAGCTCTCTTTATCTAGCTCTCTCGTCTTTTGTGTACTTGCATTTTTCGGCCCAGCTTTCGGCTGGCTGTCCCTTTGTAAATCTGTACGAATTCTGATCTCGACATAAAACGCATTCTCGTCTCGCCTGCTGTACTCTCTCTCGCTAATAAATTGTTAACAAGCCTAAAGCAACCTGAAATTCGTATTTTAATTTAGCAACAACTAATAAAAAAGCTTATTAGTTCAACAGGCCTTCTTTCCACCTTTAAAAGCCCATAAATTGGTCAAATGAACTCGAATTTCGATATGGTATACCTTTATGGGCTTGTGGAATGATTATGTTGTTATCTGCATTAAAATATGGGCATTTCCAGGGGTCGCGAACGTACGTTCGTACTCACTTAGTGGAAATAAAAAAAGAAAATAAACGTTTTCTGAATTTTTTTTTTGCTATTCGATAGCATTTTGTTAACTCTTAGCTTAGTGTAAATGATGGGATTTATCAAGCTACCATTTTCATAATATTGGCAAAAAACGTGCGGTCGCGAACGTACACAAAATGGAAGTCGACTTTGGCTTAATGTAGTAAAATGCAAATATCTGCGAATTGGGACGAAATATTCTAAAGCAATAACTTTTCTTTTAAAATGGATTCATGTAGCTTTACTTCGAGTCTGTTCCCGAGGAAATATCTCCACTTGTTTTTTTTTTATTGAATTAAGTACCAGTCGCGAACGTACGGGTCGCGAACGTACGATTTTTCCATGTTGTTTTATTAACAGTTAATTCAACATTTTTTCGCCCTTTTTCGATTTTTTTCTAGTTATTAGATTGCAATAAAGAGATTTGGTAGAAAAAGTGCACACAAATCATATGTTTTCCTTGCGAAATAATTAATCATAAAAATGCCTTAAAAAGTAGCTAAAAATGAAATAAATACATTTTTTCAGTTTTCAGGAAACTTTCTTTAACAAAACAAATGAAATATTCATTGGTTCCACTGTACTATGAAAATATGGTCATTTATTTGTGGAAATAAGCAAAAAAATACGATGAATTTAAAGCTTTTTTGGTTTCGGTCCTGGTTGACCATTTTTCGGACTTGCCCATATATAAATTTAAAGGTTGGAAAAAATATGACCTTTTTTATGTTATTGATTTTAATTTTGCAAAGGTTTACTGAAATGGGCCTTATTTCTATCCTTTAAAGCCCATAACTTGGTCAAATGAACTCGGATCTCGATATGGCATACCTTTATGGGCTTGTGGAATGATAATGTAGTAATCTGTATTAAAATATATAGCTTTAAAGGTAGTAAAAAATATGACCGTTTTTATGTCATTGATTTTTAATTTGCGAAGGTGTACTGAAATGGGCCTTATTTCTATCCTTAAAAGCCCATAACTTGGTCAAATGAACTCGGATATCGATATGGAATACCTTTAGGGGCTTATGGAATGATTTTGTAAATAAAATATTTAACTTTAAAGGTAGTAAAAAATTTAACCGTTTTTATGTCATTGATTTTTATTTTGCGAAGGTGTACTGAAATGGGCCTTCTTTCCATCTTTAAAAGCCCATAACTTGGTCAAATGAACTCGGATTTCGATATGGTACACCTTTATGGGCTTGTTGAATGATTATGTGGCTATCTGCATTAAAAGATATAACCTTAAAGGTAGTAAAACATATGACCGTTTTTATGTCATTGATTTTAATTTTGCGAAGGTTTACTGAAATGGGCCTTCTTTCCATCTTTAAAAGCCCATAACTTGGTCAAATGAACTCGGATTTCGATATGGCATACCTTTAGGGGCTTGTGGAATGATTTTGTAAATAAAATATTTAACTTTAAAGGTAGTAAAAAATTTGACCGTTTTTATGTCATTGATTTTTATTTTGCGAAGGTGTACTGAACTGGGCCTTCTTTCTATCTTTAAAAGCCCATAGCTTGGTCAAATGAACTCGGATTTCGATATGACATACCTTTATGGGCTTGTTGGATGATTTTGTTGTTATCTGCAATTAAATATATTACTTTAAAGGTAGTAAGAAATATGACCATTTTTATGTCATTGATTTTAATTTTGAGAAGGTTTACTAAAAATGGGCCTTCTTTCCATCCTTAAAAGTCCATAACTTGGTCAAATGAACTCGGATCTCGATATAGCATACCTTTAGGGGCTTATGGAATGATTTTGTAAATAAAATATTTAACTTTAAAGGTAGTAAAAAATTTGACCGTTTTTATGTCATTGATTTTAATTTTGGGCCTTTGAAATGGGCCTTCTTTCCATCTTTAAAAGCCCATAACTTGGTCAAATGAACTCGGATTTCGATATGGTATACCTTTATGGGCTTGTGGAATGATTATGTTGTTATCTGCATGAAAATATATAACTTTAAAGGTAGTAAAAAATATGACCGCTTTTTATGTCATTGATTTTAATTTTGCGAAGGTTTACTGAAATGGGCCTTCTTTCCATCTTTAAAAGCCCATAACTTGGTCAAATGAACTCGGATTTCGATATGGCATACCTTTAGGGGCTCGTGGAATGATTTTGTTGTTATCTGCATTAAAATATTTAACTTTAAAGGTAGTAAATAATATGACCGTTTTTATGTCATTGATTTTAATTTTGCGAAGGTTTACTGAAATGGGCCTTATTTCTATCCTTAAAAGCCCATAACTTGGTCAAATGAGCTCGGATCTCGATATGGCATACCTTTAGGGGCTTATGGAATGATTTTGTAAAAAAATTATTCAACTTTAAAGGTAGTACAAAATATGACCGTATTTATATCATTGATTTTAATTTTGCGAAGGTTTACAGAAATGGGCCTTCTTTACATCTTTAAAAGCCCATAACTTGGTCAAAAGGACTCGGATCTCTATATGGCATACCTTTAGGGGCTTGTGGAATGATTATGTTGTTATCAGCATTAAAATATATAACTTTAAAGGTAGTAAAAATTATGACCGTTTTTATGTCATTGATTTTAATTTTGCGAAGGTTTACTGAAATGGGCCTTCTTTCCATCTTTAAAGGCCCTTAACTTGGTCAAATGAACTCGGATCTCGATATGGCATACCTTTATGGGCTTTTGGAATGATTATGTTGTTATCTGCATTAAAATTAATAACTTTAAAGGTAGTAAGAAATATCACCGTTTTTATGTCATTGATTTAAATTTTGCAAAGGTTTACAGAAATGGGCCTTCTTTCCATCTTTAAAGGCCCTTAACTTGGTCAAATGAACTCGGATCTCGATATGGCATACCTTTATGGGCTTGTGGAATGATTATTTTGTTATCTGCATTAAAATTTATAACTTGGTCAAAAGGACTCGGATTTCGATATGGCATACTTTTATGGGCTTGTGAAATAATTATGTTTTTATCTGCATTAAAATATATAGCTTTAAAGGAAGTAAAAAATATGAACGTTTTTATGTCATTGATTTTAATTTTGCGAAGGTTTACTGAAATGGGCCTTCTTTCCATCTTTCGAAGCCCATAACTTGGTCAAATGAACTCGGATTTCGATATGGCACACCTTTATGGGCTTGTTGGATGATTTTGTTGTTATCTGCAATAATATATATAACTTTAAAGGTAGTACAAAGTATGACCGTTTTTATGTAATTGACTTTAATTTTGCGAAGGTTTACTTTCCATCTTTAAAAGCCCATAACTTGGTCAAATGAACTCGGATTTCGATATGGCATACCTTTATGGGCTTGTGGAATGATTATGTTGTTATCTGCATTAAAATATATAGCTTTAAAGAAAGTACAAAATATGAACGTTTTTATGTCATTGATTTTAATTTTGCGAAGGTTTACTGAAGTGGGCCTTCTTTCCATCTTTAAAAGCCCATAACTTGGTCAAATGAACTCGGATTTCGATATGGTATACCTTTATGGGCTTGTGGAATGATTATGTTGTTATCTGCATTAAAATATATAACTTTAAATTTAGTAAAAAATATGACCTCTTTTTATGTCACTGATTTTAATTTTGCGAAGGTTTACTGAAATGGGCCTTCTTTCCATCTTTAAAAGCCCATAACTTGGTCAAATGAACTCGGATTTCGATATGGTATACCTTTATGGGCTTGTGGAATGATTATGTTGTTATCTGCATTAAAATATATAACTTTGTTACGTACGCCCTCCTCCATACCAAGATTAACCCCGGCAAAACAACTGCCATTAGTTGAGGGTAGGGGCCGTAATGACTAACCACACTGCGATTGATAAAAGCAAAACAGCAAAAACAATTCGACAACTCATGGGTGTCGCGTGGCCAGAACAACGACCACGATCGACCTGCTCGTAACCGTAATCCAGTAAGGTGGCAAAGTGCACCAGCCGGCCATTGACTCCTAAAATAGGGGAAATGGAGAAACAGTACCCCTAGGTGGGAACACCTAGTTAATTCATCCAATATGGGGGCTAGCGAAAGCTCTAGTCCGGTATAAAAGACCCCAGCCAAATGGAGAAAGAGAGAAATTGTTCTGATCTCTCCATGACGGTGGTCTAGAAGTGCAACTCCCATCAACACAGACCACGACTGGAAGAAGGCTGGTGTCCAGAAGGATGTCTTGACGTTTCCCTAGGAGCAACTTCACCCAGGAGAAAGTCCCGATAACCGGTCCTGCGATCGACCACAATCTGGAGGAAGTCAACCAGCAAAATCCCGAAGGACGAAAATAACTAGTGAACCAAGTGAATGGTTAAAAAGAGGGTAAGTTTGTCGGAACACGGTTCCTTTTCTCATACATACATATATATATATATATATCCGTGCACCATGATTACATCAGAAGCTTTAGCAAAAACAATAGACACTGATCCACAATTTAACGTAAGAATTTTATACTTGTTATCAAAAGCGACCCTACCAATAACAGTGAATGAATTGGAATACTTATATATTGAGACCTTCCGTCTAGATTTTTCTCCACTTGCCCACTGTAATAAGACCGAAAAAGCTATCATTATCTCTACCGTTCCAACGGTCATTGTTCTTTCCCGTCTGGATAAGAATTTGTTTTTGGGCAATGTTAATACTTTCCTAGTTAAGACAAAGAATTAATCTGTTAGGAATACATGTAATAATATATAATATCCACATATAATAATTGTTTCATATATATAATCATTTAGATATACTTTTCTTTTTATACCTTTTTTTATACATAATAATTAAATGTTAATTTTTTAGCGGCGAGTATCAGCCTTGTAATTGTATGACAATTGCAAGAGCCCTCTGAGCGACGTTTGCAGTCGTAAATAGTCAGCATTTTGCTGATGTGTGCACCTTCACAGGTGGTCAAATCGATACTCTCCGCTAATACAATAATTGTCAATTAATTTAATCCCCATATGAATTAGCCAAAATTATGTTACTCAACACCGGCACACGCCGACCTAAATATGAACCAATAAATTTGTAATGTGAAAAAGTATTCAAAACCATGGTGTGCTAGAACTCTAACAAAGGGGGGTGTGCTGACGCGAGGAGTGAAGTAGGTCAAGAACAATGACATAACTTTCGACGGACAACCTTGACAATAGGGGATCGTATTGCGCGGCCCGCGACGATCCATTGGCACACGAATGTGTGAAGGGGAGGGAATATGGCCAACACACAGCCCGATCGTATTGCGATCAAGCGACAGCTAAGCTTGTTGGGCAGTGTGGACTGATGACTGACGAACTTGATGACTATTATTATTTTTCCAGGCACTTTTAATATTTATTCTCGTTATGTTGGAGAGGAGAGAGGCTTACCAAGATCCCACGACCCAAATACGACGTAGCTTATGCCGGCAAATGGTGCCTGAACATCGGACGCCTCTCCCTCGGCCCAAGTCCTTGTCAGGACTCGGGCACTAATATGCCCACGTAACAGAATTGGCGCCCAACGCTAGGACATTTCATATTCCTTAAGGAATTTTACCAGGGTCCACAATCTCGATGCCTGCGGTATCGGGGTGGATATACCTAGGGATGGCATAGCTTTCATCTTTATTTGCCATGAGTAATTTGACTGTTTGATAGAAAAGTGAGCTTAAATAATTTGAAATATGCGCATACTTATTTTATCTTTAAATTAGTAACTTTAAAGTCCCCAACTTCTGTGACTGTCCGTGTTGAGAGGCCGCTCAATCAGAACTTTGTCGCAGAATAGAGGCCTGACTTTGAAATGTTTTTAACCTTAAAAATTCTCTGTTTTGTTCATGAACAAATTTACCAGAACTTCCTTAAATCAAGAACTATGAGTTATCCTTTTTATAATACTATACCTACAACTAAGTGTCGACGACTACTTGCTAAAATTAACGTAAATACAATTTATAGGTGCTTTCTGGCCGACGCCACACGACGTACTACGCATTTGCCCGGGCGTTTGAATTGGTTCGAGTCCAGAAAGAGCAGGAGCGCAAGCATTACGGTAACGCATTTAGCAGTTGCGATGCGGGTCTACTGTTCGTTTGTCGATCCAGGACAGAATGGGGGTGGGGGAACTGACAGGAAACGCAAAGCCGACGCCCTACAACGTACTAGGCATTGGTCCGGTCGTTTGCTTGGTTCGAGTCTTTGCTGTTTCCCTTGACATATTTGGGCGGTGGACGATTTTAGTTTCTCTGGCCGACGCCCCACAACGTATTAGGCTAGTTGGTCAGGTCGTTTGCTTGGTTCGAGTCCAGAGAAATATGAGACGGTTGTGGAGCCCGAGAATGATCGGTCAAACAACTTGTTTTCCGACGACTGGCGGGAGGGGGTTTTTGGACAGATTCCTTATCTAGACACAGCCATTCCGTTTGGAACATTTGGGATGTCTAGAAAAAGGGAAAGTAAGGGCATGTTAGCTTAGCGGAACCGCGTTGTGTAGAAGCGGCTAACACCCCTAGTTAGGGAAATTTATTTTATTTTTGTTTGGGGCTTAAATATCGGACGGTTCTTGACCGAAGAGAAACTTGAGAAGCAGAGGGAAGCACCCCCAGTTGATAAACATTTTTATTGTCGACTTATTCAGCGGATACGTCGCTGACCGGGTGTTTTGAAAAGAATCACGTGAACCTTTTATACCAAAACGCAAAAAAAAAACAAGTGAAGACAAATTTTAGTGCGTGTATTAATCCGCACAAAGTGACAATCTATAAAAAGAAAGCGGAGGCCTTTAAAGAAGGTCCAATCGTATAAATGAAGGGGGCCAAGAAGAAGGTCTTATTCCAACCCAGCACCGGAAGAGTGACCCGAGCAACAACGCGCGGAGACAATCACCAACCCCGCAGTGCAAGCGCGCCAAGGCTAGGAGATTCACCTGAAAGAGAGCCGTGGGAGCGCGCACAGGATCAGCCAGGACAGGTAGATACCCTGTCTGAAGAAAACAACTTGGACCAATATTCTGAAATGGAAGGAGCCGCCGGAGGGGAGAATCTACCCCTAGGACCACCGAAAGGAAGATCAAGTATGCTTCCCCAATTTCAGAGGCACGAGGAGGACAACTTAGAGGCTGCCGAGCGACGTGAACAAAGATTGATGGAGCTCTTGAGGCAAAGCAATGAAATGCAGCGTGGAATGAGTGCCCAGATAGAAGCGCTGAAAGCCCAGATAACAGAAATGCAGTCTCCGACAGACAGGAGACCCGAACAGAAGGGACTGCCTTCGCCGCCCCGTACTGTCCCGAATCCAACGGACAGTTTTTTGAGATACCAAGAGACCCCGCCTCTGGAACCGGTAACACAGGACATGCTCAATAGCCAGATGCACCGGCTAAGAACACCCAGGCGGATGGACACCCCATCACACAGGCAGTTCAGAACAAACGAGAGGGAGTCGAGTCACCAACTGCATCCAGAGATCGATCGGAACTCATCATTCCAAGGACCGCGACCAAAAGATGTCAGATTGGACAGATGGAACCTAAAGTTCGATGGAAGCGGACGCGGCATGACAGTTGAGAGTTTCCTATTCCGCGTGGACCGACTACAAGAATTGTATGACCTCAGCCGTCAAGAAGTCTTTCGTGAATTCCATCTTCTGCTGGCAGGTGCAGCCACGAAATGGTATTGGCAGCTTATGGAAGACAAGGCAGAGGATTACGACTTTGACTACTACTCATTGACCCAAGAAATGAGACGGGCATTTTCCACTACCGGAAGTGACCTTATGAAAGTCAAAGAATTGATGGAACGCAAGCAAGGGCCACACGAAACCTTTAGCGATTATGTCTCGGATATGCATAACCTGCATTTCAAGCTCAAGCACAAAATCGCTGAAGATGAATTCGTGGAGCTCTTAAAGGATAACATGAACTCCCAGATGGGGGGATTACTACTAACATCCCCAATCACCTCATTAGCGGAGCTCAAACGAGAGGGTCTCAGAGTTGATCGCTGGCTGAGAAACACAGGAAGGAACATGCGCAGCCGAGCTGCAATTAACGAAATAGAGGAATTCCAGACACTGGAGGACTTGCCGGACGCGGTCACGGTGGAAGAATTCAACCGGCAGCGGAAAGATGCGCGAGGGCGTTACGAGGATGGACAAGGATGCCGAGGCCCATTACACGCGCTGGTGTGTTATAAGTGTGGCAAAGGAGCAGACTTCTACAGGAAGCATCCTTCGAAGGAAGAATCCTGCCCTATCAAATTCCACGATGCCACCTGCAGGTTCTGCGAGAAAGTCGGGACGGATGCAGATGCTAACCCAGCGGCTTTTGCGCGGAGTCCGTCAGGCAAGACCGGGACAGCCGGGCGGACCAGGACCAACCCTTTCCGGTAAACACACGGAAGCCCAACCAAATCTCCCCTCATAAGAGCCTAGAACAACGAGAGAGGGAGTACGAACATGCTCGTGAACGTATCTTCAATGGCTCGGAAGATGCAGACAGCAAGACACGGACAACGCGAAAAATACTAAGATTATATGATGCCCGAGCAGACTACCGCCGGCTCAAGCAAAAGGTGGTGGACACAGTAGTGAGCGTGCAAAATGACAACCGTTTCTTTGCTAAAACGAAGGTCGATGGAGAAGAGATACTCGCATTACTGGACACAGGCGCCAGTGCGAACTGTATTGGCAGAGGAGCACACGCTTTCTTGGAAAACCGGACGCGGCCGATAAGGAAGCTAAGCGAAGAATGCGTACGCACAGCAAGCGGTGGTGAGACCCAAGTAACCGGAGCCATAACGTTACCTGTGGAATGGGAAGGAGAAACCAAGGACCTAGAGTTTTTGATAGTGCCAGGTCTGACACAACGATTTTATTTCGGAATTAATTTCTGGGATACGTTCGGCCTCACATTCCTCGGTAAAGGTAGACGCGAGGTTGCCGCCGTCGAAACAACTCCGGATTTCGACCTTATGACCGGCGACCTAGACATGAACAATACGCTCAAGCCCGAGACCGCCTATACCCCACATCAGCTTACCCCAGAACAACATTGTAAGCTGCAGTGATAGACACATACCCGTCTTGTCTAGAAAAAGGATTAGGAAAGACCAGTTTAGAGCAACATATAATTGAAGTAACCAACGAGGACTTACCAATCAAGCAGCGACATTACCCGATATCCCCAGCCAAACAGAAGCTGGTGTACGCCGAGCTAGATCGCTTGTTAGGTCTAGGCGTGATCGAAGAAAGCAATAGTAGCTGGAGTTCACCGGTAACACTGGTGCAAAAAGGGCCGAAAAATCGCCTCTGCCTCGATGCGCGTAAAGTAAATTCCCGGACGATCAAAGATGCGTATCCACTACCACATATCGAGGGTCTGTTGAGTCGACTACAGGAAACATATTACATTTCCGCAATTGATTTAAAAGACGCCTTTTGGCAAATACCTCTCGAAACCAAAAGCAGAGAGAAAACCGCGTTTACAGTGCCCGGCAGGCCACTGTATCAGTTTACAGTCATGCCGTTCGGCTTGTGCAATGCCGCGCAGCGAATGTGCCGACTAATGGATAAAGTTATACCAGCGGCGCTACGCGAGAATGTATTTGTGTATCTGGATGACTTACTGGTCTGTTCACCTACATTTGAAGCCCACATGGATATGTTGAGCCAGGTCAGTGCCTGCTTACAGCGGGCAGAGCTAACGATAAATGTAGACAAAAGCAAGTTTTGCTACAGCCAGGCAAGATATTTAGGATATGTAGTTGGGGGAGGATGCATCCGAACGGATGACACGAAAATACAATCGATACAGGAATTTCCCCAGCCTAGCTCCGCCAAACAAATGCGGAGGTTCCTGGGAATGACAGGCTGGTACAGGAGGTTCATCCAAAATTACGCCCAGACAGCGGCACCGCTTCACGACTGCTTGAAGAAAGACCGCATAAAGAAATTTGAATTGTCAGAAGAGGCAATTAAGGCGTTTGAACTTTTGAAAACCAGCATGGCAACAGCACCGGTACTCGTCACACCGGATTTTAAGAAACCATTTACCATCCAATGTGATGCCTCGACCACTGGAGTGGGGGGAGTTTTGTTCCAAACAGATGACGAGGGCGGAGAACATCCAATCGCCTATATGTCAGCCAAATTGAACAAAGCACAGCGGAATTACAGCATAACCGAGTTGGAGTGCTACGCCGCTATCCTCAGCATTACCAAATTCCGTGCCTACGTAGATGGGATGCCCTTCAAAGTGATCACTGACCACGCTAGTCTAAAATGGCTGATGAGTCAGAAAGACTTATCAGGCAGGCTTGCGCGATGGAGTCTGAAGCTACAAGCGTTCGACTTCACCATAGAACACAGGAAAGGATCACTAAATGTAGTCCCAGATGCTCTCTCACGAGTTCATATGGACGAGCTACAGAAGGCCGGTGCGGAAGAACTGGACATACACATCAACCTCGATTCGACAGCGTTCCAGTCATCGGATTATGTCAACCTAGTGCAGGCGGTGGACGAAAATTTAGGTAAAAGTCCAGACCTTCAAACATCAGAAGGCTATGTATATAAACGGATGGGATTCTGCCTAAACGACGCTGTGGATGAAGCCCGAGCATGGAAGCTCTGGGTTCCCGCCGAGCTGCGTCCTGATTTAGTCCGGAGAGCACATCATGCCATAACCACAGGGCATGGGGGGTTGCACAAATCACTAGCCAAATTGAGACAGTTTTACTATTGGCCAGGCATTGCTGTAGACGTCCAAAAAGTAGTGAAGGAATGCGAGGTCTGTAAGATCACCAAGACCGCCAACAAAAATGACCGGCTACCCATGGGAGAACAGCGGGTTACGGAGCGGGCTGGCCAAAGGTTGTTCATCGACTTTATGGGACCATACCCGAGGACCAAAGCTGGGAACTCGGTGATTTTCGTATGCCTAGACCATTTCTCCAAATTTGTCTGGCTACAGCCGATGAGACATGCAGTAGCTGCAGAAGTCATCAAATTCCTTGAGACCAAAATTTTCCATCAATTTGGAGTCCCCGAGTTTGTACACTCAGACAACGGCAAACAGTTTGTGTCTCAAATTTTTGGCGAGCTAATGACCCGCTACGGTATTCGGCACGTAAAGACTGGACTTTACTCCCCGCAAGCGAACGCGGCTGAGAGGGTAAACCGATCTGTACTCCAAATTTTGCGAGCGACAATTGCCACCGATCAGCGAAATTGGGATACCCAACTAAGTCGAATAGAGTGTGCCCTTAGGAATGGCCTACACGAATCAATAGGCATGGAACCATATTACGCAATGTTCGGCACGCGGATGGTTACCCATGGAACAGCCTACCCGATCCTACGGAAACTAGGGGGAATACAGGCAGGAGATCCACAGATAAGTCTCCCAGACAAAATGGAACTTATCCGACAAAAAGTGACCCAAGGATTAAACCGAACTCATGAACGCGCAGAAAAGGCATATAACACCCGTAGCAAGCTCGTAGAGTTTTCCGTAGGACAAGTTGTCTATAGGAAAAACTACAAGCAGAGTAACAAAGCTGACGGATATAATGCCAAGCTGGGCCCGAATCGAATTCGCTGTGTTGTACTCCAGCGTAAGGGCAAAGCGCTATATGAGCTGGGCAATGCAGTAGGGAAAAGTGTCGGGGTATTCCATGCTAAAGACCTGTATGTCGCCTAAACCTCTGAACGTAATCCGACGACTCCAAAAGGCGACAAACTCAGAACTGCGAGATTGCACTACTTGATAGAAGCTCCCGATCACATGATGGGTAGAACAGTCATCAGAACTGCCCCAGTTCTGCTATAAAAGCCACAACCAGGGACCGACCAGTCACCAGACATGATGCAGTCCTCCAACAGCTATAACCAAGCCATCCGAGCTGCCCGCCGGCTTCGTCGGCTACAGGCTAGGTATGGGGACCAGGCATCATATCTGGCGCTCCTCGTCGAGTGGATGAACGGGCTTTGCCATACCATCCACTTGAACGAGGACCATATCCAGCAATGCTGGATACACCGATACCAGTCAAAAGATGAAGAACTGGCATCCGAAATCGAGCAAGAGATCCGGCACCGGAGCCGAGATCAGGAAGAGGACCAGAACCAGTTGCTCCGAGTCCAGGAGCAACTACAAAGGAAACAAGCACACATCGCCCGGATACAACGGGAAACATGGAGAACGAGCCGGCGCATGAACCGCGCGGTCAGGAGAATTTACATTCGAAGCCCTCAACTTGGTATCCAGGCGAGGCGAGAAGTAGCAGCCATCCTGAAAGAGCCGCTAAACTTAGATTAAAACATTGTAATTAATATAAAATGTTAAGCATATAAAAATAAAAATAATACAAAAAAAAAAAACAATTCTTATACCTTTTAATATATTTTTCTTCGGGAAATGGGAAACCTTTTTATTCAACTTTTCACTTTTCAGCTGAGCAACCCCTGGTCAAAAACCATGGTTATGGCACACTCAGCAATTTTATTCTCAACTTTTTAGCTGTTACCCACTTCTGATTTTTATATATATATTTATATATTATTTTTCATTAAAACTATATTATATATTTTATTATGAGCCATATTTTTATTTACAGGTATAAATATGTATGTATGTATGTTTCCGTGCGAGGCCGGAAAGCTTTTCTTTTTCAGCATATATAATAATAAAATAACCAAGTACAATATTAAAACAATAAAGTAATAAGCCCGACTAGCTCATCTGAGACTGGGTTGATGTAGTGGGTCGAAGCCACACGTAAATGGGCGCCTAAGAAAAGAATAAAGGTGAAGAAGGAGATCTAAAGAGATGGCCGTACGAGGATTTCTTTTGCGAAGTCATTCCATGCGAAGCCGCATCGATCACTTCGAGCCTGTTACGTACGCCCTCCCCCATACCAAGATTAACCCCGGCAAAACAACTGCCATTAGTTGAGGGTAGGGGCCGTAATGACTAACCACACTGCGATTGATAAAAGCAAAACAGCAAAAACAATTCGACAACTCATGGGTGTCGCGTGGCCAGAACAACGACCACGATCGACCTGCTCGTAACCGTAATCCAGTAAGGTGGCAAAGTGCACCAGCCGGCCATTGACTCCTAAAATAGGGGAAATGGAGAAACAGTACCCCTAGGTGGGAACACCTAGTTAATTCATCCAATATGGGGGCTAGCGAAAGCTCTAGTCCGGTATAAAAGACCCCAGCCAAATGGAGAAAGAGAGAAATTGTTCTGATCTCTCCATGACGGTGGTCTAGAAGTGCAACTCCCATCAACACAGACCACGACTGGAAGAAGGCTGGTGTCCAGAAGGATGTCTTGACGTTTCCCTAGGAGCAACTTCACCCAGGAGAAAGTCCCGATAACCGGTCCTGCGATCGACCACAATCTGGAGGAAGTCAACCAGCAAAATCCCGAAGGACGAAAATAACTAGTGAACCAAGTGAATGGTTAAAAAGAGGGTAAGTTTGTCGGAACACGGTTCCTTTTCTCATACATACATATATATATATATATATCCGTGCACCATGATTACATCAGAAGCTTTAGCAAAAACAATAGACACTGATCCACAATTTAACGTAAGAATTTTATACTTGTTATCAAAAGCGACCCTACCCATAACAGTGAATGAATTGGAATACTTATATATTGAGACCTTCCGTCTAGATTTTTCTCCACTTGCCCACTGTAATAAGACCGAAAAAGCTATCATTATCTCTACCGTTCCAACGGTCATTGTTCTTTCCCGTCTGGATAAGAATTTGTTTTTGGGCAATGTTAATACTTTCCTAGTTAAGACAAAGAATTAATCTGTTAGGAATACATGTAATAATATATAATATCCACATATAATAATTGTTTCATATATATAATCATTTAGATATACTTTTCTTTTTATACCTTTTTTTATACATAATAATTAAATGTTAATTTTTTAGCGGCGAGTATCAGCCTTGTAATTGTATGACAATTGCAAGAGCCCTCTGAGCGACGTTTGCAGTCGTAAATAGTCAGCATTTTGCTGATGTGTGCACCTTCACAGGTGGTCAAATCGATACTCTCCGCTAATACAATAATTGTCAATTAATTTAATCCCCATATGAATTAGCCAAAATTATGTTACTCAACACCGGCACACGCCGACCTAAATATGAACCAATAAATTTGTAATGTGAAAAAGTATTCAAAACCATGGTGTGCTAGAACTCTAACAAAGGGGGGTGTGCTGACGCGAGGAGTGAAGTAGGTCAAGAACAATGACATAACTTTCGACGGACAACCTTGACAATAGGGGATCGTATTGCGCGGCCCGCGACGATCCATTGGCTCACGAATGTGTGAAGGGGAGGGAATATGGCCAACACACAGCCCGATCGTATTGCGATCAAGCGACAGCTAAGCTTGTTGGGCAGTGTGGACTGATGACTGACGAACTTGATGACTATTATTATTTTTCCAGGCACTTTTAATATTTATTCTCGTTATGTTGGAGAGGAGAGAGGCTTACCAAGATCCCACGACCCAAATACGACGTAGCTTATGCCGGCAAATGGTGCCTGAACATCGGACGCCTCTCCCTCGGCCCAAGTCCTTGTCAGGACTCGGGCACTAATATGCCCACGTAACAACTTTAAAGGTAGTAAAAAATATGACCGCTTTTTATGTTATAGATTTTAATTTTGCGAAGGTTTACTGATATGGGCCTTCTTTCCATCTTTATAAGCCCATAACTTGGTCAAATGAACCTTTATGGGCTTGTGGAATGATTATGTTGTTATCTGCATTAAAATATATAACTTTAAAGGTAGTAAAAAAGATGACCGTTTTTAAGTCATTGATTTTAATTTTGCGAAGGTTTACTGAAATGGGCCTTCTTTCCATCTTTAAAAGCCCATAGCTTGGTCAAATAAACTCGGATTTCGATATGGTATACATTTATGGGCTTGTTGGATGATTTTGTTGTTATCTGCAATAAAATATATAACTTTAAAGGTAGTAAAAAATATGACCGCTTTTTATGTTATTGATTTTAATTTTGCGAAGGTTTACTGAAATGGGCCTTCTTTCCATCTTTAAAAGCCCATAACTTGGTCAAATGAACCTTTATGGGCTTGTGGAATGATTAAGTTGTTATCTGCATTAAAATATATATCTTTAAAGGTAGTAAAAAATATGACCGTTTTTATGTCCTTGATTTTAATTTTACGAAGGTTTACTGAAATGAGCCTTCTTTCCATCCTTAAAAGCCCATAACTTGGTCAAATGAACTCGGATTTCGATATGGCATACCTTTATGGGCTTGTGGAATGATTATGTTGTTATCTGCACTAAAATATATAACTTTAAAGGTAGTACAAAATATGACCGTTTTTTAGTCATTGATTTTAATTTTGCGAAGGATTACTGAAATGTGCCTTTCCATCTTTAAAAGCCCATAACTTGGTCAAATGAACTCGGATTTCGATATGGTATACCTTGATGGGCTTGTGGAATAATTATGTTGTTATCTGCATTAAGATATATAACTTTAAAGGTAGTAAAAAACACGACCGTTTTTATGACATCGATTTTAGTTTTGCGAAGGTTTACTGAAATGAACCTTCTTTCCATCTTTAAAAGCCCATAACTTGGTCAAATGAACTCGGATTTCAATATGGCATACCTTTATGGGCTTGTGGAATAATTATGTTGTTATCTGCATTAAAATATATAACTTTAAGGGTAGTAAAAAATATGACCGTTTTTATGTCATTGATTTTAGTTTTGCGAGGGTTTACTGAAACGGGACTTCTTTCCATCTTTAAAAGCCCATAGCTGGGTCAAATGAACTCGGATTTTTATATGGCATTCCTTTATGGGCTTGTTGGATGATTTTGTTGTTATCTGCAATAAAATATATAACTTTAAAGGTAGTAAAAAATATGACCGTTTTTATGTAATTGACTTTAATTTTGCGAAGGTTTACTTTCCATCTTTAAAAGCCCATAACTTGGTCAAATGAACTCGGATTTCAATATGGCATACCTTTATGGGCTTGTGGAATGATTATGTTGTTATCTGCATTAAAATATATATCTTTAAAGGTAGTAAAAAATATGACCGTTTTTATGTCATTGATTTTAATTTTGCGAAGGTTTACTGAAATGGGCCTTCTTTCCATCTTTAAAAGCCCATAACTTGGTCAAATGAACTCGGATTTCAATATGGCATACCTTTATGGGCTTGTGGAATGATTATGTTGTTATCTGCATTAAAATATATAACTTTAAGGCTAGTAAAAAATATGACCGTTTTTATGTCATTGATTTTAATTTTGCGAGGGTTTACTGAAACGGGACTTCTTTCCATCTTTAAAAGCCCAAAACTGGGTCAAATGAACTCGGATTTCGATATGGTATACCTGTGTAGCGTGTAACGTTCGAATGAAGTGTTTTGAATCGAAGGATCTGTACTTGCGGGGCACGCTTTAGGGTCCGGCACTAACTCGTCGGCTTTGGGGGTGTTGTTCTTGCTTTATACTGACCCTGACACCATCTACACATTATTATTAACAGACCAAGAATTGAGCGTGCTTGCGACAAAATTATAAGTTAGTTAACTAAACCGGAAGAAATATAAATAAATTCGGAAAGAATTTAAAGACTCAAGAAAAGAAAAGAAAAGAAAGAGAGAAATCTTAACGCAGCGAAGACACGGATGTTATTGTGCTCGCATGTTGCCCACCCTACCTATGATCACCCGCCGCAAGAGCATGACTATGGTGACCCCTTTTGTACCCTACGACCGAGAAAACATCAGCGGAGTTCAGTAAATTTTGGATTTTAAGCTTCCATTTTTATAATAAATTCAAGGAAAGAAAACATAATTAACAGTAGTTCAGTAATAGTAATTCATGATAAAGTAATAGGTATAAAAATAGTAATAATGTTTAAACAATGGTATATAATCTTAATTAAGAGAGCATATATATACGGTTTTTGTAAGATAAAGGCGGTTGTTTCAAAGTTTAGAATTTCAATTCGTTTCAGGGTGAGATATTAATTTAATTTGTTTGGTTTAATTTAATTAGGATTAATAATATATTTTTTGATAAAATTTATAATTAAAATTCAAGTTAATTCTCTTTAACCCTTTCGACCCCAACTTTTTCCCTGTAGAATTAAAAAATTTTTTTTACTCTATTCGTTTTTTATTGGCCTTAGAAGTATTTGAGAAAAATTTTTAAGGCGCCACGCCCACTATTTTTGGCGCTACCGGAAGTTGCTTGTGAGCAACCTTGGGCAGTGGTGGTAAACTTAAAGAAAAATCCTTAGGTGACAGTTAATTTCTTTTATTTTAAAAATTTAAGTATGGTAACTTATAAAACAGTTTTTATTGTTGTTGCAGCAAAGGTGGACCTTACATTTATTGCATTTCGACATTGGAGTACCTGTCTTGCACAATCTGCAACGTCCTTTTTCAGCAAATACCACCCAATGTTCCAATTTATCGTAACGCAGAGAAGTTGTAGGATCGGGCTGAAACCTATATTTTTTGGATTGATTCGAAGACACACTGCTTGATGGAGACCCCAAGGATATGACTGAGCTTTCCCTTTGTGCATTTGATGGCCGTCCTCTCTTTTTTTCGAACAAAGTAGAGTCAGTACATTGTAGCAGCTCATGAGCAACTTCCATTTGAAATTTTATAAGCGGCATATACTTTTGGTTCGGATTTATCATTTGAAAATGCTTTCTGTACAGTAGCCATGCATTTGTCATTGATGTTCCCAAGCACCAATAAAAAATTCTCATGTACCACTTTCTGGAACGGTGGTTGACTTTGTACAACTCCATGAGCATGTCCGCTAAATCGACTCCTCCCATACCCTTATTATACGAAGCTACAATAGCAGGCCTTGCTACATCAATGTAAGCTTTATCTTTTGGACTCCATCGTTTGCATATCCCAACTGGTTGATGGTCTTCACACGAAGATAGAAGTTGAACTGACTTATTGTCAAACCATTTTACACATGCAAGATTTTTGTTAACTTCATATTTTGTATCAAAAGATCCTCTTCCACGTTTTTTCAATTCTGCATCTGAAAGAAGTTGGCAATTGCTTATGCGATTTTTGCGGATAGTTCCAGTTGCAAATATGCCCATTTCCTTCAATGCAATCAAAAGACTTACTGACGTAAACCAATTGTCAAAATAAAGCTTGAAAGGTTTGCCTTCGGGAAGCCCTTTTGCTAAATATAATACTACATCCGATGATATTCCCAATCCAAAACAAGGGCAGGTGCCTTCACCAACATACAGCGTAAAGTTGTAAACTAATCCAGATGTTCCAGCACGAGTAAACATTTTCAGACCCCATTTGTGAGGCTTAGCTGGATTGTATTGCTTATATGAGGATTGACCTGGAAACAAAATTTATATTGAAGATATATTTTCTAGTAAAATTTAAATTTGAATACCTTTGTACGCAATGATTTGCTCATCAACGCTTTGATGCTCTTCTTGGGGTAGTTTACCGAAACTTTCTTTGAGAATGTCTAGTAAAGGGCGTATCTTGTACAGCTTATCATAATTCACATCTCCTTTTTTGGATTGTTTAGTGTTATCGTTGAAATGTAAACATTGTTTGATTTTTTCAAACCTTCCTCGTGGCATTGAATCTGATATAGCAGTAAGCTTTAACTCTTTTGACCAAGCCATTTTCAGTTGCGGAACTTTTATTACTCCCAAGTATAACAAAATTCCAATATATCGCTTGATAAGATCTCCGGTGCATTGAAGCTCTATGCCGTGCTCTTGCAACCCATACAAATTCGTTTGATTTGTTATCAAGTCAATTACTTTGATATCAAAAAAGGTGCAGAAATATTCTACAGGTGTCATGACGCTACCGACTTGGAGTTTATCGTCTGCTTCCCAAATACTTTTTGGAGCTTCAAATGGCCTTGTTCTCCATTTTAATGTCTTGGGATCAACTTTTTCAAAGCAACTCTTAGCCACAGCACTAGGTTCCTGGTTACATTCTTCTTCGATAAAGTTGTCAATATATTCAATTTCTATTGATTCTCCTTTGTCCACGATATCTTTTAAATTCTTCTCCAGCACTGCAGAGATATCTTGCATTTCATCACCACTTTCTTCGTCAGTGGAGGCATCCCAATCGAAGTTGATAATCCTCTCAATGTCATCATTTGATAAACCTTTCTCTTTCGGTCTCATACTATGGTGTATATATATTCTGTATTCCAACGGCCCAAAGTTGCCCACAAGCAACTTTACAACTTTGAAAATTTGTCACCTCGTTATTATTGAAAATTAATTAAATTAAGTCTTAGCAAAGTTTTGCTTATTCATTGATTAACAATATTTCATGTATACTTTTAGCCTTTTTATATATATTTTATGAGTAAATCAGTCACATTAAATATTCTTCAGAATTTCACAACAATTTTTTTTACGACGCACGTCTATTCTTTTGAAAACAATTTCGTCAAATGATGTGCAAATTCGATTTTTTTTGATCACATTATGAGTACACACATACAAGCACCGTTATGTCGAAGAATAAGCAGACAATAATAGAAGAAACGATTACCGTTAGCCGTTAAACATTTGAAATTGCTCACAGGCAACGCTGGGGTCGAATGGGTTAAGTACTTAATATTTGTTGGATAATATTTTCGTTAATTTAATGCTTCATTAGATTATGTTGTTATCTGCATTAAAATATATAACTTTAAAGGTAGTAAAAAACATGACCGTTTTTATGACATAGATTTTAATTTTGCGAAGATTTACTGAAATGGGCCTTCATTCCATCTTTAAAAGCCCATAACTTGGTCAAATGAACTGGGATTTCGATAAGGCATACCTTTATGGGCTTGTGAAATGATTATGTTGGTATCTGCATTAAAATATATAACTTTAAAGGTAGTAAAAAATATGACCGTTTTTATGTCATTGATTTAAATTTTGCGAACGCTTACATCTTTAAAAGCCCATATCTTGGTCAAATGAACTCGGATTTCGATATGGCATTCCTTTATAGGCTTGTGAAATGATTATGTTGTTATCTGCATTAAAATATATAACTTTAAAGGTAGTAAAAAATATGACCGTTTTTATGTCATGGATTTTAATTTTGCGAAGGTTTACTGAAACGGGCCTTCTTTCCATCTTTATTATTGTTGAACGTTGATGCACTAAGAGCAGTACAAACAAGTGGCCCAAACGACACCAAGCACGTGCTTGTTACGCGCGGGCCCATTTTTATTTCGGGCAAATACGGTTCGTGAGGAAGGTACATAGAACAAATAAAGACAGGACAAAACATAGATCAACAAGATTAAAGCAAATGAGCTAAGATTTTAGTTTTTAGTACAGGGATAGAAGTTGAGGAACAAATTAAATGATACAGGTTGTTATAATTATTAGAAAGAACGCGAAAGGGCTCATGCTGACTAAAATTAGATGAACATCGTGGAAAGTTAATAGGATGGTAGTTTCGCATTAGTCTAACAAGAACATTGAAACTTAGGCGGCTTACCAAATCTACAGAATGAATATCGCCTCTGATAAGATTATTCATAAAAATAGTACCAAGCGTAATTCTACGGCTTACTAGAGTAGGCAAATTTTTTAAAAGCACATAGCTTGGCCATATGAATTCCGATCTTGATATGGCCTACCTTTATGGGCTTGTGGAATGATTATGTTGGTATCTGCATTAATATATATAACTTTAAAGGTAGTAAAAAATATGACCGTTTTTACGTCATTGATTTTAATTTTGCGAAGGTTTACATCTTTAAAAGCCCATAACTTGGCCAAATGAACTCGGATTTTGATATGGCATACCTTTATGGGCTTGTGGAATGATTATGTTGTTATCGGCATTAAAATCTATATCTTTGAAGGTAGTAAAAAATATGACCGTTTTTATGTCTTGATTTTAATTTTGCGAAGAATAACTGGAATAGGCCTTCTTTTCATCTTTAAAAGCCCATAACTTGGGGAAATGAACTCGGATTTCGATATGGCATACCTCTATGGGCTTGTGGAATGATTATGTTGGTATCTGCATTAAAATATATAACTTTAAAGGTAGTAAAAAATATGACCGTTTTTATGTCATTGATTTAAATTTTGCGAAGGCTTACATCTTTAAAAGCCCATAACTTGGTCAAATGAACTCGGATTTCGATATGGCATTCCTTTATAGGCTTGTGAAATGATTATGTTGTTATCTGCATTAAAATATATAACTTTAAAGGTAGTAAAAAATATGACCGTTTTTATGTCATGGATTTTAATTTTGCGATGGTTTTCTGAAATGGCCCATAACTTGGTCAAATGAACTCGGATCTCGATATGGCATACCTTTGGGGGCTTGTGGAATGATTATGTTGTTATCTGCATTAAAATATATATTTTTAAAGGTAGTACAAAATATGACCGTTTCTATGTCTTGATTTTAATTTTTCGAAGGTTAACTGAAATTGGCCTTCTTTCCATCTTTTAAAGCCCATAACTTGGTGAAATGAACTCGGATTTCGATATGGCATACCTTTATGGGCTTGTGGAATGATTATGTTTTTTTAGCATTAACATATATTACTTTAAAGGTCGTAAAAAATATGACCGTTTTTATGTCATTGATTTTAATTTTGCGAAGGTTTACTGAAATGGGCCTTATTTCCATCTTTAAAAGCCCATAACTTTGTCAAATGAACTCGGATTTCGATATGGCATACCTTTATAGACTTGTAGAATGATTATGTTGTTATATGCATTAAAATATATAACTTTAATGGTAATAAAAAATATGACCGTTTTTATGTCATTGATTTCAATTTTGCGAAGGTTTACCGAAATGGGCCTTCTTTCCATCTTTAAAAGCCCATAACTTGGTCAAAATGACTCGGATTTCGATATGGCATACCTCTATGGGATTGTGGAATGATTATGTTGTTATCTGCATTAAAATATATATCTTTAAAGGTAGTAAAAAATATGACCGTTTCTATGTCTTGATTTTAATTTTTCGAAGGTTAACTGAAATTGGCCTTCTTTCCATCTTTAAAAGCCCATAACTTGGTCCAATGAACTCGGATTTCGATATGGCATACCTTTATGGGCTTGTGGAATGATTATGTTGTTATCTGCATTAAAATATATTTATTTAAAGGTGGTAAAAAATATGACCGTTTTTATGTCTTGATTTTAATTTTGCGAAGGTTAACTGAAATTGGGCTTTTTTCCATCTTTAAAAGCCCATAACTTGGTCAAATGAACTCGGATTTCCATATGGCATACCTTTATGGGCTTGTGGAATGATTATGTTGTTATCTGCATTAAAATATATAACTTTAAAGGTAGTAAAAAATATGACCGTTTGTATGTCTTGATTTTAATTTTGCGAAGGTTAACTGAAATTGACCTTCTTTCCATCTTTAAAAGCCCATAACTTGGTCAAATGAACTCGGATTTCGACATGGCATACCTTTATGGGCTTGTGGAATGATTATGGTGTTATCTGCATTAAAATATATCTCTTTAAAGGTAGTTAAAAATATGACCGTCTTTATGTCTTGATTTTAATTTTGCGAAGGTTTACTGAAATGGGCCTTCCATCTTTAAAAGCCCATAACTTGGTCAAATGAACTCGGATCTCGATATGGCATTTCTTTAGGAGCTTGTGGAATGATTTTGTTGTTATCTACATTAAAATATTTAACTGTAAAGGTAGTAAAAAATATGACCGTTTTTATGTCTTGATTTTCATTTTGCGAAGGTTTACAGAAATGGGCCTTCCATCTTTAAAAGCCCATAACTTGGTCAAATGGACTCGGATCTCGATATGTCATACCTTTAGGGGCTTGTGGAATGATTTTGTTGTTATCTGCATTAAAATATATAACTTTAAAGGTGTAGCGGCGACTGAAGCACCGAAATTGTTCTTTTTTTTAGTTCGGCCCAGAAAAAGACTTTTTTTTAAAGGTTTTTTTTTGAGCTTAGCTTAGTTTTAAACCGCAAATATTAGTAAGCCTGGTTTAGTATTTTTTTGAGATGACAACTAACCGTGTCGATAGTAATCAGCTGTACTAGGGTAGCGCTGTTATGCTTGGTTTCAAACCACAGATGTTAGTAAACCCAGCTTACTTAGTATTTTATTTTGGGAATACCAACTGTCCAGGGCTGGCATGATCAGCTGCACCAGGGGAGCTCTGGAAAGCTTAATTACCAACATGGCGTGATTACCGACTGCGATGCATTTCCGCTGGCAGCCTAGACCAACATTACCCGGTTCCGTTCTATTTCTTTTCAATCGAGCAGTCGCGGAGTGAACGTGCACTAAAAAAATTAAGTTCCCAGTCCCAAACAAGTTCGAAACTTTAACTCGGGTACGCGTGCATCTCGCAAGTATTGCGATTTGATAGTGAAAAATTTAAATAAAGACACCCGCCAAAGCTTAAATCGAGTAAGTTTCCCGGCGAATTGGTTTTCTTTCTGTGTCTAACCCCCGTCCGTGTCTCAGGCAGCTGAAGAGGAAAAACTTAGAGTCGTCCCGGCTACGAGAGTGTGTTCCGGCCAGCAGGCCAGCAGCAAGTTATATTATTTTTTTTGGTTGGATTGGCGAGATTTCTGCCGGCAACGGCCCGGGAAAAAATCCTAAAGCCCCCAAAACGTTTTCGGGGCACAATCGTAAGGTACACAGAGAAAAAAAAATACCAAAACTGGTCATCAATCGGGTATTTTTTCATATCAATTTTGATCCCTTATGTTGCCATATCATATTCATATTTTCGAACATATGACATTGATATTTTCGAACATGTCAATTTGGTATTTTTCATACCAGATTGATATGAGCACATATCAAAGTTGTGACCAAATTGTGGTATTTTTTAATATCCAACTGATAAGCTTTCATATCAAACTGATATGCTTTCACATCAAACTGATATGCTTCAATATCAAACTGATATTTTGTCAAATCAATTCGACACTTAACTCATACCCAGCTTTATTTTAAAATAATTTTATTGAGAGAAACAAATTTTTAGTTTTATTTAAAATTTATTTTCATTCAAAGTCTTATGTTACATATAAAAAATAATTGTAACCTAAAATTACTTATCATAATTAAATAAACTAAAATATTTTTCTTCTTATCATTTTAAGACCAGTTGGTGTGTAATATACATGAATTGGTGGGCCTTCAAATTCGTTAATATGTATTATCTTAGTATTATTTACAAGTGAGCCAATTTCATAAAATTGGTGATGCTCATTTAAGCTGCTCACAAAAAATTATTTTGTTGTGATGTCACCTTTTCTTTATATGTTGGTGTCGTATCCCCTGCGCAGACATCAATGTGCTAAAATTTGAAATTATTACAACCTGTTATGAAAATATTAAAAATTAAACTTACTTGTGCTCGCTTCCATTTTTGGAGCTTCTCGCGGAACTCGGATTTCAGACCAAGATGTTCTCTCTTGGAAAATATTAAATCAAGATCTGAAGCACTAATGTACTGCAGCCTTTCGTAGTTGTATCCACACTCTAGGAATATATTGCAAAAATAAGTCTCAATTAATAATGGCTTACACATGTATATATATATATATATATATATATGTGCACATATGTTGATTTATAAAAACCTAAAAGCAGGTCAAGCACAACCAAATTGACCTCGTGGTCCGTAAGGAATTGAAGCAAAGTGGATCCTCCATGGTACTTCGTCAAACTAATGCAAAAAATAAAGTAATTTAGTTAAAATTATACATACTTACCAAGTAATTACATTTATAAACACCTTAAACTTTTCTTTTGTCACGTTTTACACTAAAATTGACGCAGTAAATAAAAGTGGGACCACCGCATACAAAGCGTAATTATACCGTTGTACACAGAATATACACAAAAAGGACGAATTTACAGTCGTACTATTTTTTCGAAGACTTTTCGATATTACGTTTGATATGAAATCTTATCAACTTGCTAAGTATTCATATCATTATGATACGGATTCATATTAACATTTGAAGTTGATATGATTTCGTATCAAATTGATATGAATTCGAATCATTTTGATATGAAAAAATTGATATGTGAAAATTGAGGAGACAATATCAAACGGGTATTGTTCCGTTTTTTTTCTCTGTGTAGATATGCTCGAGAATAGTGTATTTTATTAGGTATTTACTGTAACCGTTCCCCAATCGTCAGGTTGTGCCCAGTTAGCAGTATGTAAAGTCGTCGAGACGAGGAGCATGTAAACCAGGTATCACCAACGAAAACCCACGTGCATGTACCGAGGAGCACCCCTAGCTACAAGCGTACGTAACCTGTACCACCGAAATCCGGCGCCTGCACCGTGGAGCACCCCCATAAACGCCATGTGTACCTAACCTGGCACCAACGAATACGCATGCGCAGCTAGCCCTTTTGCACATGCGCGCATTCACGAGCCGCTACTTATACACATGGACGTGTAATCTTTTGGCGCACACTTACGCAGCTAGACCGCGGGAAATCTCTAGGCCGCACATACACATCAGCAGCAGCCTTACCCCAATGCACATAGGCGCACATTTTAACGGGGTTTAACCCTTTGCTATTTCTTTGTATTATCTCTGGCGATCAACCCAATCTTTTGCCCCAATTGCGAGCCTATTTAACCTGCAACCACAGTGAACCCCCTGGGGGAAAATATCTATGGAAAATTTAAAAAAAAACAAGGAAGAACGCTATAGTCGAGTACCTCGACTATCAGATACCCGTTACTCAGATAATGGGACCAAAGGGAAATGGAGATATGCAAGCAGAAAGCGAGATTGAAATGCGCCACCTATCGGCGGTAGACAGATTTAAGCGTTGTGGGCGTTAGAGTGGGCGTGGCAAACTTTTTTCAATAGGTACTGACGAGAACAACACATTTCAGTTAAAATTTTTAATCTAGCATGAAAATTGTGGGCGCCACAGGCTTGGCCGGTTTGTGGGCGTTAGAGTGGGCGTGGCACATTGCTGAATCAAACTTGCGCTGCGTAAGAAGCAATAGAATAAGTTAGCCGCGCACTATGCTCTCTCTGAGCGCCGGCAGTGCTTTTTTCTTTGCCGCTAAGTTCGGCCGGCAACTATTTACATACACACACATACACGCGTAAAAACATTTCGCATTGTCTGGCTCTGACGTCATAGCTTTTTTTCTTGGGAGGTTTGTGGGCGTTAGAGTGGGCGTGGCAGTCTACTGAAACAAACTTGCGCTGCGTAAGAAGGTCAGGAATCTGTACGCCAAATCTCAATAGCCTAGCTCTCATAGTTTCCGAGATCTCAGCGTTCATCCGGACAGACAGACGGACAGACGGACAGACTGGCTAGATCGACTCGGCTAGTGATCCTGATCAAGAATATATATACTTTATGGGGTCGGAAACGCTTCCTTCTGCCTGTTACATACTTTCCGACGAATCTAGTATACCCTTTTACTCTACGAGTAACGGGTATAAATATATGGAGCGAATCTTAATTAGTTTATAGTAGATACTACCTAAACTTAAATGACAATTTTGCGCCTCTAAAGAATCGGGATACAATAGCAAGAAGTTTCCTTTTTAAATTGTTGTCAAAATATATTCTTAGGTCACTTTAACCCTATGGTGCAAAACGCCATAATCTTTTTCCAGCACACCTGCGTCGGGAGATCGATCTTTCGCCGATGGAAAAGTTGACGTGAGTTTGAAAACTAAACGTGTATTTCCTATATCCACCTTTATCTTTTGAAAACTAAACCAGACTTTTATTCGAACGGCCAGCAATAATAATAAATGAATCCCGAATCTAATGAAGCATTAAATTAACGAAAATATTATCTAACAAATATTAAGTACTTAAAGAGAGTTAACATTAAACCAAACAAATTAAATTAGTAGCTCACCCTGAAACGAATTGAAATTCTAAACTTTTATATGTTCTCTTAATTATGATTATATGCCATTGTTTAAGCATTATTACTATTTTTATACCTATTACTTTATCTTGAATTACTATTACTGAACTACTATTAATTATGTTTTCTTTCCCTGAATTTATTATAAAAATGGAAGCTTAAATTCCAAAATTTACTGAACTCAGCTGATGTTTTCTCGGTCGTAGGGTACAAAGGGGGTCACCAGAGCCATGCTCTTGCGGCAGGTGATCATAGGTAGGGTGGGCAACATGCGAGCACAATAACATCCGTGTCTTCGCTGCATTAAGATTTCTCTCTTTATTTTCTTTTCTTGAGTCTTTAAATTCTAATTCTTTCCGAATTTATTTATATTTCTTCCGGTTTAGTAAACTAACTTATAATTTTGTCGCAAGCACGCTCAATTCTTAGTCTGTTAATAATAATGTGTAGATAGTGTCAGGGTCGGTATAAAGCAAGAACAACACCCCCAAAGCCGACGAGTTAGTGCCGGAACCTATAGCGTGCCCCGCAAGTACAGATCCTTCGATTCAAAACACTTCAGTCGAACGTTACACGCTACAAAGGTAGTAAAAAATATGACCGTTTTTATGTCATTGATTTTTATTTTGCGAAGGTTTACAGAAATGGGCCTTCTTTCCAACTTTAAAAGCCCATAACTTGGTCAAATGAACTCGGATTTCGACATGGAATGATTATGTTGTTATCTGCATTAAAATATATAACTTTCAAGGTAGTAAAAAATATGACCGCTTTTATGTCATTGATTTTAATTTTGCGAAGGTTTACTGAAATGGGCCTTCTTTCCATCTTTAAAAGCCCATAACTTGGTAAAATGAACTCGGATTTCGATATGGCATACCTTTATAGGCTTGTGGAATGATTATGTTGTTATCTGCATTAAAATATATAACTTCAAAGGTAGTAAAAAATATGACAGTTTTTATCTCATTGATTTTTATTTTGCGAAAGGTTTACAGAAATGGCCCTTCTTTCCATCTTTAAAAGCCCTTAACTTGGTCAAATGAACTCGGATTTCGATATGGCATACCTTTATGGGCTTGTGGAGTGATTATGTTGTTATCTGCATTAAAATATATAACTTTAAAGGTAGTAAAAAATATGAGCGTTTTTATGTCATTGATTTTAATTTTGCGAAGGTTTACTGAAATGGGCCTTCTTTCCATCTTTAAAAGCCCATAACTTGGTCAAATGAACTCGGATTTCGATATGCCATACCTTTATGGGCTTGTGGAATGATTATGTTGTTATCTGCATTAAATTTTATTTCTTTAAAGGTAGTAAAAAATATGACCGTTTTTATGTCTTGATTTTAATTTTGCGAAGGTTAACTGAAATTGGCCTTCTTTCCATCTTTTAATAACTTGGTCAAATGAACTCGGATTTCGATATGGCATACCTTTATGGGCTTGTGGAATGATTATGTTGTTATCTGTATTAAAATATATCTCTTTAAAGGTAGTAAAAAATATGACCGTTTTTATGTCTTGATTTTAATTTTGCGAAGGTTTACTGAAATGGGCCTTCCATCTTTAAAAGCCCATAACTTGGTCAAATGAACTCGGATCTCGATATGGCATACCTTTAGGGGCATGTGGAATGATTTTGTTGTTATCTGCATTAAAATATTTAACTTTAAGAGTAGTAAATAATATGACCGTTTTTATGTCATTGATTTTAATTTTGCGAAGGTTTACTGAAATGGGCCTTCCATCTTTAAAAGCCCATAGCTTGGTCAAATGAGCTCGGATCTCGATATGGCATACCTTTAGGGGCTTGTGGAATGATTTTGTTGTTAGCTGCATTAAAATATATAACTTTAAAGGTAGTAAAAAATATGACCGTTTTTATGTCATTGATTTTTATTTTGCGAAGGTTTACAGAAATGGGTCTTCTTTCCATCTTTAAAAGCCCATAACTTGGTCAAATGAACTCGGATTTCGATATGGCATACCTTTATAGGCTTGTGGAATGATTATGTTGTTATCTGCATTAAAATATATAACTTTAAGTAGTAAAAAATATGACAGTTTTTATGTCATTGATTTTTATTTTGCGAAGGTTTACAGAAATGGGCCTTCTTTCAATCTTTAAAAGCCCATAACTTGGTCAAATGAACACGGATTTCGATATGGCATACCTCTATGGGCTTGTGGAATGATTATGTTGTTATCTGCATTAAAATATATAACTTTAAAGGTAGTAAAAAATATGACCGTTTTTATGTCATTGATTTTAATTCTGCGAAGGTTTACTGAAATGGGCCTTCTTTCCATCTTTAAAAGCCCATAACTTGGTCAAATGAACTCGGGTTTCGATATGGCATACCTTTATAGGCTTGTGGAATGGTTATATTGTTATCTGCATTAAAATATATAACTTTAAAGGTAGTAAAAAATATGACCGTTTTTATGTGATTGATTTTAATTTTGCAATGGTTTACTGAAATGGGCCTTCTTTCCATCTTTAAAAGCCTATAACCTGGTCAAAAGGACTCGGGTTTCGATATGGCATACCTCTATGGGCTTGTGGAATGATTATGTTGTTATCTGCATTAAAATATTTAACTTTAAAGGTTTACTGAAATGGGCTTTTTTTCCATCTTTAAAAGCCTATAACCTGGTCAAAAGGACTCGGGTTTCGATATGGCATACCTCTATGGGCTTGTGGAATGATTATGTTGTTATCTGCATTAAAATATATAACTTTAAAGGTAGTAAAAAATATGACCGTTTTTATGTGATTGATTTAATTTTGCAAAGGGGTACTGAAATGGGCCTTCTTCCCATCTTTAAAGCCCATAACTTGGTCAAATGAACTCGGATTTTGATATGGCATACTTTTATGCGCTTGTTGGATGATTTTAATGTTATCTGCATTAAAATATATAACTTTAAAGGTAGTAAAAAATATGACCGTTTTTATGTCATTGAATTTAATTTTGGGAAGGTTTACTGAAATGGGGCTTCTTTCCATCTTTAAAAGCCCATAGCTTGGTCAAATGAACTTGGATTTTGATAAGGCATACCTTTACGGGCTTGTTGGATGATTTTGTTGTTATCTGTATTAAAATATATTACTTTAAAGGTAGTAAAAAATATGACCGATTTTATTTTGCGAAGGTTAACTGAAATTGACCTTCTTTCCATCTTCAAAAGCCCATAACGTGGTCAAATGAACTCGATATGGCATACCCTTATGGGCTTGTGGAATGATGATGTTGTTATCTACATTTAAGTTACTTTAAAGATAGTAAAAAATATGACCGTTTTTATGTCATTGATTTTAATTTTGCAAAGGTTTACTGAAATGGGCCTTCTTCCCACCTTTAAAGCCCATAACTTGGTCAAAAGGACTCGGATTTCGATATGGAATACCTCTATGGGCTTGTGGAATGATTATGTTGTTATCTGCATTAAAATTTATAACTTTTAAGGTAGTAAAATATATGACCGTTTTTATCATTGATTTTAATTTTACGAAGGTTTACTGAAATGGGCCTTATTTCCATCTTTGAAAGCCCATAGCTTGGTCAAATGAATTTGGATTTTGAGAAGGCATACCTTTATGGGCTTGTTGGATGATTTTGTTGTTATCTGTATTAAAATATATAACTTTAAAGGTAGTAAAAAATATGACCGCTTTTATGTCATTGATTTTAATTTTGCGAAGGTTTACTGAAATGGGCCTCATTTCCATCTTTAAAAGCCCATAACTTGGTCAAATGAACTCGGATTTTGATATGGCATACTTTTATGGGCTTATTGGATGATTTTGTTGTTATCTGTAGTAAAATATATAACTTTAAAGGTAGTAAAAAATATGACCGTTTTTATGTCTTGATTTTAATTTTGCGAAGGTTTACTGAAATGGGCCTTCTTTCCATCTTTAAAAGCCCATAACTTGGTCAAAATGACTCGGATTTCGATATGGCATACTTCTATGGGCTTGTGAAATGATTATGTTGTTATCTGCATTAAAATATATAACTTTAAAGGTAGTAAAAAATATGACCGTTTTTATGTCTTGATTTTAATTTTGCGAAGGTTAACTAAAATTGGCCTTCTATCTTTAAAAGCCCATATTATGTTGTTATCTACATTTAAGTAACTTTAAAGGTAGTAAAAAATTTGACCGTTTTTATGTAATTGATTTTAATTTTGCAAAGGTTTACTGAAATGGGCCTTCTTCCCATCTTTAAAGCCCATAACTTGGTCAAAATGACTCGGATTTCGATATGGCATACCTCTATGGGCTTGTGGAATGATAATGTTGTTATCTGCATTAAAATATATATCTTTAAAGGTAGTAAAAAATATGACCGTTTTTATGTCTTGATTTTAATTTTGCGAAGGTGTAGTGGCGACTGAATAGGCCGTTTTAGTTCATCCTAGAAGTATGCTCCTCTTCAGTATCTGTAAGCCGAGCTTCGTTGCATATCCGAAATTTTGGTGCAATGTTATCGGGGTAATACCAATGTATAGTAGTATAAACTGCTATACTTATTAAACACTTTATTACACTGAACTGTTCTCCTTCACTTCTTGTTCGCAATTGGCTGGTTTTACATAGCGTCGGTTTTACATACGATTACGTGAAGTTGGCTGCGATCAATATCGATACTTAACATTTTAGAGTTGCCAGGTTGGCCACTTTACAACAGGAGATACTTTAGATGCTAACGACTATTCAACAGCTAGCCGTTACATTCAAATACATTTACAACAAAGAGTTATACTTAAATATATACAAGACACTTATCCTACTACAATTCGGCCATCCTGACTGGTTGATAACCTGATCAAGATATATTGATTTAAAAGTTATGCTTATTATATCTATGGTTATGGTTATGGTTACATAAGTTTCATTTTCTTGTTATACTTTACATTTTTATTTTTGTTTTTTACTTTTATTTTTATTCTTTATCCAATGTCTTAAATTTTGGGCACTCCAAACACCTAGATAAGGACTTCGTGCTAATTGAAACCCTTCGACGTCTTTTAATAAAAACCTGTCATTGCGCATCGCTTTTGCAATCACATATGGTCCCTTATGTTTGGGAATCAGTTTCCTAGCAGTCCCAACAGTCGAGTCAAAATTCTTCACCATTACATAGTCTCCTTTTTTATACCCTTTAGCCTTTACACGTCTTTTATTATATAATTTTTCGTTATAATCTTGAACTTGTTTTTGGTGGGTCGCAGCTTTTTTTCTTATTTGTGCTAAACTATCTAATTTTGTATTTTCATTTATGTCCTCTAGCTTTTCCTTAAGTTCATCAACAATCTTTCCTTTTTGTTCTACTCCAAACAGCATTTTACTCGGAAGTTGTCTTATACTTCTGTGCAACGTATTATTAAGAGCATGTTCTATTTTATTTATAACATTGTCCCAGTATACACCTTTACTTTGATCAACTAATTTTGCTATCATTGGTCCAAGGCTCCTGTTAATCCTTTCGACTTGACCATTTGCCTGAGGTGAGCCTGTGGCTATCTTGATATGCTTCACATTATACTCTTCCATGAATTCTTCGAAGTCCTTAGACGTAAAACAACTACCGCGGTCTGAAACTATACATTTTGGACGACTGTATGCCCTAAAGTAATCTTTTAATGCCGTTATTACCTCCCTAGTACTTGTTGATTTAGTTGAATAGAGTCTTACAAATTTCGTAAATCCGTCGACTACCACAAAAATATGCTTTTTTGCTCTCGATGAGTCTACTGGACCATAATGGTCAATGTGTATTAACTCGAATGGTTTGCTTCCCTTGGGAATACTGTTCAAAAAACCTTCTCCTTTACCTGATTTTGGTGAAAACGCTACACATTTTAAACAATTTTCTATATGCGCAACACACTTTTCTTTCAAGCTTGGAAACCAATACGTTTTTGAAATTATGTCCATCATTTTATCTCTTCCTACATGTCCTATTTCGTTATGGTATTTATATAGTACCTGATTTTCCATTTCTTCTGGCACGTAAAACAGTATTCTATTGCCATTTGCTTTTCTGTACACTACACCATTTCTCATTTCAAATAATTTAAGTTCTGCTTTCTCTAAAACGGTTTTAAGCTTCTTAATTCTTAAATCTTTTCCTTGACAAATGACTAAATTTTCTTCAAAACTGTTGGTTTCTACTATTAGAATATTATTATACCTGCTGAGAGCATCCACATGTTGCATTTTGTTTCCAGCCCTGTGACATATCTCAAGATCATAGTTTTCCATCTCCAAGGCCCATCTCGATATCTTCGGATTAAGTTCTGCCTTATTAAGTGTTAACTTAAGTGCAATGCAGTCGGTTACTAGTCTCACATGCTTTCCTTGCAAATATATCCTAAATCTACGAAGAGCATAAATAACCGCTAAGGTCTCGAGTTCAAAACTATGTAATTTAGCCTCATCTGCTGTAGTACGCTTAGAGAAATAGAATACAGGGTGTAACTTGCCATCATCTTTCTTTTGTAACAGTACTGCACCAAATCCTAGAGCGCTGGCGTCACAATGTAATTCTGTATCGTCTTTGTAATTATATAACGCTAGTACTGGTGACTCAATAAGTTTTTCCTTTAGACTGAGAAAACAATTCATCTCTACTTCACCAAATTGAAATGGTTTGTCTTTCCTTAACAGGTCGTACAAAGGTTTAGCTATTGTAGAGAAATCCTTTATAAACCTTCGAAAATATGAAGAAAGTCCCAAAAAACTTTGTACTGCCTGTACCTTGAAGGGAACTGGAAAATTTTTTACGGCTTCAATGCCCTTATCGTCTGCCCTGATGCCATTCTCGGAAATCAAAAATCCTAAATACTTTATATTTGATTTTAAAAACTCACATTTATCCATTCTAAGTTCTAATCTGTTCTGTGTAAGCCTTTTAAAAATTTCTTCTAATGTTTCCAAATGCTCATTAGTATCTTTGCTGGCGACCATTATATCATCCATGTACACTACTACTTTGTTGTTTCTAATCATGTCATCAAAAATTTTATTAACAAAGCGTTGAAAAACAGCCGGTGCGTTTTTGATACCCATTGGCATTCTTAAAAATTCAAATTGTCCTAGTGGAGTCACGAATGAAGTATATTTGACAGATTCTTCATGTACAAAAACATGAAAATATCCATTTTTAAGATCTAACTTCGAGAATAATTTTTTGTCAACTAATTTATCTAATAAATCATCGATGTGTGGCAGTGGGTAGTTGTCTTTTAGCAGTGCTTTGTTAAGTTTCCTATAATCAATGCATAATCTAATTTCACCTGTTTTTTTCTTGACTAATACTATCGGAGATGCAAATTCTGATTCGCTTGGTCTTATTATATCGCTTTTCAAATATTCGTCTAGTAATTTTTGAAGCTTATCCTTTTCTGTATATGATAATCGTCGAGGACTACAACTGAAAGGTTTTGCATTATCTAGGCATAGCTTCATTTCTGCTCTAATCATTGGCTTTTCAGGTCTAGTTGCTTTTACATAACTGTTTTCAATTATTTTCAAGAAACGACATTGTATTTGATAAGTAGTGCTTTTGTCCCAGTTAAATTCAATCGTTTCGTTGTTTGTACAGTCGATATTAAGTATTTCGGTTTCAAAATTGTCAATTTCCAGTTGCCTGTTTACATTTGTACATTCCGTTTTTTCATTGTTAAGTCTCATAACTGTCTGACCGATATTTCCACTATTTCGTCTCGTAACTGTTTGACCGTCATTTTCACTATTTCGTCCCGTAACTGTTTGACTCATTGTTTTACTGTTTCGTCCCGTAACTGTTTGACTCATTGTTTCATTGTTTCGTCTCGTAACTGTTTGACTCGTTGTTTCATTGTTTTGTATCATCGCCCTGTGACCTATTCTTTTATTATGATCTTTCACGACTGCATGTTCCGCTTTTACAGCTTCAGTCGCCAATTCCAAAACATTCTCGGTTATATAGTCATCTAAACACTCAATATTATGATTTACTTCAGCAATGCGCAACGACAGATCACTAGTAGCACTCGTCGGGTTATGTTTTGATATATCTTCTACAGTTATCATCTTTAAAGTTCTTAAATCTAAATTTAAATCGCAAGCATCCATGAAATTTCTACCCAAAACCACATCATACATCATAGACTCATTGGCAACAACTGTTAAATTGAAGTAACATTTTATTTTTTCTTTTAATACAAAACATAAAATTTTTCCATAGATTTGTAATGGGCTTCTATTTATACCAAAATAATGTTCTTTAACTTCATGTAGTTTGGCCTCCCTGGGCAACAAAGATAATTTAATCAATGAAATTGGACTGCCAGAGTCTAAGATGCATGCTGTAACCATAGGAGATATAATTTGATTGTCAAAATAAATTTTAATACACCTTACATATTTATTTTCAGCATTTCCCTTCCTTTCCTCGCATTGGGCTACGAAGTGGCCGAACTTGCCACAAGCATAGCAGGATCCTGGCACCCTTGCTGGCTTTCGACAATCCTTAGCGATGTGTCCTCTGGCGTTGCAATTACCGCAGCGGAATCCTCCGTTGTCGCTCCTATTCCTGTTCAGCTCCTTCGACACCAACTCCTTTGGCTTGTCCAAACGGATACCAGCAAACGCACGGAGAATTTGCATCGGATCTGTGAAGCATTGGATCCGGGCTTGATCACGCAAATTCTGTGCTGGTATTCCCTCGACTATCTGATCAACCAATTCGTCCGGTTCGATGTTGATGCTGCTGGCTAGCATTGTCTTTGCCTCAAAATACACCGCGAACTTTTCGGAATGATGCCACTTTAAATCTTCAAATTTGCGTCGTGCCTCTGCTTTTGAAAGCTTATCGCCGAATGCTAATATCAGCTGTTCCAAAAGATTCTCTGCCGGCTCCATAATACGCGTTGCATTTGCATGCAACCAGCGCTGAGCGACACCCTTCAGTTTGGACACAATCACCATCTTCATGCCCACTGCATCCAGGTTGTACATTTCAGCAATGTTGCGTACTTGCTGGGTCCAAATGTTTGCACAAGAAGATCCATCAAAATCCATGATGATTTCCTTGGCAAATGAAAGTGACATATTTGGCGCTTCTAGTCCTTTGTTTACAACTGCCACTCGTTGTTGCTCAACACTGTTTCTTACATCGATATCGGTTTCGCTATCGATATCAGCACTTCCATCGGTGCTTGGTATTTTTCCGCCAACTGCTTCCTCGAAGTTTTCGCCTTGCACTGCTCGCTTTACTCCCTCGCTGCTCACTGCTTGGTTGCAGTTTTCGGCCATGTTGATGACGTCATTGCCAACTGCTTGCGACGCGGCTCTTACTTGTGCAAGAATGTTCTGGAGCTCCTTTTTACCAGCTTCGATTTCAGCGCGTATTTGTTGTAGCGACAACACTCCTTCGGCTACAGCAAACCACTCGTCTCCCTTGGGCCTTGAAACCGCTGCAGGAATCAGTTCCGACCTAGGGTTGGCATCCTCAGCAGAGAAATCCTCCCCCAAGTCATCTTCCGGCTCTAACTCCTGAGCCCGATCAGCCAGGAGCTCGTTGTCAGCGTTCTGCGGCAGTGGGGACTCCGGGCGAGTTCCACGAACTAGCGGGTCCACGCCATTTAGTCGTGCCGCCAGTTCGGCCTTATTGCCGATCGTCGGCAAGTTTAATGCCGCCAACCACCTTTTGAGCTGGACGACCGTGAACTTTTGGACATCAATTAGATCCATTTTATGGGTCAGAACCACTTCTGAAGTTTATAGTAGTATAAACTGCTATACTTATTAAACACTTTATTACACTGAACTGTTCTCCTTCACTTCTTGTTCGCAATTGGCTGGTTTTACATAGCGTCGGTTTTACATACGATTACGTGAAGTTGGCTGCGATCAATATCGATACTTAACATTTTAGAGTTGCCAGGTTGGCCACTTTACAACAGGAGATACTTTAGATGCTAACGACTATTCAACAGCTAGCCGTTACATTCAAATACATTTACAACAAAGAGTTATACTTAAATATATACAAGACACTTATCCTACTACAAATGAGAATGGTAATTCATCGAAGGTCAGCCGGCGCAGGGAGTCTTTGGAAAGCTCGACTCAGCTGTGAAACATTTCCGCCGATGGCCCCAGTTACGCCACGCTATTTTAGATTCGGTCTTTATACCCGTTACTCGTAGAGTAAAAGGGTATACTAGATTCGTCGGAAAGAGTGTAACAGGCAGAAGGAAGCGTTTCCGACCCCATAAAGTATATATATTCTTGATCAGGATCACTAGCCGAGTCGATCTAGCCATGTCCGTCTGTCCGTCTGTCCGTCTGACCGTCTGTCCGTCTGTCTGTCCGGATGAACGCTGAGATCTCGGAAACTATGAGAGTTAGGCTATTGAGATTTGGCGTACAGATTCCTGAGCTTCTTACGCAGCGCAAGTTTGTTTCAGTAGACTGCCACGCCCACTCTAACGCCCACAAACCGCCCAAAACTGAAACTCCTACAGTTTTGATGCTAGATAGAAAATTTTAACTGAAATGTATTGTTCTCAATTCCTATCGATTGACCTAAAAAAAAGTTTGCCACGCCCACTTAAACGCCCACAAACCGCGAAAACCTGTGACGCCCACAATTTGGATGCTAGATGAAAAATTTGAACTGAAATGTATTGGTGTCGTCAATACCTATCGATTGATCCAAAAATAAATTTGCCACGCCCACTCTAACGCCCATAACGCTTAAATCTGTCTACCGCCGGTAGGTGGCGCATTTTAATTTCGCTTTGCTGCTTGCATATCTCCATTTCCCTTTGAGTAACGGGTATCTGATAGTCGAGGTACTCGACTATAGCGTTCTTCCTTGTTTTCAAATCAAGCCGTCATTGAGTGCAGATGCACTCACTCTCTATTCCAATAAAATTGGTAACATCCCACGTGTAGCTCAGGCAGGAGATGCAGGAAAGCCCCTGAGATAGGGCCCTAAGTCCGATCGCGAATTCATTTTTTTAAATCTGTGGAACATTTTTTTGGGGCATAAGAACCCCAAAACCACCAGAGCTGCAGAGAAGCAGCCAAATCGGAGAAGCATACGCCAGAGGAGCACCCTGCCGCATCTGAGAAGCATCCGCCAGAGGAGCACCCTGCCGCAGAGCGCAAGCCAGAGGAGCACCCTGCCGCAGAGCGCACGCCAGAGGAGCACCCTGTCCACACAGCACACGTCGGAGAAGTAGCCTCTTTGGCCGCATCTGAGAAGCATCCGCCAGAGGAGCACCCTGCCGCAGAGCGCACGCCAGAGGAGCGCCCTGTCGAGGAGCGCGTACCGGAGTAGCCCCGCCGTAAGAGGAAGCCCTACCGGAGGAGCAGCCCCATCGGAGAAGCACCCGCCGGAGAAGTGCCCAAGAGACCGCTGCCTGAGGAGCGCGCATCGCTCGTTCGCTTAGCCGTCAGAGGAGCCGTTTAGATTCCCCGGTTGGCGTCGTCATTGCGTGAGCCACTGGGGCTTGACCCATTGGTGCCAGGGACGATCGACTAGCCCCAGACAACTAGTGTAGAAGAGGAGCGGCTTCCGACAGTTAACCAATTGCACAAGACAGAAAATTCTAGGCCATATTTTTTTTTTTTGTGAGAGAGAGATATTCGCGATGTAGAATGCCGGGATGATAATCAGAAAAGTTTTCTTCCAATCGTTTGCACTCGCCAAGAAAAGTGAAAGTATTTTAACCCATAGGGCGGTATGAAACGCCTGATTTTTTTTCAGCATGTACGTTGAACGGAAGATCGATCTTTCGCCGATGGAAATCTGAGTGAGTTGTCTTTGTTTAATTTACATTCGCATTCGAATGGTATCTGACTCTATGGTTGAAACTTTTGTTTGGTCTTGGGCGAGATTTAATAGACACCAATTACAAAAAAAAAAAAAAAAAAAACAAATAATTAAGGAAAAGGAAAACAATATTAATTATAATATATTTTACTGGATATTTCAATATTAAATTAATATTCGTAGTTCGTCAATTCTATACCTTGAGAAGAAATTAACTCGGGTCATTTAAACCAATCTAATTAAACCTATAAAAAAAAATTGTGAAAATTGTGGGAAAAAATTATACATGAAAAAAAAAGAACACCGACAATGAAGTTGTTATCTTAAACATATTCTTGGGTTTTAAGCACGCTTACCAAAATTATATACATACGAAATTTATGCCTATACCTGAAAATGTTTTTACTGAAAAATTATAATGAATTATTCTTTTTGCTTATATTACTATTACACTCTATATTATTATTATAAACCTGATTTACTATATTTTCTTTGATAATATTAAGATCTTTTGAATTTTGTCATTAAAAATGGAAACTTAAAAGAAACGTGTTGCTGAACTGAGCTGATGATTCCACGGTCGTAGGGAAAAAGGGGTCACCAGAGCCATGCTCTAGAGGAAGGCGACCTAGGGTGGGCGATAAGCGGGCGCAATTACACCAGGGGCCACGCAAATAGTTACATCCCTCTTTCTTTAAACTTTGCTTTACATGCTGTTTTTTTCCTTTCTTTTTTTTTGGAATTTGGTTTATCGTTCTTCCGATTTATATGACTAGCTCCTTTCAATGTCGCAAGCACGCTCAATTTCTTGTGATGTTAATAATAATGTGTGCATCGTAACTAAATCTGTGAGAGCAAGACCTCCACCCCAAAGCCACGAGCTAGCGCCGGACCTACAGCGTGCCACGCCATCACAGATCCTTTCGAAAATTAGTCACTCAGTCGAACGTTACACGTTACAGTTATAATTAATTATTATTAATATCAAAGGTGGCGCCCAACGTTAGGGCCTTAGTGAGTTTACTCATTAAGCCTCATGGATAAACCAATTCGACTCTTTTTCATTTTTTATTTTTTTTCCTTCTCCTCATCTCAAGGGTTTTTAGTAAATTTTAAATTTTTCTCGGAAATCAAAACTGTATAATTATTATTATTTTTTTTTTTTTGACCGAAAATCAAGAATTATCAAAGAAACCTTCCTAAATTTAGCAGAGAAAACATGGTACTTAACAAGCTGAGGAAAACGGGAAGAAAACATACGCACTTAGGTCGATTTCTGTCCCGGTTTGAAATGCCATTACTTACTTACTTAAATAAAATCACAAACTAAGCTAAACGGAAAATGCCGGCGTTGCTTGAGAGAAGCGTCACATCCACAAGTAGTTTATGACAATTATTATTCTTTCACAGGGGCACTATAATTTATTCGGGATCTGGAATACATGTGAGATGTTTTTCGAAAAGTCACTGTCCGATACCGGAATAAAGTAAATTAGCGTCCCCCTCCTTTAGGCCAGGATTGCGCCTTTCTATATCTTTTCTCATTTCTAAGGATGGTAACAAGAAAAATACCCTTCGATTCGTGTGACATCAAGCAATCAGTTCAGTAAACAAATTTTTTATTTTTTATCTTATCGCAAAGTTACGATCGTTGTAAATTTTTTTCGTTTTAATTTTATTACTGCGGTTAGTTAACTGTGGTCGGATTATTTAAGGATACATTTGTTCGGACAAGGAGATAGTCTCGCTAGAAAATGGGGTTAGACCGATCTCCGGAAAGGGACGCTGAGAACAGCTCAAATTCACTCTGTCCTATATGCAAAGGCGAGATTAGCGGTGTCGATGGTTATAGAACAGCGTGTCAACATGAATTTCATAAGAGATGCATAGAGGGTCACTGGAAGAAAAGTATACAGTGTCCGGTGTGCAAAAGTTCCTGTAGGCCCAAAGTCCCAAAGGTCTCCGATAATGCGGAGCGGGAAACGCGTAGTCAATCAAGGAACCGTCCACTCGTCGAGAATATTGAAAGAGAAGTTGCGGACAACACAGCCTCTACGTCAGGACTTAATGCAAGTACCAACAGCAGCGGCAACAGCAATACAAGTGTTATTAATGCTAATGCCATCACCTTATTGGCAATGGAACGCAGATTACTAGCGACTCTATCGGAAAGGATGGCGGAATTAATCCAAAGTTCTGTATCTGATATCGTAACCAGGGTGAGAGCAACTCAAAGCCCAGAGGCTTATAATAGCCAGGGTGAGCAGTCTTCTCAACAGACTATTAGAGACGTTAATAATAGGGCCAACGCGAGTAGGGGAACTGATGATAATCTACGGGATGTCAGAATGACTTCGGTTTCAACTGCTTCGCATCAAAGTTCCACATCCGATTTATTGAGCCGTCCTGATAAAGTGGTACATATTCTGAACGGATGGAAGATTAAATATTCCGGAGGAGGAGTGCCAGTGGACAATTTTATTTACCGAGTTGAAGCACTGACTAGGGAAACGTTAGGAAATAATTTTTCCGTGCTCTGTAAGAACGCATCTGTTCTGTTTGAAGGGAAAGCCAACGAGTTCTATTGGCGATATCATAAAGCACATGGTGAAGTCCGTTGGGATAATTTCTGTTCAGCTCTACGTCTGCAGTTTAGACAAAATAGAGATGATGGGGATATCGAGGAGTTAATCAGGAATACAAAACAAAAGCCGAATGAAACTTTCGATTGCTTTTACGACAATATATCTGATTTAGTCGATCAGCTAGAGCAGCCGTGGGCGCCGAACAAACTGGTAAGAGTCCTTAAGAACAACTTACGTACGGAAATAAGGCATGAGCTCCTGAATCTGGATATTAAAACAGTTTCAGACTTGAGAGATATTTGTCGAAGGCGCGAAGTTTTTTTGGCTGATGCTAAGCGATACCAGGGGTACATAAGAAACACGCCATTTAAGCGCGACGTTTCAGAGTTTGCTGAAACCTCAGAAAGTCTTCAGGAAACGGAATCTGAAAATGAAGGGGATATCTCTGCGCTTGCACTGTCATGCTGGAATTGCCGCAAAGAAGGGCACCGGTATCAGGACTGCGTGACCGATAGAAGAATATTTTGTTACGGCTGTGGAGCCGCTACCACGGCAGATGGAAGATCGCAGCAGATACTGGGCCATTTGAAAGTCGAAGTAGAATACATCGATAAGAAAAGTACCGTAAAGCTTTATGTGGTACCATCGCTGAAGCAGGATTAGCTTATGTGGTACCATCGCTGAAGCAGGATTTATATCTGGGTATAGATTTCTGGAGGCTGTATGACTTGCTTCCTAAAAATATAAGCATATCTGAATTAGAATCGTCGCAAAGTAACGCTAAAGCGGAGGTTGATCAGCATAAATTGTCTGAGAGTGATCGAACCAAGCTAGCGAATGTAATAAATTGTTTTCCGTCATTTAAACAAGAAGGGCTCGGTAAGACCAACCTGATATCGCATTCGATTGATGTGGGAACGGCCAAACCAATTAAACAACGCCATTTCCCCGTCTCCCCAGCGGTCGAAAAGGCCATGTACACCGAAATCGACCGAATGATAGCATTGGGAGTAATAGAAGAATCCGAAAGTTCATGGTCATCCCCTATCGTAATGGTAACCAAACCTGGCAAAGTAAGGATTTGTTTGGACTGTAGGAAGGTGAACAGTTTCACCGAGAAAGATGCTTACCCACTTCCTCAAATCAGTGGGATCTTAAGTCGGTTACCAAGAGCTGAGTATATTTCAAGCCTGGATCTAAAGGACGCTTATTGGCAGGTGCCTCTAGAGGAATCATCCCGCGACAAAACAGCATTCACAGTCCCAGGCAGACCTCTCTACCAATTTAAGGTAATGCCGTTCGGGCTTTGTAACGCCACAAGCACAATGTCCCGACTAATGGATAAGGTGGTACCAGCCCATCTCCGCAATGAGGTGTTTATTTATCTTGACGATTTATTAGTAGTTTCTTCCACATTTGAACGGCATCTCGAAGTACTGAGAGAACTGGCCTTGCAAATTAAACGGGCAGGTTTGACTCTAAATATTGGTAAAAGTCATTTCTGTATGCTACGCGTTCGATATTTAGGGCACATCATAGGCGACGGTGGAATCCGGACGGATCCCGAAAAGGTGGCAGCAATCAAAAATTTTCCTGTCCCTAAAAGTCTGCGAAGCTTGAGAAGTTTCATGGGCTTGTGTGGATGGTATCGAAAGTTTGTGCCAAATTTTGCTACACTCGCTACCCCTTTGACCGACTTAATGACCACAAAACGAAAGTTTAGTCTAACTGACGAAGCTATAAAAGCCTTCGAGGAACTGAAGCAACGTCTAAGCGAAGCCCCAGTTTTGTGTAGCCCCGATTTCTCGAAACCGTTCGCAATACACTGCGATGCGAGTAAAACGGGGGTAGGCGCTGTGCTTGTACAAACATCCGAAGAAGGAGATGAACGTCCGATTGCCTTCATCTCCAAGAAGCTAAACAAGGCCCAACGCAACTATACTGTAACCGAGCAAGAATGTTTAGCGGCCATCGTAGCTCTCAAAAGTTTCAGGGCATATGTTGAAGGAATGGAATTCACAATCATAACGGATCACGCCTCATTAAAGTGGTTAATGTCCAACCATGACCTGAATTCCCGGTTGGCACGATGGGCGTTGGCTTTGCAAAGGGTGAGAGTGAGGCGTTATTATTTTTGGCCTGGCCTGGTGCCAGATGTAAAGACATACATTAACGCTTGCGAAGTGTGCAAAACGACAAAAGCGCCGAATTATACACTGCGACCGCCATTAGGAAAAGCACCGGAAAGTCAACGGTTTTTCCAAAGATTGTTCGTAGACTTTCTTGGGCCATACCCTAGATCAAGAAGCGGGAACGTGGGAATTTTTATCGTTCTAGACCATTTTTCCAAATATGTATTCCTTAAACCAGTTAGGAAGATGGACACCAGTGGGGTCACAAAATACTTGGAAGGGGAACTGATCATGGCATATGGAGCTCCGGAAACCGTGGTGTCAGACAACGGATCACAATTTCGTTCTCACGCTTTTCGGAAATTGATGCAGCAGTATGGCATCACACACACATTAACGGCGGTGCATTCACCGCAAGCTAATGCTTCCGAACGCGTTAATCGCTCCGTGATTGCTGCGATCCGAGCATATGTGCGACCAGACCAGAAGGACTGGGACGAACACCTAAACAGGATATGTTGTGCATTGGGGTCCTCCGTTCATGCTAGTTTGGGAACTTCTCCATATTACATGGTTTTTGGACAGCACATGATAACATCCGGTTCTACGTACTCACTGTTAAGGAAATTAAATTTACTTGATGATCGCTCACTAAAATTCAATCGCCAGGACTCATTTGAGATTGTTCGAGATAAAGCATGTAAGCGTATGTTGGAACAGCACGCCGAAAACGAGAAGCGCTATAACCTTCGGTCTCGAAACGTCTCATTCGTGGAAGGACAAGAGGTGTATCGCCGGAACTTCAAACAAAGCTGCTTCCAGACAGGATACACTGCCAAATTCGGACCTTCCTTTGTAAAGGCAAGAGTTCGCAAGAAGCTGGGAAGCGCGTATTATGAACTGGAAGACTTACAAGGCACACTTGTAGGTACCTATCACGCCAAGGATATTCGGCATTAATGCCTCTTCCGTCGGTATCAGTCTAGGGTACCAGGGATAGTATACCCTAGCCTGATTGTTTGGGGGGGCTTTGTAGTGGCGACTGAATAGGCCGTTTTAGTTCATCCTAGAAGTATGCTCCTCTTCAGTATCTGTAAGCCGAGCTTCGTTGCATATCCGAAATTTTGGTGCAATGTTATCGGGGTAATACCAATGAGAATGGTAATTCATCGAAGGTCAGCCGGCGCAGGGAGTCTTTGGAAAGCTCGACTCAGCTGTGAAACATTTCCGCCGTTGGCCCCAGTTACGCCACGCTATTTTAGATTCGGTCTTTTCAAATCAAGCCGTCATTGAGTGCAGATGCACTCACTCTCTATTCCAATAAAATGGGTAACATCCCACGTGTAGCTCAGGCAGGAGATGCAGGAAAGCCCCTGAGATAGGGCCCTAAGTCCGATCGCGAATTCATTTTTTTAAATCTGTGGAACATTTTATTTTGGGGCATAAGAACCCCAAAACCACCAGGTGGGTTAACCTTGTGCTCGATTTTCCCCGCACGTAAAAATTTACAGTAGCCATACAAATTTCGCAAAGCTGCAGAGAAGCAGCCAAATCGGAGAAGCATACGCCAGAGGAGCACCCTGCTGTATCTGAGAAGCATCCGCCAGAGGAGCACCCTGCCGCAGAGCGCACGCCAGAGGAGCACCCTGTCCACACAGCACACGTCGGAGAAGTAGCCTCTTTAGACGCATCTGAGAAGCATCCGCCAGAGGAGCACCCTGCCGCAGAGCGCACGCCAGAGGAGCACCCTGCCCACACAGCACACGTCGGAGAAGTAGCCTCTTTGGCCGCATCTGAGAAGCATCCGCCAGAGGAGCGCCCTGTCGAGGAGCGCGCACCGGAGTAGCCCCGCCGTAAGAGGAAACCCTGCCGCATCTGAGAAGCATCCGCCAGAGGAGCGCCCTGTCGAGGAGCGCGCACCGGAGTAGCCCCGCCAGAAGAGGAAGCCCTGCCGGAGGAGCAGCCACATCGGAGAAGCACCCGCCGGAGAAGTGCCCAAGAGACCGCTGTCTGAGGCGCGCGCATCGCTCGTTCGCTTAGCCGTCAGAGGAGCCGTTTAGATTCCCCGGTTGGCGTCGTCATTGCGTGAGCCACTGGGGCTTGACCCATTGGTGCCAGGGACGATCGACTAGCCCCAGACAACTAGTGCAGAAGAGGAGCGACTTCCGAAAGTTAACCAATTGCACAAGACAGAAATTTCTAGGCCATATTTTTTTTTGTGAGAGAGAGATATTCGCGATGTAGAATGCCGGGATGATAATCAGAAAAGTTTTCTTCCAATCGTTTGCACTCGCCAAGAAAAGTGAAAGTATTTTAACCCATAGGGCGGTATGAAACGCCTGATTTTTTTCAGCATGTACGTTGAACGGAAGATCGATCTTTCGCCGGTGGAAATCTGAGTGAGTTGTCTTTGTTTAATTTGCATTCGCATTCGAATGGTATCTGAATCTATGGTTGAAACTTTTGTTTGGTCTTGGGCGAGATCTAATAGACACCAATTACAAAAAAAAAAACAAATAAATAAGGAAAAGGAAAACAATATTAATTATTATATATTTTACTAGATATTTCAATATTAAATTAATACTCGTAGTTCGTCAATTCTATACCTTGAAAAGAAATTAACTCGGGTCATTTAAACCAATCTAATTAAACCTATAAAAAATTGTGAAAATTGTGGGAAAAGATTATACATGAAAAAAAAAGAACCCCGATAATGAAGTTGATATCTTAAACATATTCTTGGGTTTTAAGCACGATCACCAAAATTATATACATACGAAATTTATGCCTATACCAGAAAATGTTTTTACTGAAAAATTATAATGAATTATTCTTTTTGCTTATATTACTATTACACTCTTTATTATTATTATAAACCTAATATTAAGATCTTTTGAATTTTGTCATTAAAAATGGAAACTTAAAAGAAACGTGTTGCTGAACTGAGCTGATGATTCCACGGTCGTAGGGAAAAAGGGGTCACCAGAGCCATGCTCTAGAGGAAGGCGACCTAGGTAGGGTGGGCGATAAGCGGGCGCAATTACACCAGGGGCCACGCAAATAGTTACATCCCTCTTTCTTTGAACTTTGCTTTACATGCTGTTTTTTTCCTTTCTTTTTTTTTTGAATTTGGTTTATCGTTCTTCCGATTTATATGAATAGCTCCTTTCAATGTCGCAAGCACGCTCAATTTCTTGTGATGTTAATAATAATGTGTGCATCGTAACTAAATCTGTGAGAGCAAGACCTCCACCCCAAAGCCACGAGCTAGCGCCGGACCTACAGCGTGCCACGCCATCACAGATCCTTTCGAAAATTAGTCACTCAGTCGAACGTTACACGTTACAGTATATATGTGTACGTTATTGTATTCCTTCTAGATCATTCGTGTAAGAATAAGTTGTTGTTGTTGTACGATGCCGCTCACTGTTCTCTAACTCTCTCTCAATCTCATCGCTCTCACACTCTCTCAATGAATCGGGGGTTGATGCGGATCGTGAGCTGAGAGCGAGGGCAGTTGAACGCCGACCGTGATCCTGAACAGACGAAATTATAAAATAAAAGCAAAGACTAGAAGTACATATATTTGTGTTGGTGTTTAACTTCGGGGGAATATATTATACCCCTACAAAATCAGAAGTGGGCCGATCACGAGCCAGTTAATTAAAACGTTAGTACAAAAGAAAATCAAAATGGATTTAAACAACGTGTCGATTGAACAATTAAAAAGGTGGTTGAGTGTATTTAAGTTATCAACAACCGGAACAAAGAGACAATTGATCTTGCGGCTAAATAATATATCGAAGGAAATTCGTGGACAGTTTGAAGAAATGGCGAGACAAAAAGGAGACACAGACGGCGAAAATAGTAAAGGCAAAGACAGCGGCGACGAGAATTTCGAAGACGACGGCGGAATTATCCAGAAAGAAGACTGCGACAATAGTAACGGCAAAGACGGCGGCATCCAGAGTTGCGACAAAGAAGACGGCGAAACTAACGGCGAAGATGGTGAAGGGAATGACGAAGTTGTTGGCAGCATTCTCAGAATTAGAGGCAAACGGAACGAAAACTATACAGAAGACGACATGCACAACCAGACTGGAGAGAATTCTAGGAACGCAAAAAGCAGTGAACGTAAAGATTAAATATTAAGAATAAAAATTCTGTTCTACTCCTCCTACTTAATGATGACCATTATAAAATTATAATTATCAACAACTATTATATTAAATACAATTAAATGTACGCGTACTCATATAACAACAGTTCCCAATATCGATATATGATGGCCTACAATCTTACTTTGCCTTTGATTTCCGGTTTCTTATGTATTCTTCTTCTCACTTTGACACAGTGTGGAATGGTTTTACATAAGCCAATCGCATGGGATGGTGGTTTGATTCTTGGGGAGGGGGTTTGATCCTTGGATATAAAGTACCTGCTCGATTCTACGTTCTGTCTTTTCCTGGTTGATGAGATTACAAAACCTAAAACAGTACAAAATTTGAATCGAAAGACATAAGATGACTGAAATCAACAATCTTCAAGGAAATTTTAAAGGTTTCCAAAGAGTCGCGGCGAGAATTCGGTAGTATCTATTATGACACTATAGAAGAGTTGGGAATCCTGAAATGGCGCTTGGTGGATTTGCAGAGCGAAAACAATATCGATTCCCATCTCTTTGATATTGAGAACGTGGAAAATCGAATCACCGAGCTGATGATGGAGACAACCAAGTTTCAACAGCAAATTGATCTTCACGATGCGGAAATCGAAAATAATCCGCTGTCACGACTGCTCCTGGAAGTTAAGGAGATGATTTTTCGTATAAGGGATTCAATATCAGACTTAGAGTATCTTAAATTTAATGGTGAGGCAGACCAATGTGAGTTGGTCAGCGCTATGTCTCGCGAGGACGACCCCATCTTAATATTTAATCTTAAAAATAGATATGATGCAATATCATTTAATATTAATAATTGGGAAACTTTATTGATAAATTTAAAAAATTGTAAGATATATTATGAATATTATTTGAATGTGATTAATGAATAATTTTCTAAAATAAATAATTTTGAAAATATACAAATAAGAATTATGTATTATTAACGGGATACTATCACAAAAACATTATCTCTGTTGGCTTAATAATTTTTAATAATTTAATTCTAAGAATAAAATTAACTCCAAAACCAGTTTATGAAATTTTTTAATATTGATTAGAAGAAAAGAGACAGAAATATATTGTGCATTACAGATACCTTGAGAGTCAGTTCTATGAGGTTGTAAACCAGTGTCTGAATGGTATGGAGTTGGCAGCCATTTGTTAAAAATTGGTATTTACCAGCGGGAATCTGTGAAATCAATAAATTTGAAAATTAAACTGCAAATACTAAGCTCTTCTCCAGGGATTGAAGATGGTAAATTTAATTGTAGGTAAATCTAGTCTTTTTAGAGTCTGATGTCTTTTACTATATTCTGTTAGTTACATGTTATGACTTAATATCAGGGATTTCGGGTGCTCAATAATCCCATAAAATGATAAAAATGTAACAACCTACTGTTAGGAAAAGATCAGAAATATAACGAAAATAAAGTAGAGGATGCCATTAAAGAGGGAGGTCAGAACCAGTTTAAAAATTGTGTACATTGCTTAGAAAGGAAAAGAGAAAATCAAAAGAAATGTACAGTTTAGGTAGCTGGGGCAGCCATTGGAAAAGTGAAATCTGTTACAGTGGTGGGTGTGGCTAGGGGTTGAAGCACGCAATACAATTCTAAGCCTGTTTACATGATGGATAAAAGGATATTAGTTAGAGAAGGATGTAAGTATCTTAAATATGAATTACAAGTACCCATCTATGACAAACCATCATTATTAAATATGAGGAACATATATTTCACCGGTGGGGAATTAGAGGGATCCAAAAGATAAATTTTATGAGAGAAG